>NW_027464607.1:4800000-5129040 GCF_043290135.1 Rhipicephalus microplus
GCACCATCTTCAGCGGGGGGGAAATATGTAATGATGAATCTAGTGGGTCATGCAAATCTCGGCAAACACATTGTCAGTGCTAAGCACGAGACGCTCGGCCGGACTGTCGCTGATTTCGCTAGCTAGGCCTACGCTCTTACCTGTTCTCGAATAACAGTTTTGACTGTCTCAGTTCTTTATTATAGGTACTATCAATTTTAAGAGCTTATTGTGCGACACCTTATCGAAAGCCTTTGTGAAGTCTAAAAATTTTTTGTCAGTTTGACCACGGGTATTAACTGTGCTAGATAAGTCGTGTACAAGCTCAATAAGCTGAGTAACGGTGGATAACCCTTTCCTAAAACTATGCTGACAGGAAACCAATAAATTATGTTCATCGAGATAGGTTAGCAAGTGCTTTGATACAATGTCGTCTAATGTTTTTGAAAAGGTGCTTGTAAGCGTTATAGGTCCGTAGTTTCTAGCGTGAGATGCAGAACCGCCTTTGTGTATGGGCACGATTTTTGCACGTTTCCAAGCACTGGGAAATATGATTGAAAAATGTTGAAAATTTCGATGACCATCCGGCATATCTATAAAGAAATTCATTGGGAATATTGTCAGGACCACGGCTTTTTTTGGTATTTATATGAAGCAAGAGGTTTAGAACGCCCTCTTCAGTGATGCTTATATCCTGGATAGGAATCATATCTAAGGAATCGCTGATGTTGGGTACAGTACCATCATCGATTATAAAAACTGACGAGAAAAAGGAATCAAACGCCTGATCCTTGCTACTTCTATGATTAGACATACTACTCGGCCTGGTTGAAGGATTCACGTGCCTCCAAAATTTGTCTGGGGATTCTTTCAGAAATTGTTTCAACGTTGAGTTATAAAACTTATTTATAGAAGTCTTAACACTTTGCCGTAGGCTTTTACTTTAAACCTGGACGTTCTTTTTTTCAATGCTTGGATTGACAGAGCATGTCTTTCGCTTGCGTTTAAGCTTTCTTTTAGCGTGTATTATATTGCGCGTAATCCAAGGGTTTCGTTTTTTCACATTTTTACGACGTTTGGGAATGAATTGTTGGATGAAAAACATTATCGTAGAATGAAAAAAGCACCACAGTTCTTCAGTTGAACGAGATGTTCGGTACATTTCCAGAAATGAATGATATGACTGCTCCAGATGTTCTAGTATGGCTAAGTCGTTTGCGGCACTAAAATTTGATGAGATCATAAGTTTTTCGTCATTGTGCATGACATTGACATACAGATCTAAAGACAATAAAACCATTTAATAATCAGAAAGACCGTCCTCAATTTCACACACCAAGAAACGGGAGCAGTGATCCCGATAACATCAAATCAAGCTCTGAAGAAGCGGTTGGAGCCACACGCGTGAGACGACCTGAATCAGATTGTAGCAGAAAGCGAGCTCTAGCAGCTGATCACCTTTAATGACTTCGCTTCCCTCTAAAGTGAGCGTCGACCAATTAATTCTAGGGTGATTAAAGTCTCCTATAAGGATAATATTATCATCATGCTTCAGGTGGGAATCCATAGAGCTTCTTAAGTTATCAAGAGCATTCACTGGGGAGTTTCGAGGTCTATACATACATCAATGTATACCGAGCGATTACTGAGCGTGGTTTTAATCCAAAGAGTTTCGACATCAATAGCATGCGGAAGAACACTAACTAATATATTATCTTTAATTAAAATGGCCACACCACCTCCTTTTGTTTCACGGTCTCTTCTCACGATTTTGTATCCGGGAGGAGTAACCTCGGCATCCAGTACATCTTTCTTCAACCATGTTTCGGTCATTACTAAAAAGTCGGGATCGTGTTCTAGTACCACAGCCTCAAGATCCGCCATTTTATTTATAATAATTCTGACATTAATATTTATTAACTTTAACCGGTTAAAACTACTCTGACATTGTCAGTCACCGTCACGACGCCTGTCAGTTGTTCGGGTGGTGTCTCACATATGTACCTCATATTAGTATCCCCGTTCCAACCGTACACCTCATAATTTATTTTCATTTTGTCAAAAATAACCTTAACCTTGGCCCCCGTTCTTCTCTCCTCAGCACTAGACTCCCACAGCCTTCTGCGTATCTCAACGACTCGTTTAGAAAAATCTTCGTTTATGCTGACCTCCTTACCATGCAGTTTAACGTTGTTTCGTAGGATACTAGTCTTATCTCTGAAATCTGAAACTCTCAGGATAATCGGCCTATCTTTGCCCCCCTGTTTTGCTTCTAAGCGATGAATTTGTTCAACTGAGTTAATTTTAAGGTTTAGCAGCTTATCAAAAATGTCGACATTAACCTTCTCACGTAAAACATCTTCAGTTTCATTCATGTCTTCTTTTATCCCTCTGATAATAAGATTATTTCGCCGAGACTGGTTTTCGAGATCGTCAAGTCGCTTGAGGAGGGCATTCCTGTCAGTGCGACTTAGTAACGAACTCATCAACTTTTTGACTAGCAGTTGCTATTGAGGTTTCGGCTTCACTGGCAAACTTCTCAAGGCTAGCAAGCCTGAGTGGTGCTTCACCTAGAATTTCTAGCCTTTCCTCTATTTTCGAAAGCCTGCCCTCTACCCGAGCCTCAAAAGATGCTTAGTTTTTTCTATTTTGGCTACTTTCTCCAGGACCGCCTTTTGTGTCTTAATTATTTCGTTAAGCTTTTCTTCAGTGATAGGTCCGGGATTTTCTTCAACATCACCCAACGTGACACTAGCAAGCTGGCAACGGCAAAACATTCAGATAAACTACAAAGAAGAGTATGTGGACACGACAACACCGCTAAGCACAGGTAATCACTACGAAAACAGTATTTTCGATCACCAACCTGCACAAGAAATGGGAAAGTCGGTGACATTGTCACGGCGGTGCCGCCGTGTCCACTGATGCTTATAGAAGCGAGCGTCCCTTTTAAAGCATGAAAGCCAGCGGGTACGGGATGTGCTGGTGATGTCACGGTGCGTGAAGAAGATGCGCTGTAGCCATACTCCACGTGTGGCAGCCACCGCAGAAGAGTGTCATCCAAAATTGCGCCTAGGACGTCTTTTGGCAGACGCGAAGGCGATGCGGGCTTGGAGTGTCCATTTGCCGTGAAAGTTTCAGCAGCCCTAATCCAAAAGCACCCAACTAGAGCCTGTACACGGAACGGGAAAGTCGGTGACATTGTCACGGCAGTGCCGCCGTGTCCACTGATGCTTGCAAAAGCGAGCATTTCATTTAAAGCATGAAAGCCAGCTGGTCCGGGATGTGCTGGTGACGTCACAGTGCATGAAGAAAATGCGCTATAGTCATACTCCACGAGTTTAGGATGTGCTGGTGACGTCACGGTGCATGAAGAAGATGCGCTGTAGCCATACTCCACGTGTGGCAGCCGCCGCAGAAGAGTGTCATCCAAGATTGCGCCTAGGGTGTCGTTTGGCAGAAGCGAAGACGATGCAGGCTAGCATTGTCTATTTGCTGTGAAAGTGTCAGCAGCGCTGATCCAAAAGCACCCAGCTAGAGCCTGCACAAGGAACGGGAAAGCCGGGGACATTGTCACGGCGGTGCCGCCGTGTCCACTCCTGAGCTATTATTCCATTACTGAGCTATTACTGAGCCTACGCAGCATCCCTATGGCACATGCTCCCTTAGCAGCCATCTTTTCTATGTGGGGACTCTAGTTTAAGTGTTTCGGTGTAGGTTATCCCTAAATATCTAATTGACTCGACCTGAGGTATGACATCTTGTCTGTACATTAGAGAAATTTGCACTGGGGCATTTTGTGTGAAAACTACGATTGTGCTCTTGTTAATATTGAGTGATAAGTTCATATCCTTTAGACTATTCATGTATGTCTGCAGAATTAGGTAAAGTGTTTGAATATCCACCAAAGCAACAAAAAATCTGCTGTCATCGGCATACACATAGATCTGTGCATCTTGCTGTGTGGGAATGGTAAATATTAGTACATTAAATAATGAGGGTGATAGTACTGACCCTTGTGGTAGAGCCCTCATTTGCCTATAATTGAAGAATTGACACCTGGCTGCAAGCAGCGAAATTCTCTCTCAGATCCAGGCCACAAAGTATTGAGGCGGTCCTAAGTTCTTTCTGAAGGGAATCTACTAGTTTCACATGCTCCAAGCTATCATAAGCTTTCGGGATATCTTAAGTTACCAAAACGAAATATTGTTTCTTATATCAAGCAAGCTGAATTATATTTTCGAGATCAACATGCACACATCAAATAGAGCAACAATGTCTGAATTCAGTTTGACATGGGCTCAGTGTCATTTTTTCTGACATCCAGCAATCTACACAAATATATAAAATTCTTTCGCTGAGTTTTACTAAATTAGATGCAAGTACTATGGGCCTGATATTCTTTAAGGTAAACCCCACGCTTTTTTTAATAATGGAATCACTTTGGCCATTCTTCAATCAGGTGGAATCTAAAAACTAAGTGAATGATTAACAATTTCGAGTAGGCCAAGTGGGTAAATTTTATGCATTGATTTTATCATTGACGTCATCATGCGATCAAGACTAGGAGTAGAATAGGGTAATGTTCTTACTACATTTGCTAGTTCTGCAGCTGTGACCTCTTCAAATCCTTACCTCTATGGGGGGACTGGGCTTGGTACAAGAAAATAGTCCGACTTTTTAGGCCGTGAGCTATATCTTCGACAAAGGCCTTCATTTCACCTGGTGATGATACTGTGGATTCTACGTTTTTTAGTACCGGAAGAACTTTCTTTTTTCTCCGAAAGCGAAATAGTGCTTTTCTATTTACTAGCTTTGAAAGGAACTCAGATCGTTTGTTGTCAAATATGTCTTTCACATTAGCAATGGTTTGCCTAAAAATAGCAGCCACATACTTATAATCACTCCAGTTACTGGGACACTGGTTGAAAATTGATTTTTTCTGTTCAGCTTTTTTTAGTCTAGAACAGTCTGCATTCTACCAAGAGTTGGTAGAAGGTTTAGAGCTTTCAATGGTGAATTTAGAATTAGGATGACTGCCAGCTGGGCATGTTGGTAAAGGTTCATGATGAAACAAGCGCGAAAATGACTTGAACCTGAGCAGGCTGTCTTCAGCGGTAAAAGGCGAAAAAGGCTTGTTGCTGGAAGCGTTCTTTACGGTAAAAACACACAAGGAAAACCTTCTGTTCCAAACCATTGGCTTAGAAAGGGGTACCTGGCTACGTCTCGTGTCCGAATTTTCGCAAAAACATTTGAAAATGCTCCGGTTTTGTGACCTGTTTTTGGTTTTCAACTCCATGGAAGTAGTGGAATACATAAAGGGAGATGATGTAAGGGTCTCTGATGCCTTCAGTATTGATGTCGTCGATCTGTATTATACCGTTTTGCATAGTCTATTACTACAAAGCGTACAAGAGTGCATCACGGAAAAAAATGGTGAAGTGGCTTTTTGCAACGCCTGTGGTATGTCTGTAGAAGGTTTTATGGAGATTTTGGCCATGTATCTGAGTTCCACGCTAGTGGGGTGGAATGAAGAATCCAGAAGGATGGAATTTGCAGTGGGTCTAGTGTCGCCCCGATTTTATGCAATTTTTTTTTAGCAAACTTGACACAGCAGTAGGTAAGGAGCTAGATGGTATGGATCTGAAGCTGTTCCGATTTGTAGATGACTACCTTGTTTTGGTAAAAAACGATCCGAGTATGAGCACGTTAGTGACTGTTTTAAAAGCTTTTAGGAAAAACGGGTGTGGCTTGCAGTTTATTTTTGAGGTGCCAAAGGAACGAGGCATTCAGTTTTTGGACCTAAAAATTAATTTGTCTCCTTTTCACACGTGTTGGATGTATCACCCTAGATCGGAAAAACCATTGCTGAGCTATCATTCGGCACATTTGAAGATAGTAAAGAATGGAATTGGAACTTCTTGCATTAGAGCTGCCCTCATGAAATCGTGCGTATACTCAATGAATGAGAGTGTTTCCGTGCAGATCAAGCGCTTGAGGGGAGCTGGTTACCAAGATGATTGTATCCTTTTAGCCTGTGAGAAGAATCGTCGAGAAATGAAAAATGCAATCATTGGCACAAGCGAAGGGATGAGACAAGTTTAGGGTGAAAGAGCGCGGACAGTGGTCATCCCGTATCTGCACAATATTTCACATAGGTTGAAAAAAGTTGCATTAAAGTATGGCGTGCGGGTTGTTTTTTCAGCTGAAAACAAATTATCAAAGATTTGCCCAGCAGTAGAAAGGCTAGTCAACAAGAAAGGAACTGGAGAATCGAACAGATGCAGCATAAAGCACGGCAGGAGGTACGTTCAGTGCAAAAAAGATGTTGTATACGGAACTCCTTTCACATGTGGAAAGGAATACGTTAGTCAGACGGGTCGGTGCATAAATGTGCGCCTTTATGAACATGAAAGTTCACTAAAGGGAGCCCCTTACTCACACTTAACGATGCACTGCAAGGAGTGCACCTGCCAACCGAAATTTTTCGACACTCGAATAATTGACAGGCACAACAAGCGGATGACGAGAGAAATAATGGAAGCGTATAAAATAAGGAAAGGAGAGGAGTTGCGTCAGTCAAACGTCAGTTCTACTAACAGATGCGGAATTAGCTTTTCTGGACGTCACATAACCCAGTGTTTTTCTCTGTGTTACGTTAATGGGCTCATTATTCATCATGACAACTTTTTTCAACTGCCGGAAATCAATGCATAAGTTCATGCTGCTGTCTTTTTTTCAACTACGACGATCAGTGACTGGTACGGCGAGTCTGATGATTCAATGGTTCCCTGTGCTAGCATCTCCTGCACTTCTTCCTCGTTGAACAGCAAATGGTATGGGGTATTGTCGTACATTCACCGGCTTCATAGATGTTGTCGTGATTTCGCATTCTACAAAGTTTGTCTTTCCCGGAACGTCTGCAAAAATATCTTGGTAGTCTGAAAGAATCTTATCGATCTGCTCCTTCTGGGTAATTTTCAGGGTGTTGGCGACTTTGACATCACAGTAGGTCTCATGCTTTTGAAGCGGGAGCAGCAGTAATTCAGGTTCCTTCTCCAGCTGTTCTGTCTGTAGCGTGACAGCCACGTGGCTCGCCATGTTAGTCAACGGTGGTCTGTTCTTATAATTTTTAAGGACATAACAAACAGCTCAACAAACTTTTCTCACCTCAGCAAGGGCACGGCCAAGCACAGCTCGGGTGTGAATGTTCATGGGCCAGCAGCCCACATCCCAGCCTGGCACATCACTCGGTACGGCTCGGCACCACTCGGTGGCCCTTGGATCAGCGAGTTTTGAAAAACCATGGGAAAATATGCATTAATTATCGAAAGTGGGACGAACCCAGGAATAGGATTGCTTAATGCTCAAATTTCACTTTTTTGAAATCATTGACTGATACATAATTTTAACTCTACGAGTGATTTTAGATGAGATAAATATTGCCAAACCATCAACCAGAGTTGTATGGTCCAAATGAAATGTGTGCTAATTTTTCATTCTCAAGCACTTATTTTCTCCAAGCCAAGTTTCTTGGAAAGCAACATCAGGGGAATAATGATGGCAAAGATAAAGTCAGTAGCTGCCGAAAAAAAGGAGCAGCAATTCCACTGTAGTACTTTTAAATTCCCTATTTTGATGAGATACCAGCAGCACTCACTGCTTTCTTTAAGATGTGATCCTTTAAAAAATCGTTTTTTGATGGTTTTTTCTTCTAGTATTTCTTATTCCTTATTAGGGACTCACTGAGGAGCATTGTGCTTCAGGAGAAGCTTGTTTTTTCATGTTTATTGAGTCGGAGTTCACTTGTTCTGGTTGTGAGACATGGGATTCAGAGTCCGAGCTTTAATCTAAGTCCTGCACTAGAGATACAATTTCTTTACGACCAGAGTTCCACGCGCTTGGCTTTGGCTTAGAAGGGCGTGGTTCCGATGAAATCTCAGTTACCTCAACTGGTGAAGGTAGTGAAAGGGATACAGTGAATTGGTTACCGCCCTGCAAGATTTGACTCAACTGAGTACTCTATATTTGTGCCAGTGACTCTGTTAGGCTTACAATAGAGTATTCATCAACTTCGTCATCGCCCTTTTGACCATTGATGCTATTAGAGCGGGCAACGACGGCTCAAGCATCTGAGTTGCCCGCTTGGCAGTGGTGGCATAGCCACGTGAACACCGAGAAAGAATAGATCAGGCCTCACGTCGGGAGCATCGTTGTTCGATGATCTCTAGCAGTTGCAACACATGTGTTCTCATGGAGCATTTTTTATCATCAGCTGCGTAAGTTCCTCTACATAGACAACATCTCACCTGTCTACATCCCTTGAGGGTATGCCCATACTTCCAGCATTTTTTACACTGCGTTGGGCAAGAGGATAGCGCTTGAACATGATAAATTAGGGGCCACGGCTTAATTTCGGTTCGTCGAGTCATGCCAGCAAAAGTCACGATTACTAATTTTGTGGGGACCTTCTTGTTTTCAATGTTACACAAGCATCAGAATACAGAGACTGCTCCTGCAGCCGCAAGCATTTCAAGTATTTCAGGTGGTGTAAGAGTCGAGTCCACTCGTCAAACTAGTCTCTTCACACAGGCCTAATGGGCTGGCATGAAACAGCTCACCAGATTCGAGGCGAACGTTGTGCATTGTAGGAGATCTGTGATACAGGCCTGGTTTGGCGAGCAGCACAGTATGCCACACACATCCAAATTTACGCACCTCGGCAATATTTGGAAATGATCGGAAATATTCCGGAGTTCTTCCTGAATTATTCTCACATTTTTTATGCAAATGGATTCCCCATTAGTTGGAACCAGGGCCATAGGAAGGCTCTTCAGACCACTATAGAAACAGGCCGATTAGCAAATCATTGATAGGAAGGGAAGCCGACCAGGCAGAGTATGCCTGGCCACGAGAGGAAAGAGACATCATATTGATATGCTTAAGAGCACCACCCGATCCGCCCATGCCCCCCTCAGAAGGAAGCACTGAGGCACCCTTGAAGAAGCAGTAGAAATAGGGCCCGAATTGGATTAAGACGCTCAGGCCTCAGGAACCTCAGGAGCAAGGACGATCCCACTAGGTTCAAAAGTAATGCGCCTGTGCAGCACACAAGGCTGTCAAGCAGGCATGCTCCCTGCGAGATGATTCGGCAATATTACAGCCTGACGTCAATCGGGACCACTTCACCTGCATATTGTCGTCACGGTGGACGTAAAAATATTGGCAACAGCTCAATGAAGTTTAATTTACGAAAGCTAAAATAGCGTACGTTTGAATGCAATGGCTTTGCGCACTTGTGCAACTCAATATTCCGCGATAATATTATTTTAATCGAGTCAGTGAGGTTAACACAACGAACAGAGAGTGAAGAAAACTTTCTTCAACGCAAATAAGCCAGTAACCCTCAAGGTTGACGCCAGCCAAAAGGGAGTTGGCACTGTGCTTATTCAAGACGGCCGTCCTGTCGCATTCTCGTCATGTTCACTAACAGAGGCGCAGCAACGCTACGCTCAAATTGAAAAGGAAACATTGGCAATTGTACATGGTTGCATCAAGTTCCACGATTACATCTTTGGCCAAGAAACTGCGATCATTGAGACCGATCACCGCCCCTTCGTGCCGATATTCAGCAAACCGCTTTATCAATGTCCGCTTCGCTTACAGCACATGTGTTTGACTTTGCAACGATATCCTATTATATTGATCTACAAGCCAAAGAAAGAGCTCTTCTTGGCTGACGCCTTATCTAGGTTTCCCAGCGAACAGCTCATGCAAGAAAAAACGGAGCAATTTCAAATGAATGTGCTTGAGTACATTTCAGCTTCGCAGCAGCGCCTGAGGGATCTTCGTGCTGCAATGAATGAAGATCCGGCCCTGGTCAAACTTCGAGGTTATGCCGAAACAAGCTGGCCTGAAAAGAGCGAGGTGCCCGAAAGTGTTCGTCAGTACTGGTCCTACAAGGAGGAGCTACACACACAGGACGGTCTTGTTTTTCGCAGCAACAAGGTAATTATACCAACCTCACAGAAACAAGAAATTATGTTGCTGCTTCACGCTGCACACCCGGGAGTTGAAAAGATGAAAGCGCGGGCAAGAGACATAATGTACTGGCCAAATATGTCGTATGAAATAGAGCAATTTTGCAAAAACTGCAAGGTCTGTCACAAGTATCAACCGCGGAATGCCAAAATGCCTCTTCACAGCCACGACATCCCAAAACTCCTATGGGAATTTGTTGGCATGGACCTGTTTTTCTATGAAGGCCGTGAATTTGCCATAATAGTGGACTTCTATTCTTTCTTTTTCGAAATCCGTGAACTCCGG
This sequence comes from Rhipicephalus microplus, assembly GCF_043290135.1. Lineage (NCBI taxonomy): Eukaryota > Metazoa > Arthropoda > Arachnida > Ixodida > Ixodidae > Rhipicephalus > Rhipicephalus microplus. The sequence goes on from NW_027464607.1 coordinate 4,810,306, forward strand.
CAGAGCACTGCTAGTGCTCTTACAGTATGGTGCACAGAATTGTTCGCCACTTATGGCTTACCGTCGCAGCTCTGCAGTGATAATGGCCCGCAATTCAACAGCTACCTTTTCAAAGAGTTCTTGCGACAACTAGGCATTACCCATACTACGACAAGCCCTTATCACCCTCGCGCCAATGGTATGACGGAAAGAGCCGTACAGGAAGCTAAAAAGCTCCTAAAGAAATGTGAGCGCAACCGGGTTGATTTTTATATGGCGTTGCTAGAATGGCGCAATATCTCCAGAGATGATGTGCTAAAGTCCCCTGTACAGAGACTCATGGGACGGCAAACCAGGACCCTCCTGCCTGTGTCTAACAGCCACCTCGAACCAGAAGCAGTACCTAGCAAAGCTGTTCACAACAGGCTCAGAGAGATTCGTCAACGCCAGAAGGTCTATTACAATCGCGGAACGATGGATCTGCTGGCCCTGTCTCCAGGCCAGCCAGTGTCCGCATATAACACCCTCTTGCGAACATGGTCGCCGGCGGTTTTTCTGAGGCCAGCCAGCACACCCCGGTCAGCGATCCTTAAAACAGAAGAGGGTCGAGAATGCAGGCGCACAAGAGAGCACCTGCGGGACAGGACAACCCACAGCGACGAAGGTCCCAGAGAAGACAACTCCCCTCAAGAGCACAAGAGCCCGCCGCCAGCCCTTTCGATACCCTCAGCCTGAAAGGCATAATTAATATGCGCTACAATAAAAGGAAGATGTAACCCGGCTGGATGTGCGGCCATCAGATAACACCCGTAATCACGTGACATGTTACGTCACGCATCTCTTTATATAGCACTAACCCAACTGCAATAAAGTTGTTGTTCACCCGACTGACGGCATCGCTACAAAGAGCATGTGGAATTGTTTCAAAAGCTTTCTAAAAGTATAGAAATACCGAATTGACTTGATAACTTTTATCACATGAACTTAAAACATCATGAGAAAATTTGCACAGTTGTGTAACACATGACAGACTAGACCTCCCTTTCCCCCTTTCCTTTATAAATCATGCTCATTCTGCTAAGTTTCCATCCATCAGGGACTTCACCATCGATTATAGTTCTGCTCACTGCCTCTCTCAAATTATGTTTAGACTTTGGACCCAATGTCTTTATCAGTATAATCGGAATGCCATCTGGGCTTGTTGATGTGCTACTAGGAACCCTCTTCTCAGCCCTTTCCCATTCTCGTGAAAATGGAGCCATTGCACCACTTGATCCATCCTTGTGTATTGTGGTGCATAAGGCACTTCTTTGTTGAAATTTTTCTGTCACCCTTGTTCTTGTATATTCAATAGCTTCACCCCCTTCTAGCCTAGCACCTTGTGCTATAGTTATAAACCTCTGTTCTAAGCTTGTCTCATTTCTTAGGGAGTTTAGATGGTTCTAAAATTTCGCAGCTGCCTCTCTATCCTTTTTATGTACTTCTGCCAGCCACTGAGCCCCTTTTCTTGTAATCCTTTTATTGATCAGGAGGGATGCTTTCCTTCTAGAGCTTAGAAAGATGTCCCATTTTCTTTCAACATCGTCAGTCTGTTCACCCCGCTGCTTAGCATCTCTGTGTTCCCTAGAGGCTTCCTGACGTTTCGCTATGGCTCTCGTAACAACTTCATCACACTAACTCTTGGGCTTGTGTCTTCTTTTCCGGGGTGACTTGTCACAGGCCTTAGCAAGCTCTGGCTCAAACAGTCTAATTAGATTTGTGTATGTCCACGCTGTTTTATTATCCTCAGTGATGATTTTCTCAATTTGTTTAGTAGCAATTGCGATTTGCCTTTCTGAATGAAAATTTTCCTGTAGTTGCTCAACTTGTCTCCTTCCCACTTTCACTGCTCTTCCAAAACTTAGCTTGATACGTTTGTGATCACTACCCAGACTTCTGGAGCCACCTTCATTTATGTGCATTCCCCTGAGCTTATCATACATCCTATGTGACATCAGCGCATAATCTATCGTCGACTGCAGCCTTCCTACCTCCCATGTTATTTGCCCTTCACACTTCTCGGTACTGTTGCAAATGATCAAATCAAGCCTTTCACACATATCCATGATCATTTTGCCTGTCGGGTCGGTATACCCATCTATATCTTCTATGTGCACATTCATGTCTCCTAGTATAATTATCTCGCACTCTCTTCCTAACTCCTGAATGTCTTGATATACACTCTACCATTGCCTGGTTTTCCTCTCTGGCCTTTGCTCCCGTCCACAAGTACACGAAATTAAGGAGTGTCATTTGACCTGCCACTTTCCCTTTTAGCCATAAATGTTCCTTGCACTCCTGCTTGACCCTTTGCCAGTCTGTACTTTTATGAATGAATGCCCCAATACCACCTCCCTTTCTGCTGCCTTCTGTTCTATTACAATATTCCCACGCGTAGTCCGGATTGCAAAGTGGTAGCTCCATGTCCCGAAGATGTGTCTCCACAACCCCATATACCATCAGTTCCTCCTGCCTCAACTGCTCTTCTATGTCTTCCCACTTTAACCTATTCTTGCCCCCCTGCATATTAATATTGCCAAGTTCCATTTTTCAAGTTTTGTTATCGCCCCAACACACTATACAATTCTTAGCGCAAACCGCGCCTGCAGTTTTCCAGAAGCTTCAGGACTGTAGTAGATCATTTCGATAAGATCACGCCCACTCTGCGAACTGTACAGACTATTCTGGAACTTACGTCACCGCCAGCGATAACGCTAGAACATTCGACGGCAAGAGTATAAATGCCAACGCACTTCGCCGCTTGTCAGTAGTTGATCGCTGGCCAACGCCCCGTTCACTGCTATCTGTGCAAGACTGCTGCTGTAAACAGACTTTACGTTTACCGGACACAAGTTCGCCCAAATACACAGTTGAATCCCAACATAAAGTTTCCGGTCTTCGGCCATGTCACGGCCCCGTGACAATGTAGCCTATTTCTGACTTAGCTCGGCTCTTGTGTTTACTTCGATTTTTTCTCCCACGTACTCCGTGTGGCTCGAATATTTGTGCCCCTTTAGAATCGGCTTCGGCTACACTGCTGGCCCCAGAGCTCTGGGCCCCCTAAAAAAGCTGTGGCTTGACGACCCATCCTATTACGAACCCTCCTGCCCGTCGCACCAGTGTAGTGAATGCCATCCTGTGCAATGGGGTGAGCACCGGGCTTGTACACATCTTGGTTCACCTCCATTACGGTGTATCCGAGTTGCCGGCTCATACCCTTGATAACACAGTTGGCCTCCACTACCCTCCTTTCAATCCCACGAGACTGCTCCCAGACCTCTGGGACTGTGCATATGGTCACATGCACACTCCCAGAGGCTTCTCGGAGCTTACGCATCCCTTCCTTTAACTGTCTTTGAAGGTTCTGATCCTTGCCCTTCAAGACATCATTGAGCCCAGCATGAATAGTGACGAGATTTTCGCCCTCCATGCTGTCCTCTACAACCTCCTGAGCTTTGGCCAGTGCATCCACCATGCCCTTCCCTGACTGGGCCTCCACCCTCACTCTCATCTTCCTTCAATACTGTCTTGAAGACGCCATCTCTAACCCTTGCCACGTTAGAGTCCCCCACCACCAGGACCTTTCTACGCTCCAATCGCTGGCTTCCTGTTTGTGATAGCGCCCCTGTTTTCTTCACCTGTTTCTCTCTCTGCCATCTGTCCTGTGTTTCTGCCCTGCTCGAAGACTGCCGCGCCACCGAGCTGTACGTTCTCGGGGCCTCCGTGCTGTGGTCAGACAGTGCGGCCCCCTGACCTCCCTTCTGATCTGTTCCTTCCCGCCTGTCACCTTACCTTCTCCACTACCCATGCCTTCCGTCTCACACCGCTCGGGGCCGCGGCAAAGCGCCATCAGCTCCTCTACCCGCTGCTTGAGCTCGGTCCCCCCTTCCCGTTCTTTTCGAAGGCCGCCCTTCATTTTCTCTAATATGCTGGAAGTAGCCTCCTCCCGCTCATGCAACGCTCCGAGCTGTTTTTGGAGTTTCATCCTCTGCTCCCTTTCTGCCCTGAGCTCCCCCTGAAGCCCCTCGATGCTAGCCTCCGTGTGCTGCACGGCCGTCTTCCGTGCCTTGCACAGCCTGCACACAAAGCTCACCTTCTGCGTGTCGGCCAAACTCGTGAATGTTGTCTCATCTGAATAGCACCAGCGCTTGCATTTTTCTCACTGCACCAGCTCACTGTCGCTCGTGGTTTTCCTAGCCTCCTTAGTCATCGCCCGCCTGATCATCGGACCGAGCGCCCGACAGCACTACGTTCAACCCTAATCACGCTATCCAGCCGCCTCTGTTAACTCTCCTACCTCAACAACTGTTTAAAGCTGCCGCCTACACCGCACACATCGTGTTCAATTTTGTTAGTAGCCTCTCACTAGGTCCCCTTCGTGTTTGGCTCTAGCTGTTCAACAACTAACCGGGCGCCCCAAACTTCTTCAAAAGAGCAGCCGCCTACCCTGTTCACAAGGTCAACGTCACTACAACATTGCCTTGTGTGTAGGCCACGTGTCTCGCTGTCACTACAGCACCCCCACACTCTCCCAACCATAAATCAAACCATATCCCAAAAACAAAGAGATCAGCTACACAAGCTTTAACAAAAAAATGACATCACATGTCCATAATGTCCTTGCCTCATGACACCACCGCCGGTCAACACTGCTGCACTGTCCCGCTCGACTTCACCTCAGTACCGTCCGCTGCAACATCAACGTTACCGTCGGCGCGACGAACTGTCGCTAGCGCCGACACGTCTTCCAGTTGCGACTAGCACTCACGAGGGCACCAGACTGCAGGCAGTTGCGCAGGTCTTAGGCCTCTCCATCGCCCGACCTCACGACCGCATTCCTGGCCAGCGACGCTGTCAATGTGCACGAGACAGCCGGCCATGGATCACATCACTCCCGCTGCGTATATTCCAAACACTCGAAACAAGGGAGCAGGGAAGGGAGTTTCGGGGTTTTCGCCCACGTGGCACGATGGTCAGTACGGCTAGCTAATACATCGGCGGCAGCGGAGACGCCCATCAAAAATAAAATAAAGGTAACTTTTCCTAATTCGTGCATCACAAGATAAAAAAGAAGTGAGGGAAGCTGAGCGCAAAACCTCAACGCCACGATCCACCTAGTTGTGCCACGTGCGACAGGCGGCTGCACAGAGCCTTAAGCCTAATGAGTCGCTCGGCAACAACAGGCATCTACCCAGCACCCAGCCTAGGCGCAGAAGAGGCAGCCATGAAGAGACATCCACTCTGTGAGATGCCCCTTTCGCTCGCCGCACACAGCAGCTTACCGAGCGATCAGCGTCCACCGCCCTGGGCGTTGTCACGACGCTCCGGCATCGAGCCGCAATACAAGTTAGCAACGACGCCTGGCTCCTTGAAGCCAAAAAGATAGAAGAAGCTATTTACAAAAAATCGCACCACCCTCGAGGCTTCCGTACTCACTCGCTTCAGGCCTGGCCTACAAAACACGTGCTCTAGGCCTTGCTCACCCCAGGATGCAGACCGCATGGCTCTCGTCCCAATTCAACAACGGTTTTGAAAACTAACACCAACAAAAAAATAACAACACTTGCAAGCAAAAAAAATAAAAACTCAACCTGCCGACAAATTCAAACACATCACAAATACCGATCTCCTTGCTCTCAACGAAGCAAACGTCCGACGCTAGCCAAGAAGTTCCCCTAGGCCTACTCTACACCGGCTCTAACAAAAGCTTGTACCGAACCGCAAAAACTGTCGTTCGGAACTCCAAGAGCTCCACGTTGGGCAGCCAGTGTGGGGTCTCGATGTGGCGAGCGAGCACCACGCCACGCTTTTGGAGTGAACGGACACAGTTAACTCTGTCTATACAAACCAAAGAGACAATACACATTTATTTAACTAATTTACAACGATATCGTCCGCTGAATGATACATCAGTCGTTATCAACACGCTAAGACATCCTTACACCCAATTTCTATACCCTACAAAAAAATGACAAACACACAACAACACACCCACGACGGCGTCGCCAACGCTTGACTTACCACACGGCCCCCTCCCCCCCCGGCGCGCAGGCCTGCAGTGCCATGCGCCAAGGACCCACATTAGAGACAACCGTTCGCGGCAGCTGCCACGCGCAGAGGAGACTCACTCAACCCTCGCCCACCACCAAGGCTTGCTTTCCGCCAGGGGTCACCACTGGTGCTACCACTGTCACAACCATGATGATGATAGTGGTAATCAATGCCACCTACCAACCGGTAGTTGTAACCCGAAATGTGGCTTTTGGGCGAGACACATGGGCCACACTGCGCAAGCAACTTTACAGGGGGTGTCAGCACCCCCCCACAGGTTACACCTACCATTTTCCTATATATATATATATATATATATATATATATATTAGCTCCGACATATTTTTGGCGCACCGACCATCCGTTCAGAAGTTGCTCAAAAGAAACTGGCAGAACGCGTTCAACATTGCGGTGAGTTCTACACTTCTTACATTGAGGATGTGCTTGCATTTTGCTATCGTATCGACGACACCATGCCAGAATCTTATCGTGTTCGACACCTTCTGAAGGGTATCGGACCTACCGCTTTCAACGCTCTCATCGCGAACAACCCTTCGATGGTTTCCAACGTCGTCTCTGTATGCCAGCGGCTTGATACCTTGCAATAAATCCGCCTGCGACCCGACTTCTTTGAGAACCCCTTCATAAACAGGATGGAGCCCTGATCCATCATTCAAGCCATAATTCGTGAGGAATCACAAGCCTGCAGCCTACCTTCTTCTAACAACGTTCCTGCTCAACCCGTCTCTAGCGATCTGCATGGCATTATTAGGGAAGAAATGTCAGAATTTCAAAGCACCTATCATGCTCCACCTTGCCCCCAACCCGCTTCGTACGCACAGATCACTTCAATGCAACCCTCGCCGTCTCAAGTACCACCACCTGTGCCTGACCACGACCATCTCTCACCCCTAGTCACTTGTTCATCGAACCTTGCCTACCATTCTTCCTGGCGGGCCCCACGGCCTATTTGCTGCTACTGTGGAATTTGAGGACACATTTCCCGGTTCTGCCAACGTCAACAGCAAGATGAATGTCGCGGTTAGGCCGCTTTTGAACGTGACGACACATGTGCTCGAGGTTACTACCGTTATGCCGACAGTCCTTCCAACCACTGATCCCCGTCTCCTGTGCGCATTTCAAACACGACCAACAATGCACGTGCCTCCCGACCACACTCCCCTTCGCCACTCCAACGCTCTGTTTCACCACTTCGGCCTGTCTCTCAACTGTATGCCCAGGGATCGGAAAACTAAACAGTGCAGTTTTTGGAGAGAAAACTGCATCACAGCGAAATTACCCGAGTCCTCTTGAACGACCGTCGAACATGTTATTGGTGACTGTGCAAGGTGTGTGGGCGTCTGCTTTGTTGGACACGGGAGCAGCAATTTCAGTTATGCGTGCCGACTTGTGTTCTCAATTGCGGAAAGTGAAGACGCTCCACGTTGGATCATCTTTGATTGGGGTTAATGGAGCAATAATTAGACCATCGGCCCAATGTACAGCGCGTTTCTTCATTGATGGTATTCGTGATCACATCACCTTCTTAATTCTCGCTGTCTTAATTTCGTGTGCTCATGAACTAATTTTAGGTTGGGACTTTCTCTCATCAGCATCTGCATTAATTTCTTGTCGTCAACGTGTAGTCCAGATGACCGAGACCGATCACTGCAGCGAACGTGTCTATGAGAAACCATTGCGTTTTTTCACAGCTTCCGATTCCATACTGCTCCCGGGTCAGGAGCAACTCATCACCATCACTTCTCCGAATATTGCCAATAGTGACATCCTTATCACCCCTTCCAGTCACTGTCTAGCTCGTGGGGTTGTACTCCCCTCCAGCCTGGTGCGGTTTAAAGACAGTGCTGTGATAATCCTTGGCCTAAACCCTACCCTGTAGCCTGTCCTCCTACCCCAAGGTTCTGCAGTGTCGTGTTACGTGGACACCCAACCGGTATCTTTGGTCTCTCTTGACGCCTTGCCATCTCAGGCACAACAGGGCCAGTTTGTTACTTCCTCCTTCTTTGCTCCTGGGATTAATCCTGACTTTTCTGCTTCTCAACATGAGGTGTTGCTAAATTTGCTAACCAAACACCAGGCCTCCTTCGACGCCCATGCTTCGGCACTGACCACAGTTGCGCATCATCGCATCGACACTCAAGGTCAGACTGTTGTTCGCCGTCGCCCCAACCGAGTCTCTTTGGCAGAGCACAATATCATCGAGGAGAAGGTGATCGATATGCTAAAAAGAAACATCATACGGCCCTCTACCAGTTCTTGGTCATCACCCGTTGTGTTGGTGCAAAAGAAGGATGGATCGGTACGATTTTATGTTCATTACCGCGCGCTTAACAAGATTACCCAAAAGGATGTATATCTAATGCCTCGTATAGATGATGCACTTGACTCATTGCAAGGCGCCCAATACTTCTCCACCCTTGACCTTCGGTCCTGATATTGGCAAATTCCAATGAACGAAGCAGACAAAGAAAAGACCCCCTTTTCTACAACGGATGGTCTTTACGAGTTTAACGTAATGCCGTTCGGCCTATGTAATGCTCCCACCACATTTGAAAGGATGGTCGATACTGTTCTTCGTGGCGCCCCGCCGTGGTGGTCTAGTGGCTAAGGTACTCGGCTGCTGACCCGCAGGTCGCGGGATCGAATCCCGGCTGCGGCGGCTGCATTTCCGATGGAGGCGGAAATGTTGTAGGCCCGTGTGCTTAGATTTGGGCGCACGTTAAAGAACCCCAGATGGTCGAAATTTTTGGAGCCCTCCACTAACGTCCCAAAACCACCACAATCATATGGTGGTTTTGGGACGTTAAACCTCACATATCAATCAATCAAATCATGTTCTTCGTGGCCTCAAGTGGAAAACTTGTCTATGCGACCTTGATGATATCGTCGTGTTTTCTTCCACTTTTGCTGATCATCTGCAACGCCTAGATCAAGTGCTCACATGTCTCTCCAATGCTAGACTTCAACTAAACACAAAGAAGTGCCATTTCGGCAACACAGCTATAAAAGCTCTGGGACATCTCGTTAGTAAAGATGGCATCCAGCCTAATCCGGACAAAATTTCCGCAGTCTTCAATTTTTTGTGCCCCTTTCGCTCCGAAGAACTATGCAGTTTCCTTGGACTCGCATCGTACTTTCGCCGCTTCATTCGCAACTTTGCCACCATTGCCACTACTCTCCACAAGCTCCTTGCTAGTACCGGTTCTTTCGATTGAAGTGATCAATGCGAAGCCTCATTTCAAGAACTCAAGCACGCTCTGACATCCCCACCGGTGCTTGGTTATTTCGATGACAAGGCACCTACGTTATTACACACTGACAAACTGGACAAGGAATAGGCGCCGTACTCCTCCAGCACGACCATGCCTTTCGCGAGAAAGTTGTCGCATATGCAAGCCGCACGCTGACCTCTGCAGAGAAGAGGTATTCAATAACCAAACAAGGGTGCTTGGCTGCTGTTTGGTCCATCCAAAAATTTCGTCCGTATTTACATGGTCGACATTTTACTGTTGTGACAGACCACCATGCTCTTTGCTGGTTGTCCACAACCAAAAACTTGTCGGGGCGACTTCCCCGCTGGATTCTCCGATTACAATCATATGACTTGGACGTCATCTACAAGACCGCAAGACAACACCAAGATGCTGACGCTTTGTCACGATGCCCTTTGCCACAGTCTTCGGCGCATGTCACCTCCCCTTGCCAAATTGGCTATGCGGAGGATGCCTCGTCGATATCATCCATTTCTTCCCTATCTTCATCCACCCGTCCGTCAGTACTTACACCTCACCAGCGAGCCAATTCTTATTGCACTGACCTCATCGGTCGGCTTACCGGCGCTTCATCTTCCCCAAATCAAATGCCAGGCTCCGGAAACAACTCTGACTATTCAAGTTGGAGGATGGTGTGCTCTATCGATACATTTTCCACCCTGAAGGCCATCGATGGGTTCCCGTCGTACCACGCGCACTACGCATTGAAGTTTTGCACGCTTCACACGACGACCCGACGTCACGCCACTTGGGTTACTACAAAATCTACGAGTGCATCCGCAGTCGATTCTTCTGGCCAGGTCTTTCCACTACCGTCGCTAAGTATGTCTCATGCGTACTTTGCCAACACCGCAAGCGGCCCACTACTGCTCCAGTCGGGGCTCTACAACCACTTCCTTGCCCAGCAGAGCCGTTCTCTGTCGTCGAAATTGACCTCTTCGGGTCCTCCAAACTACATGAGACGGCAAGAGATGGATCGTCACCGCGATTGATCACTTGACCCGGTACGCTTAGACGGCCTCGATCACTTCAGGAACTGCTTCCAAGGTAGCAACGTTCTTCTTGAATGCTATTTACCTACGTCACGGAGCCCCTCGTGTTCTTTTGAGCGACCAGGGCAAGACATTTCTTTCAGACGCGCTCAGTGAAGTTTTTCAAGCATCAAAAACAGTTCATAAAACAACATCTAGCTATCACTCACAAACCAATGGCTTAACGGAAAGATTTCATCGCACGCTGTGCGACATGCTGTCCATGTATATTCGACCGGACCATCGTGATTTAGATGCCATTCTTCCTTTTTTCACGCATGCATATAATACATCAGTTCAACAAACCACAGGCTATTCTCCATTTTTCCTAGTATACAGACGCCAAACGACATCACCACTCGACGTTGCATTCTTTTCTGGCGCCGTCAACTCTTCACCATTCGTTTGCGACCAGTTTCTGTCCCGTGTTGCTCAATGCCGTCATCTTGCCCGTGTAAACACCGAAGCTTGCCAAGAAGATCGCAAACATCATTACGATGCCACTCACTGCATCATTCTCTACCACCCTGGCGACGATGTACTTCTGTGGACTCCTGCACGAACGCCTGGCTTATGCGAGAAGATTGAGTTGCGCTATCTTGGCCCCTACAGAGTTGTCGAACAGACCTCACCGGTGAGCTACCGTATCACACCTGTTCATGCCCCCACTGACCAACGCTGCCGCGGGACAGAGATTGTGCACGTTTTGCGTCTAAAGCCCTATCGTATGCGTTCCACAGCGTAATTCGCGGCCAGGCTGGCCGCTTCCGTCGACGGGGGAAATTAGTGTAAGAATTCATTGGACTTCATCTTTCAAATCTGTCAATAACCATCATTAGTCTTCGCTTGGGTCCTCTTCATCATCGGCGCCATCTTGCTGTTGCTTGAATAAAGCTGCAGCTAAACCGTGATATTTCAAGATATATATATACACACAGTCGAGCCCACATATAACGGCCCCACTTAAAACAAACACTATCCGTGCGACCGTGAAAATATACATTGTTTCAATGACACAAAATCACACTTACAACGAACGTCTCCGAGCGCCGCTGATCGGTTACAGCGAACAGAGTCGGCGCTCTGCCAACTTCCCGAAAACCACTGTTGACCACGGATGAGGCATCGGCGAAGCACCCATAGATTCTTATTGTTAAACGCCGACCCTGCCTCCACGCCCCCCTAGTTGCGGCTCTCCCTGACCGCTCTTTGTTATGCACCTTTCGTCCTTTGTCCCCGCTCTACTCTAAGCACCCCGCATCGCCAGATGTGGCCTGTGTTTTCACACTGCCACCCATCTTTTGAAGACCAATCGGCTATCTCCCCTGTTTTTGATCGCTGGTACTATCATTGACGTTGCCAGCCTGGAGTTACCAGACCATTTGCGAACATCCTCTGTATTCGATCGTCTGCGTCTTGTCTTATCGTATCGTTGTAGTGCTCACACGTACGCTACTCACCCATTCTGATGATTCGCGATTCTTTTCGTGTTTAGGACCTCTTCTTGCTCACTTCGCACTCGGCTCAGCATTTCCTCTGCACGCGCACGTAAGCGTAAACAGGGCTGTTAATTTGCGCTGAACGAATCGCGAAATATCGAAGTCGATATGGCCACGCGAACCCGCGGGTGCAACAAAACAATTCTTCGACCATGGCCGCCGATTCTATGAACATGGCCACGCGTGCTGATCCAGGCATCCGTGCTTAGACCTCTGCCCGCACAGGCACTCTTTCAATTTTTTGTACGCGCGAGTTGCGCGTTTCTCGCGCCTATCAAGCAAGCTGCCCGATCTGCCTCCTTCCCGTGTGTTTTGGTTTTCAAGGTCGCCTTCCTGCCGTATCCTCCCCTCTCTTCATGCTATCGCAACTCCTTGCCCTTCTCTTGCAAAGCGGCTCTTCAATCTTGACACAACTCCTTTGCCCGTCTCCACCGCTCCGCGATGCCAGCCGCGCTGACTCGAATTTAGAAGTTTTGTTTTCTGACTAAAAACGGGCCCAGAGCTGTACCACGTGTTCTGGCGTGTGTGTTGCGTGTGCGCGTCTTGTTTGCTCTCAGTGTGCGGGTGTTCAAGATGGCAGACAGAAGGCCTTGCATGCTTTTTTCTGCCGTTCAACAAAACGCCGAAAGTGTGACCGCTTGGCTTGGGCGTAATCCGCGCGTTAGGTGCCACGTTCCGGAGCGCTTGCTCATAGCTGTTGAACACCTGGCAGCCATTTTGCCGCTTCGGGCGTCCCGGCATTCAGCTGTGAAAATGGTGAATATTTCATGGGTGGCAGTGACGGCTACATGCACGCGAAACTGTTTTCGCGAGGCCGACTTCGTCGACATCGGGCCCGATGTCGAGCCTGTAGCTTCCGAACAAGACCATTCTGGCGGCGATTTGCAGCAGCACGCCGTCAAATCCGACCTGGCAGAGCGTTTGAGATATCTGTTGCGAAGGTTTAATTACGGTCGATGATGATGCCAAAACTGCGTAACCATGCACGAAATAGGGCATTGTGAATTAAGTACGTGGCAAGAGTGATTTGGAGGAATTGGGTTGCAAGAACGACAAAACTTTGAAGCCAGTGCCTCGTGCAGCTTACATGGGCCTTGGCAAAGCGCACGCTGCTGTTTGAAATAAACTTGAGACTGCCTTTGTTGCTTCTGCTCTTCGGAACACGTGCATCACTGACTATTTTAGGCAAAAAATTTTGGGTTTCGCGCGCAACTTTTTTAAAAGCTGTGTTTCATTTATTACGAACTTTGAGATACAGCGAATGAATGCCGCGGGCTAAACTATTGTCACATGCTACGAAAGGTCTTTTACTCAGAAGAACTGAGCCGGCGGGGAGACGCACAGAAAACTTGCAAGATGGCTGACTCAATAACAACAACTAGCCTGAGCATGCACTGCCCTAGAACATCTGCCATTCTAGCAGGCAGCCATAGCTCGCATTTGCCGTACCTAGTGGGCCAGTGGCATTATTCCCCCCTTAGAAAAAAAAAAGAAGATGGGCATCGCTTCGATGTTCTGAAAGTACAAAGGCAAAGTTGGGGCGAACCAGCAGACATTACGCGCATACACAAAAACAACTAGCCAGAGCGCGCTCTGTCGCAGAACAACTTCCATTCTAGCAGGCAGCCATGGCTCGTGCTCATCACACCTAGTGGGCAAGTGGCATTTTATATATATATATATATATAAGAAGTGTATACTTAAGGGCTCATTTTTTCGTGCTTGACACAATATTAATGAGATTTAACAGACAATAATGCCAAGGGAAGTATAGAGGGAGTTATTAGACCCAATTTTAATATAAATGTGAAAAAAGAAAAGTGAGTGAAAAGATAGCTTGCCGTGGGCAGGAACCGAACCTTCGACCTTCGAATAACGCCATCGATGCTCTACCAACTGAGCTACTACTGAGCTACTACTGAGCTACTACTGGGGAGATAGCCGCTGGTTACGGATCCGGAATACCATTTACGCTTTCTCAATAATAGCCTTCACGACCCAACTGCTGCTGCAGCAACCCATCGAATTATCAGCAGATGGCGTCAAGGCCTCTTCGGTATTTCCAGGGTGCGGCTTGTCAGAAACCTTGAGTTTACCTTCGTGTGATAAGGTGTGCAAGGTCCTATTGTTTCAAAATGTCACGTACACTTCCCGTTACATGAATACTGTGCCCAAGATTCCTCCGAGTGAGCATCTAAGGGACGCTTGTCAGGGTGCTTTGGTGTCCCCAGCACTGTGAAAATGGTGCACAGCCTCCTGTTTTTCGGGGACACTGTTCCTGATTCCCATGGCGACAAGCTCTTATTCAGAATTTCATCGGCACCTGAGCTGTTCACAAGGGGTGCTGTTCACCCTTTCTGTGATGAATATACCGCCGCAGTGAGCCCAGCCATCAGCTTTTCTTTGACCAGCGTTGCCACCGGCTCTACATGCAGTTCATTGGATAGCACCGCGCAGCTGCAGCGTACCATTGCTCGACTTCGCTTCACCACCAATGCTTTGAGCGCAGAGTGCGTCGCACTCTGCGCTGTTTTCTGTCATTCTGCCAGAAATGAGCACTGCCAACGCATGCTCGACATAGCCGCCTCACCTGACCTGGAGGCCAGCCCACCCAAGCAATGTAGAGAGCTCCGAGATGCCCTCATGCAGCTCTCGGACCAGTTGGGTGATTTCGCGTTGGTGCTTTCTGCATTTTCACTTGCTGTCTTTTTGTCACAAGTTGTTGCCCAAGTACCAAAGTTCCACAGTTTTGAGTACGACGCTGATGACTGGGTGATGACCATCAATGCTATAGAAGTGTGCGAAGCCTGGAGGGAGCCTCAGAAATGGTCTGGGGCTGTAGACCATCTTCGAAATGGTGCCGTGGCATGGAATCGGTACGGCAGCAGTGCTGGACAGACTAGAGCTCCAAGCTCGTAGCAGGCTTCGGCCGAATTCCCGGTGCCTTGAGCACGTCCAAAACTTTTACCGAGGATGGTGCTCAGTATCAGCAGCACCTCGAGGTCGCAATTGTTCATTTCAGTTCATTGACGAAATACATCGAGAAGTTTCCTGCTGCTGACCCTGACTGGACTACCACAGTCCTCTGCAGGTCGCGGCCTCTGCATCAGTATTAGACCCGGGAATACCGCCACCAGACATTCCTCAACAGTTGCTGCCCTTGTGCTCGGTGTTGTCCAAGGACATGGAGGTGCTCACCCCTATCGGGGTGCATGCAGACACCACTAAACCCTACCATACCATGTGCAGGATCATCAATAACACAATGTACGCTCCACCACTTCACAAAGCAGGCCTTTCTGAGAGTGCAAACAAGATGAGCTCTGACAAGACACAGCCATGTTCGCAGACGCCTTAAACATTTATTTCTGAAGACGTACAGGCTCTCAGTTGTGCAAATACTGGGTTCTCAAGGGGTGTCTTTTTTTGAGAAAACTGAAGTACTTAGCCAGACTGAGGTGATTGCCATTAAGAAATTGTCATGGACCAGCTTTGCTGCTCTTGCCTTCCTGGACACGCGTGTGCATGCGATACTTTGCCAGAAGCCACCGGCTCAACTATGTCCAAGAGTTCTGCTGTGAAGTTGCTACCTGACCATGAGCTGCGTCACATCTCGTGTCGAAAAATGGCTCATGTGTTCACATGAATGCCTTGCAGAGCATCTGCAGCTCGGCCCACCATTGGCGGTGGGACAGACACCAGCATTTCCGGGTTGGTCTCCAACCTTGCTGAAACGGTCAGTGTCGCCCGCCAGAACCATCGCTGAGATTTCAGGCTAAGCCTTTATATGGGCCAGAACACGAAACTCAATCACCACAAAACATCTAAATCTGCACGCTAGAAAAGAACGAGAGAGCCTTTCCTGCAATTTCGCTTCGTGCCCAAGATTGTTGACCACCACAGCACAGCCTATGGAGTCTGCCAGAGTCGTCATCGGCAGCTCTCTATGCCGGATGCCAGTGTGACCGAGGCCGACCACTGCAAGGCCGATCACCAGACTCACTTGCAGATCCTTCAGGGAACTCGCAGTGTGTCCAGGGCCAACCACCGCGATTCAGCCAAAGCCGCCCACCAGAACCAGTGTACACAAGTTGTCAGAAGATATCACACTGTTGTCGAGTTCGACTGCAAGAACAAAGCCAATTTCGCCCACCAGAAAACATACTGAGAGATCTCAAAGCAGAGGCGCAACATGACTGGTACTGACCACGTTGACATTCCCAGACTACCGTAATTACTCGAATATAACGCGCACCTTTTTTCCGGTTAGCGAGTTCATAAATCGCATGCGCGTTAAAATCGAGTGCGAAAAAAAAAATAATGAATACGGTCCTTCTATTGCCATCGGCATTTCCAAAACGGCCGCCCCCTACGTGCTTTGGTATGGCGCGTCGGTCATTTCTGCCTATGTGTTTCCCATGTGCGGCACTTCGTACATGTGCTGAGGAGTTCGTCATATTGTAGTTCATTAGCATCGGCGGCATGGAAGGGCCAACTCCAGAAACTAGACGAGTGCACCACGATGCCGCTTTTAAAAGAAAAGTCATCGCATGTGCCGAAACAGATGGAAATCGGGCCGCATCGTGCGTGTGGGACTGGCGGAAACAAAAGCAGAAGATTGTCAAAGATTCATGCAAAGGCTTCAGTGGACCACAGCAGGGTCGGTTTCCGCAAATTGAAGAGCTGCTCGCTGAGTATGTGCTTGAGCAGCGAGCGGCACAGTGGCCCGTGATGACAGAACTGCTCTAAGTGCGGGCTATGCAGTTAGCTTCAGAAAAAGGGCTAACGGGAGCCAGTTCAAAGCGAGCAGGTGCTGGCTAACTAACTTTATGAAGAGGAAAGGCTTTTCCCTCCGAAAGCGCACGGGCATGCGCCATAACTTGCCGGAGGAGTACGAAGAAAAGCTTCACAGTTTTCAGAGGTTTGTCCTAAACTTGCGGCACAACAACGGCTACCTGCTTGGGCAAATCGGGAATGCCGATCAGACGCCTCTTTACTTAGACATGCCTGGCACCACAACCGTCGAGAAGAAGGAGGCGAAGCAAGTTCGCAAGCTGACATCGGGCCACGGTAAAACAAGAGTGATGGCAATGCTCCGTTGCACGTCAGATAGGCACAAGCTTCCCCCGTACTTGATATTTAAATGGAAGACGCTCCCGAAAGGAGTCGTTTTCCCGAGTAGTGTGATCATGCGGGCCGACGAGAAAAATAGGTGCACGTTGCAATCGATGTCTTTTTTTTTTTCGTCATGAAAACCGAGTGCACGTTACAATCGAGGGCGCGGTAGAATCGAGTAAATATGGTATTGTCACAGTGTGGCCGCGTCTGGCCACTGCAAAACGGCTAGTATTGTCCCCTCGAAGCTCGCAGTCATGGCCGAGTGTAATGGCGAAAAATGACACCGGCGCTCTGGCACGCATGTCAGGCTTGAGAAGCGGAGGAAGAGGAAGTAGAGATCCGCCGACTCGCAAGGGCGCTGTCCCTGCCTCCTTTATTCCTTACAATATGCATATATTGTCAGGGAGAAATAAGACACAACACCCACATGGTATAGGCCAGTTGTTTTTATTCTGCCTTGGCTTTCTCGCCTTCTCCCGCTTGGCGAGCACGAGAGTAAAAGCTCCGTTGCTGCTCATTATAATTACATATGGCCATGAGGCCATGACTGCCAGTGGCAGAGCTGCCGAAATTGTCTCTAGAGGGTGGCACTGATAGTTTCATGATGGCCAGTCATGAGCATGCTGTGACTTGTCTTGCTAAAATGCCAGGTATTTTGTAGGTTGACACTGGCTGTGCCGAGCTGGTCATAACAAGTCTCGTCTACATCGCGAATACATGCGACCATTTGCAGGATATGGCACTAGCAGGTGGTAGTGGCTGATGCAGAGTGGTCGCATCGGCTGCAGGTCATCGTGACAACTACCGAATACCCACACCAAGCGGGGACGTCTGCGCTGTTCCGGGCACGTTAAGGTGCAACCGGGTGTCACACTCTACATCAGCGACATGGCTAAGCAAAGTTCATGTGCTGGCTGGTTAGGCAAATCAACCTCTGTTTCTGCTTTGTCACTTGCTCTCAAGCCGCCTGCTCTGAAGTTTTGTCAGCTGCTATCGTGACCTGCAGCGACAGGTCTTTGATGACACCATCTTCGGACAAAATGAGCACTTGCTAATCTTTGCAGAGACGGCACTTGGCAAAAGGCGAGCACCCGTACACTTGACTAATGACTGCACCGGTGACTGGCGTCTATGGTGCCTGACAGTGGGCCGAACCAGAAGTTGTGGCTTTTGCTTCGTCCTGTGTCTGGACGGACAGCGTTTCGAGTACAAGGGAAGCTGGCGTGTCCAAATCAGTAAGGGAAGATAAGCTTGGGGCGTGCAACAGTGGAGAAAATGTCTTGGCTTCTCTTCTTCTTAGTCCTGTGTCAGACACCAGCTCAGTGTCAGAGCACTGCTCGAATCCATTATTTGTAGGGTTGCATAGTGAAAAAGGTTTTCGTCAATAAGCTGCACTCTGTGTAGCAGCCTCGTGGTGATGCTTAACAGAGCCTCGTTCTTCGTAGCGGTGAAGTTAAAATGGGTGGGGGCAGTGAGGTCGTAGTGAATCCGTCTAAACGCAGGGATGAAACTGGTGCTCCAGTCTGCCCAGGACTCGGGCCTCGCGCCTTCATACCTGCAGTGTCCCACACCGTAGCAGCGTTTCGGGGGCTATCTATGGCCATGCCCCACTTCTGCTCTTTAGTCTATGTATTGCAAGCTCTGAAAGTGTTGACAGTGGCGACCCAATTGTTGGCGTCATCTTGGAAGCCGCGGAAGTGTGGGGAATTGAAGGCAGCCACAGATGGTGGTACGGCCGACGAAATTCCAGAGCATGTTGACCCGAGGCAGGGGAGTTAGTGTGAAAGATCTCAATTTCTGTCCTGCTACAGGCAGACACAGTGAATTTCAATTACTGAAAGACTTGGATAATTTTGCCCGCAACTTACGCTTGCGCGAGTTTTTTCATGACCGGCAAAATACAAATGGTTCCACGAGTGCATCACCTTCTGGAAAACGTTGGGTACCTCCCTCACAACGAGACAGATGCTTAGATATGTATATCAAAGCTGTACAACGAGACGTACTACAGTCGTATCGGCAGCAAACACCGTTTTGCCGTAACCTATCCACCAGTGAAATGAAAAGACTAAATGCCTTGTCCTGTCGCAAGGACATCGTCATCAAGCCTGCGGACAAAGATGGGGCTGTTGTCGTATTGAACAAGTCTGATTACGAAGCAGTGGCCCAAAGACAGCTCGCAGACACGAGTTTTTACAAGCGTCTGGATCATGACCCCACTGAATAATTTAAATCTCTTGTCCAGAGCACTTCGCTAGAGCTTCTGGAAAACGAAAAGGTGCCTGACAATGCGATTCATTCTCTTATTCCCCTAAGTCCTGTTCCCGGTCGTTTTTACCTTTTGCCTAAAATACACAAGATAAACAACCCCGGCCGTCCCATCATTTCAGATATAGGTACTGTCACAGAAAAATTGTCCAGCTATGTCGATTCTCTAATCAGTAGTATCCCAGCATCACTTTCGTCTTACGTTAGGGACACTACCGACTTCGTTTCTGCTATAATTGATCTGATTATTCCTCAAGGTTCTTTTTTGGTCACGCTAGACGTAGCGTCTTTATACACCAACATTCCGCATGTAGACGGAATAGCGGCAGTCGTCAGGTCCTATGAAGCAGCATCACCGGGCAAATTTATCAACAGCAACACGTTAGCAGTATTGCTCAGGCTCATTTTAGAGCTAAATAATTTTCAATTTGAAGGGCAACACTATGTCCAAGTTAGCGGCACGTTATAGAGTAGGCGTATTGGACCCAACTACGCCAATATATTCATGGTCCAGCTTGAAAGTGAATTTTTGCAAACCCGCGCGCTGAAACCTTTTTATTATAAACGTTACATCGATGACATTTTCCTTATTTGGCCGCATGGTGAACAGGAGTTGCTTTCCTTCATATTTGACTTTAATGATGCCCATCCATCAATATCATTTTCTCACACCTATTCCACATCAACGCTTAGTTTTCTTGTTGTAAGCATTTCGGTTGTAAATGATAAGCTATCCACTACTCTATACAGGAAGCCTACAGACTGGCAACAGTATTTGCACTTTGACAGTAGCCACGTGAAACATTGCAAAACTAGCATCCCTTACAGTCAGAACTTACACTTTAAAAGAATCTGCTCAGAGCAATCAGAGTTTCGAAAAAATTGCAGAACACTAAAGGATGCTCTAGTCAAACAAAAATATCCGCTGCAATTAATTGATGACGCAATAAAACGTGCCGACATGCATAATCGTAGAACGCTGTTGTGCGCTGCTAAAAACTCGACTCCCTCACCGCAGACAAACTTAGTCCTTACCCATTCTGCGTCAGTTGCACGTGTTTCGAATGTGCTGAGAAAGCACCGCAATATTCTAATGCAAAGTGAACGCTTAAGAACCATTTTCACCGAACCACCTAAAGCAGTGTATCGCAAAGCTAAAAATATTCGAGACATACTCTCATCGTCATCATCGTTGAAAGCAGACAGCCCTGACACGATCGGGTGCCATCCTTGCCAAAAACCGCGATGCAAAGTATGCCCGTACATGCGCACATGCCAAGAAGTCACCAGTACTGGTTCAAACTTTTCCTTAAAAATCAAAGGCAATCTTGACTGCAATTCTAAGAACGTGATATACATAATAGAATGTGCGCTATGTGAAATACAGTATATTGGTCAAACAGAAGGGCCTTTTAGACTGCGTTTTAACAACCATAAATCTTATGCTAACACCTTGCCCCACTTGCCCATTTCAAGACACATGCACCTCCCTGACCACTCTTTTGAAAATCTACAGGTCACATTACTAAAATCTGGTTTCCGCACAAATTATGATAGAGAAGCTCGTGAATCATTCCTCATCTATAAGTTTGACGCCGTCACATCTGGTCTAAATGAAAACGCAGGAAAACTTAGTTGCCTATCTGCGTAACCTGTGTCACCCTGTCTATCCTGTTTCGACCTTGCTCAGCAAGTCGCACTACATTTTCTGTATCAGTTGATTACGTAGCAGCTTTGTAACATCTTTCTTTGTGAGTTTTTGTTATTAGTTTATTATTTTTTCTTCTTTTTCCCCTTGCTATTACCGGTCGGACTCTTCTTCATGTTATGTGCATTATCTTTTATGCGTTTTATCTTTTATTTGTAAGCAACGTGCTCGCCACGTGCTCGCGCATGGAAACGATATCTTTTTACTCGTGTATCAGGTGCCCTTCAAATTGTGTGACTTGCATATATATATATATGCCCATATATCGCCTTTCATGCCGGTTTTAATATTTGTATCTTATTGATATGCACATGTATATAAACAGCACTCGTGCCATAATCTGTATTCTGATGAAGGGCGGACCCGCGAACGAAACGTCAATAAAATCACTTCGTACGTGCGTGTTCTTCCCTACGGATATATATATATGTATATATTGTTTTACATCAAAGTTGTTACAGAAGCATGACAAACAGACTAAGTTTGCAAAATGTGTTGGACTAGTCAAGCATCATTATGATTATTAATACTAACTGTATCTGTAACAACTTTTATGTAAGACTGATAGCATTTATTACGACTTTGTCAGCTTTGAGCTCATTTATGCCACAAGAACAGACATTTCAGGTGTATAACTCATTTAGCCCATTTTACTTTTGAAATTTCCAAGGCTGACTCTTTTGGTGAAAAATATAAATATAGCATACAGTACTCCTGCCGATTATAAACTGCTGCTTCGGCAGGATGTAAATTTGGCAGTGGCAGCTTTTGCAATTTGGTGCTCAGGTAAATCGCTTCTGTATGATTTCTATTACAGGTATTCACATTTTAATTATAGGTAGGTAGCTCATCTTACTGAGAGTTCAGTGACAATCTGCTTCATTGTTTGTTTCATGCTTTTTGATTGATGTGTTGGATTTAACGTCCCAAAACCACCATATGATTATGAGAGACGCCATAGTGGAGGGCTCTGGAAATTTCAACCACCTGGGGTTCTTTAACGTGCACCTAAATCTAAGCCCAAGGGCCTGCAGCATTTTCGCCTCCATCGAAAACGCATCCACGGCAGCTGGGATTTTATCCTGCGATCTGTGGGTCAGGAGCCAAGTACCTTAGCCACCGTGGCGGGGCGTTTCATGCTTTGAAGGAGCTTTTTATGTGCAACGTATTTGATAAGCATTCATTTTTATACGATGCTTAGATGACACTCAAAACACCAGAGTCATTTAGAATATCTTGCTATCTGCTTCAAAAACACCTATGGCTACTCCAAAACACCATTTTTTTTACTCCAGAATCTGCTCTTAAAATCAAAATGTTGCTTTCATCACTGCCAAAGAGCATATTCTGATCACTTGAGGACTTTGCAATGTATAATTTCACTGAGCAGATTCCAAAGCCCACCTCAAAATTTACATTCAGAAGGCGCACCTGAAGCTTGGCAGCCGAATGCCACAGCTTCCGAGAGGTTGTAGGTAAAATTATATCAGAAAAAAATGACTGCATGCTGAATTGAGTGGTGAAATAGAAAGTTATAGCCCTAAAGATACTGGTGAAGATGTACGTGGATAAGGCTACAACAATTGTAAATTTTTCAAAAGATAGCAGACATGTTCTCTTTAGAGGTTTAATTGTAGTCATAGATGTGCAGTGTCTCATGGTTGCAAGTGCACAGATCACTTGTTGACAGCACATGCATGTGACACTAACCCACAAGCACTATAGCAAGAACCTGAAAGCTGGCAAGGACCTGAATCCTGTGTACTTTTTAGCTGTTTTCCACAGCAATCAATTAGGGGAGTTATATTGTGTAGAGGTAACCGAACTGGTGGTTGCACCTGCTGAAGCCCAGTAAATAAAATAACATTCATGTCAGTAATCAGGTCCTATGGTAAATTGCACATTGTGGTGAGGGTGTCTCAGCTAATGTTAATCAAGCCATAAAAAGGAGTACTATCGTTGACTAAAACTTGTGCAGTATTGTTCCCATTCATCCTGCACAACTCAAATATGTTATTGTAACTAATTATCTGCACTAATAAAAACAAGCTTCCCTGCTGTATAGGAATATTGATTCATGGAGAAAATGGAAATTCCTACTGTGCAGTGCAGTTGTATGATTGTGAGCCTCACTCCGTCTTGCGGGAAACACAATGTTCACTTGTTTGCAAGTTCTCTCATTTTTATGTATGTTACACAACTATGAAAACGGCACAAGTAAAAGTTGTCCACTTTCACTGTTCTAGCCTTAAGAATGTACAAACGTGCCACAGTATACTTGTGAGGCCATGGCATTTGTAACAGTGTGAAGATAAATCCACGAGAAACACAATCTGGTGAATGGAGGTGCCTGTGTGTTTTGGACAGGTAGTAATTGCATTTTTTTCAGTAAAGCCTTTGTGTGCTTCTTCGCAAGACCATCAAGCTGCATACATACCGATGAGACAGATGATTGATTTAACTGTTTTTCTTGGTGCATGAAATATGCAGAGCTTGCAAAGCTGAAAAAACTGCTGGCCTCGGCTGAGATGGAGAATAAGTGCCTGATGAAGGAGCTTGAGACCAGGCAGCAGCAAGCTGATAAACAACAATCCAGGCTAGAAGAGGAGGTGACGCAGCTGCAGAAATTCCTGCAGAGTGCCACAGAAAAGGTAATATAAAGTGAAAATGGCATGAAACTTTCTCTTTTTCACCCTGGTCGCAGAAACTTTGTGGCAATTTTTTTTATCTAGATGCCCTTGTGCCATTGAGATGTTTTTTTTTTATGTATTGGTTTAGCTGCAGAGTGATTAACCTGTGGGTGATTCGACATATCTTCCGGGTGCTACCTTTGCAGCTTGTGCTTGGTATGCTTATTTGAAAAATACAGAGCTATACTAAGCCTTTTTTCTGTGGGCCTATGCTGAAATCCAAAGTGCCTGGCACCAGAAAACCTAAACATGTGTTAGGTTCCTCCAATTTGTGCCTTTTTTGAATCCGTCAAAAGAATCTTGGTTCATTAATTGCACTAAAATATTTGTGAGAAGAGGAAGAGCATATGTCTTTAGTTTTAAACAGTAGTGCAAAATAACAAAAACAAAAACGCCGACCAAGGTGAAATACACAGAACTTAAAAAGACGTTTCGGCTTCCCACGCGGGAGCCTTGTTCACAGTTTGAAACAGTGTAATTAAAAAAACATATCAAAATGATGGCAAGCAACACGAGAAAAATATAGGGCTTTGAAAAGAAATGTAGCACCATATACCACATTTACTCCAATAAAGATACCTAGTTTGAGCACTGACTGTGTATGTAGTTCATCATCTTAGCCTGTGCATACAAGTCATCGTAGTCATCCTCATTGCGTTCTTTCACCGGATGTGCGGTTTTTGGCTAATGCACTTGTGTTGTAAATAGTATAGGAAACGTTTCGTGGTATATGGCATCATCTCACGATATCCTATATATATATATATATATATATATATGGCACAACGGGAGCGTTGTCAACAAGGATAGATATATTTATTTCCCAACAGTTTCGGGAGGGGTCCTCCCTTCATCAGGGGATGAGTTATACTCATGGGATGATGAAGGGAGGACCCCTCCCGAAACTGTTGGGAAATAAATATATTTATCCTTGTTGACAACGATCCCGTTGTGCCATATCCCGTACCTTCAAGAAGACTAACTGGACCATTGAATTATTACTCCCACTATATATATATATACTCCCACTAATATATATATATATATATATATATATATATATATATATATATATATATATATATATATATATATATATATGAACTTTTAATTTTTCCTGCATTTCAGCCGGCGACCGGCCTTTATCATGGAAAACACGATACAAAAATGCGCTTTTCTTAAGTAGGCATGGTATATCAAGGGCCCCTGACACGTGAACTATCACTATCATACACTATCTACTGTGACGTGGTGAGTAATGAACGGTGAGCAGAGAATGTCAAAGCAATGTCAAAGAAAGATTATAAGAATGCATGAATGGTGTTAACATCAAGTAGATCACATGAATAGCAGTTTGAAAAGTTCAGTAATATCTACAAACAAAACTATCAAATCCATACAGCAAATCACACGCACAAAAAAAAGACAGAAAAGTATAGCAGAAAATTGAATGGAACAAGATGCGTAACGAAGAATTTTATGGGGCACAAACAGAATTGATGACACGAAGTCAAGAAATTCACTGCACCGAAAAGGAGTAGTGAAAATCTGCGTGTACAGTGATTATGAACAGACTGTGATGAAACTAGTACTTAGTTCTGCGCCGAAAGAAACGTCAGTTTGCCTGGATTTTCATTTATACCGGTTAAGATCGCGTTGAACTTGTGTATCAGAAATGACTCGCACAGTTCGTTATCATAGTGTGAAGGGAAACCTGATTCCAGTATAGTAGCTCTTAGTTTATTGAATGAGTGACCAGGAATGTTAACGTGCTTAGACAAAGGTAGATTGGGTAGGCTTGTGGCATATGACTTATGGTTATTAAAGCACAGTCTAAAAGGCGTTTCAGTGTGTCCGATGTATTGGAGTTTGCACAAAGAGCATTCAAGCATGTACACAATGTTGCTTGTGTCGCAGTCAAAATCCCCTTTAATTTTTAGATGAAAAATTGATGCTGTACTCTTAATCAAAGTTGTCTTCGTCATATGGTTACAAACTTTGCAACGGGGTTTGTTGCATGGATGACAACCAAAAAAAGTGGTGGCGTTAATCCTTGATGAGGTTAGTATGTCGCGTAAGTTCTTCGATCTGCGATATACCACACGTGGGGGATCAGGAAAAATTTTTTTAAGATGATCATTCTGTATTAGTATGTTGTAATGCTTCTGCAGATTACTGTTGATGTTTAGTGCTGATGCGGAATGTGTTATAAACAGGCTCGTGCTTGAGGGTGCGGCATTCTTCTTCCGAATAAAGAGTTTCTTACGGTCAATGTCTTCAGCCTGTTTAATAGCATCGTTAATGATTTGTGGGGAAATTTTTGTTTCTGTAGGGTCTCCCAAAGTTTGGTGCAGTTATCTGTAAAATCTGCATTTTTCGAACATATTTTCTTAAAACGCAGTGCCTGACCATAGGGGATTGCCGTTTTGCAGTGCTTTGGATGTGTATCAAATATTTTTGAAGAATCACGATCCAGACGCATTGGATTCTTTTCGGGAATATATAGAAATAACTTAACTAAAATTATGAAAAAAGCGAAGCGCAGTTATTATTCTTGCATGTTCGAGGGCGTCTCAGGGGTCAAGGAGATGTGGAGCAAGTTAAATTCAATTACTGCATTACATAAAGTTAAATTTAATGTAGAAGAGATAACTGAAGGCGATAGAACATACAGGAGCAAAGCATTGGCTGAGAAATTCAATAAACACCTGACTTTCTTAGTAGACAGTGTCAGGGACACTACCGCACTACATTACATGTCCGCACAGACAGTAGCTTCGTCAGTTTATCTTTCCCCAACAGATGAATACGAGGTTATGGGTGTTTTCAAAAATCTAAAGAAAAGAAATTAGAAGGTATTGATGGTTTAAAGATGGCCCCAGTCTGTCCTGTCATAGATATATTAGTCATGCCCTTAACATACATTTATAACCTAATTTTAGGCACAGGTATTTTCCCAGAACGTATGAAGCATGCAAAAGTTACAGTGCTGTTTAAGGGAGGAGGCAAAAATGATTTGAAGAACTATAGGCCCATATCTGTTCTACCATTGTTTTCAAAGCCCATAGAAAAGTTAATATTTATAAGACTGTCGAACTTCTTTGCAAAACATTTGATAATTACTCCAGCCCAGTACGGTTTTAGGTCAGTGCTGTCGACAGAGGTAGCATTGTTACGTCAAAAGGAAATTATATTAGGTAATATAGAGGACAGGAAAATTACGCTAGGCATATTTGTTGACTTCTCCAAAGCCTTTGACCGGATAAATCACAATACCCTCTTACAAAAATTGCCCTATTGTGGCATTAGAGAAAATACGCTAAACTTAATCACCAGTTATTTGAGAAATAGGCTACAGTGTGTAAGTATAAACACAGAACAATCATCTTTTCAAAAACTTGCTCAAGGTGTACCCCAAGGTAGTATATTGGGGCCGTTACTTTTTATCACTTATGTCAACGGCATTATAAACATAAATCACACAATTAAATATGTCATATATGTGGATGGAGACCAGGCAGTAGGAGATTATGGCATCGGCGCTAGAAACGCCAGAGGAGAGCTACTAGTAGAATTCGCAGAACGCAATAATTTGCGGATTTTGAATACCTTCTACCGAAAACGAGAAAACCGCAAGTGGACATGGAGGAGCCCTAATGGCGAGAATAAGAACGAAATAGACTTTATAATGACTGCACACCCAGAAATCGTGCAGGATGTGTGGAAGTGGTTGGCAAGGTACGATGCAGTGACCATAGAATGGTACGGTGTCGAATTCGCCTAGACTTGAAGAAGGAACGACAGAAACTGATACGCAAGAAGCCAATCAATGAGCTAGCACTGAGAGGGAAAGTACAGGAATTCAGAGTGTCGCTGCAGAACAGGTACTCGGCTCTTAGTGAGGAAACCAACCTTAGCGTAGATACAATGAATGATAATCTGACGAGTATCATTACGGAGTGTGCAGTGGAAGTTGGAGGCACGGTAGTTAGACAGGACACTGACAAGCTTTCCCAGGAAACGAAGAACCTAATTAAGAAGCGTCAAGTCATAAAAGTCTCAAGTACAACAGACAAAATAGAACTGGCAGAGCTTTCGAAGTTGATTAATAGACGTAAGGTATGCGATGTAAGAAGGTATAACATGGAGAGAATTGAACACGCTCTGAAAAACGGAGGAAGTGTCAAAGCATTGAAGAGGAAACTTGGGATAGGCAAAAGTCGGATGTATGCACTAAGGGACAAAGAAGGCAAAATAACTACCAATATGGATAGGATAGTTAAAATAGCGGAGGAGTTTTACAGAGATCTGTACAGTAGCCGAGACAACCACGACCTTAATACTATAAGAGCTAGCAGTAACCCAGATTACACCCCACCAGTAATGATAGAAGAAGTCAGAAAAGCTTTGGAGAGCATGCAAAGGGGCAAAGCTGCTGGTGAGGATCAGGTAACATCAGATCTGCTGAAAGATGGAGGACAGATTGTGTTAGAAAAACTAGCGACTCTGTTTACGAGGTGTCTCCTGACGGGAAGGGTACCAGAGTCTTGGAAGAACGCTAACATCATCTTAATACATAAGAAAGGAGATGACAAGGACTTGAAGAATTACAGGCCGATCAGCTTGCTCTCTGTAGTATACAAGCTATTTACAAAGGTAATTGCTAACAGAGTAAAGAAAACATTAGAATTCAATCAACCAAAGGAGCAAACAGAGTAAAGAAAACATTAGAATTCAATCAACTAAAGGAACAAGCAGGATTTCGAACAGGCTACTCAACAATTGACCACATTCATACTATCAATCAGGTAATAGAGAAATGCTCAGAGTATAACCAACCACTATACATAGCGTTCATAGATTACGAGAAGGCATTTGATTCAGTAGAAATATCAGCCGTCATGCAGACACTGCGGAATCAGGGCGTAGATGAAGTATATATAAACATTCTGGAAGAAATCTACAGGGGATCAACCACTACCATAGTGCTTCATAAGGAAAGCAACATAATACCAATCAAGAAGGGTGTAAGGCAGGGGGACACAATCTCCCCAATGCTATTTACCGCGTGCTTACAGGAGGTTTTCAGAAACCTAGAATGGGAACAGTTAGGGATAAGAGTTAATGGAGAATACCTTAGTAACCTGCGCTTCGCCGATGACATTGCATTGCTGAGTAACTCAGGGGACGAATTGCAACTCATGATTACGGAGATAGACAAGGAGAGCAGAAAGGTGGGTCTTAAAATTAATCTGCAGAAAACGAAAGTAATGTACAAAAACCTCGGAAAGGAGCAGCGCTTCGAGATAGGTAATAGTGCACTTGAAGTTGTAAAAGACTATGTCTACTTAGGGCAGGTAATAACCGCAGAGCCTAACCACGAGATTGAAGTAACTAGAAGAATAAGAATGGGGTGGAGCACATTCGGCAAGCACTCTCAAGTTATGACAGGTAGATTGCCACTATCCCTCAAGCGGAAGGTATATAACAGCTGTATCTTGCCGGTACTTAGCTACGGAGCAGAAACCTGGAGACTTACAAAGAGGGTTCAGCTTAAATTAAGGACGACGCAGCGAGCAATGGAAAGAAAAATGGTAGGTGTTACCTTAAGAGACAAGAAGAGAGCAGAGTGGATTAGGGGACAAACGGGGGTTAAGGATATCATAGTTGAAATAAAGAAGAGGAAATGGACATGGGCCGGGCATGTATTGCGTAGACAGGATAACCGCTGGTCATTAAGGGTAACTAACTGGATTCCCAGAGAAGGGAAGCGGGTTAGGTGGAGACAGAAGGTTAGGTGGGCAGATGAGATTAAGAAGTTTGCGGGTATAAATTGGCAGCAGCAAGCACAGGACCGGGTTAACTGGCGGAACATGGGAGAAGCCTTTGTCCTGCAGTGGACGTAGTCAGGCTGATGATGATGAGAATGATGATGATATGTGGATGACACTTCCTTGTTTTTCACAGGTGTGGATGTAAATGACCTAATTTCAGCAGCAAACACGACACTAGATGACTTGTATGCATGGGCGACTGCTAACTCCCTACAAATCAACTGTTCAAATACCAAAGCCGTCCTATTTCGTTCAAAAGGAACAACGTACGAAGCTACTTCAAAACTACACCTGCACGATTCTGTGATTGATTTTTCTTCGACCCCTAAAGCAGTGGGAATTGTTTTTCATGAGAATATATTATGGGATTAACAAACCGAAATGGTAAGAAAAAAGTTAAGTAAGGTACTAGGCATGCTTGGGAGATGTCAGTCATTTTTACCGACTACTCAGATGCTAATGATATACAACACGCTTTTTTCTTCCCAGTTACGCTATGGTCTTTTAATGTGGGGTACTGGCACCTTGCACTCTAAGCAGAAATTACTCACACTACAAAAAAAATGCATCACGTTATATTGCAATTGCCGAATATAATGCACATACCTTGTCTTAATTCAACAATTTCAGAGTCATAAGATTTGACAACATGTGTGAATATTGTTTACTAGCGTCTTTAAAAACTGAAATGAACAAAACAAGTAAGAATCTTATCTTCATACCATGCTTAGAGCGCATCACCTTGTGTCGACCTACTAGACAGAGTGATTATTGGAAGGTTCCTCAATGCCGAACAAACTATGGTCTACAAATGCTGAAACATTCACTCCCCCACATACTAAATAAATTCATTTTATCATTGGAAAAATTGCACCTTCTTTCACTACAGGATATGTCGAATATTTTTTTACTTTCATGACGCAAGAGAGATTTAGCCATTTCCAAAGATTTGTTTTTATGTTCTGCTTATTTCTATTTTTTTCGTATTTCATCAAAGAGTGCGATCCTATCAACATTTCTTAAAATTTTATGTATGCAATATTTCTTATTGGTACCACTTTAAACTATGTATTTGTGTCTGTTTTGTTGTTTCCAGGACTTTATGATTGCTGTCACTTTTTCTGCCTTGTGTTGGGATGTGGGGCTAGTCAAGCTGCGTTTTTATCGCAGCTTTTTTCCCGCATTCCACACCACACATTGTATGGTGTAACACTGTGGTGAAATAAACTTAAAAAAACTATTGAAATGTAGGTATGACTGTTTATCCGTAGGTTTTCCAAAGAGTTTAGTCGTCACTTTATTAGCACGTATAGTAACCGTGACATCAAGAAAATTTATTGCTGTGCTTGAGTATGATTCCGAAAAAGAGATGGTGGGATGAGCCTTGTTGAAGTCTGCAATGAACGACAGAAGTTCTGTCGCTCCGTGCTGCCAGATCAGAAAGGCGTCGTCAATATAACGCTTATAATAAAACGGTTTGAGACTGCATGCGTCTAAGAATTTATCTTCGAGTTGGCCCTTGAGGATATTTGCGTAGCTTGGGCCAATTTTTTACCCATAGAAGTGCCACTAACCTGTACATAATGCACACCGTCAAATTCAAAATTGTTTAATGTCAGGATTAGTTATAGTAACCGCACTAGTGTGTTGTTGTCCACCACTTTGTTAGAAACTTTTTCTTCATAAGCCTCCAATATTGCTTGAATGCCATCAATATGCGGGATGTTCGTATAGAGTGAGGCTACGTCTAGTGTCACAAAAAATGAACCAAGTGGCACATCGAAGTCAATGATGTCAAGCAAGAAATGGTTTGTAACTTTCAGGTATGAATTCAATGTGGGTGGGATATTCTTAATGAGATTATCAGCGAATCTAGACATTTGTTCAGTGACGGTGCCAATGGCGGAAACAATAGGTCGGCCAGGATTATTTACTTTGTGTATTTTTGCAGGATATAAAATTGCCCCTGGATGGGGCTAAGAGGGATTAATGACCTTATAGCTCTCTCCCTGAGTTTGTCTTTTTTGGCAAGGCCTTTTATAGTATTGGAAACCATTTCCTTAAACTGGTCTGTCGGATCGTTGTAGAAATGGATATCATTCAGCTGTCTTTGAATCTCAGTAGTATAATCAGACTTATTCATTATTACTACAGGGCCACCTTTATCAGCTGGTTCGATAATTATGTTTTCGCGATCTTGCAGCTTATGGAGGGCTTTTTTTTCAGAAATGGACAGATTATGTTTAAAGGACGTGGGTTTCTTATAGGCCTCCAGAATGTCGCCTTGTACTGCTGAGATGTAGAGATCAAGAAACTTGTCACATTGTGTTGGAGGCGTCCAGTGCTCGCGCGATGGCATGTGCGAAGAAGATGGCCGTTCATGAAAGAATTCTCTTAAGCGTAGGTTTTGTGCAAAATTATTTAAATACTTTTCCCAGCTGCAAATGGTTAAAGCCACAAGTGGGAGGACAGAAGTTTAAACCCCGAGCAAGTACCGCTAATTCCAGTTCAGAAAGAATAACCTCAGAAATATTGACGATGTTAGTGGACTTATCTACCTCTGTATTATCAGAATCCGCTATTTCTTTTACAGCCGTCTCAAGAAGTATTTTGTCGCGGAGCAACTTTTTAGCATTCTTTGAGTGGATTTCAGTGTATTTACTTTGTTCATATTCGTTGAGGGCCCTGATCTCTGAAGTACTCATCGGATGCGAGGCGCGTAGTTGTCGCTCAGTGTTAACTAATGCTTTGGAGGGTTCTTTGTAATGGTCGATCACGACACATGTTAGGTCTAAAGAAGCATTTGTTAAGATTGCATCCCATTTGTCACCGTTGTAGCCTGACATTTTGGAAGTTGCTGGTTTCAACGAAAGTCGAAGCCCCTTAGGTACCGTCGAAGCAGTTACATAGGTACCAAGTGTGGACGCGTGGAGAGCATGGCGGATTCGTTTTTCAATAACCTCACTGATTTTACAAAAACTCGAATAGTTTGATAGATTGACTGCCGGTTACGGTACTAGTCAATTATTAGAGACCTTGCTGAATTTAGCACTTCTAAGTTTGTATGGGTGTGAAGCAGGAAGAGTGACAGACCTTTTTTGTGGTGGCTGCGTCTGCAAACTTGAAGCGTTGTTTGAAGAACACTGGCGCTCTGTAGTTTGACACCTGCTGAGAGAGTCACCGGTGTGCAGGTCTTGTGCTGGAGGCGGCCGGGTGGCGTACGCTTGCATTGAGTGACTGTTCAGCTGTCCAATGAAGGAGGGCCCCTTTGTGTATTGCTTCTGTTCGCCTGGTATGCGGTTG
Source organism: Rhipicephalus microplus (assembly GCF_043290135.1). Lineage (NCBI taxonomy): Eukaryota > Metazoa > Arthropoda > Arachnida > Ixodida > Ixodidae > Rhipicephalus > Rhipicephalus microplus. The sequence goes on from NW_027464607.1 coordinate 4,843,119, forward strand.
AACGAAGCTTGCTTCGGAGATACGCTGCGCTGTCGACTGCCCGAAGGTTGACGTTGTTGGTCCAGGGATGACAGCAGTCGATCGGGAGACTTCTGTTTTCGGGAACAGCTGGTTGCGTGATCAAGCCATGAGCAAGATATGACGTTGCGCATGTAACGAAGACAGAGTTGTCGGTTATGGCTCGCCATGAGTGTGACGCCCTTGTAGCTTGGATGTAGGCCGTCAGCAGCGAGAACACGCGCAGATGGGAACCACTCGAAACCGTGGTCCAGAAAAAATACAAGACGAGAGTGGCGGCAACAATCCCTCAGGCGGTGGTTAAATTCACATGCCTTTCGATTGCAGTGTTGTGCAGTCGCTGTGTTGGGGTTGCCACAGCGACGATTGGTACATCGGGGAAGGACCGAGCTTGCATGTATCTGGTGTATTTCAGGGCGTTGCGAAGCACTGAAGTTCAGCAGGTCTCTGTATTTGTCAAATGCCACACGACCGGTGTTGCGGGTGAGGTCATTAGTCCCGATGCTGAGGATAAGGGTCGTTGTTGACAGTGGCACAAAGTCCCGTAGCAGACGTACGTCGTCGATGCTGGCGCCACACTGTGTGACGAAGGCGGAACTGCTTTCTCTAGTAGGGTCGAAGTGCTGATAAAGGTACTTTGTTTGGGAGTCCCCTACAATGACAGTTGAAACCGCCGTCTTTGGGAACTTCCACTGTATAGTTTTGGTCACCGTCCGTTCGGGATCTATAAGGGCAAGGTATGAAAGAGAAGGTGTCCTTGGATCCAGTGGAAAAATACCAACTAGTGGAGGAAGGGCAAAAGGAAAACTTTTTATTTATCCTACGTTTCAGCCGGGAACCGGCCTTCATCAGGGAAAGCTCGATACAAAAATGCACTTTTCTTAAGTAGGCATGGTGTATCAAGGGCCCTTGACACATGAACTATCACTATCATACACTATCTACTGTGTATGATAGTGATAGTGTCATCACATCTGCGCGTGTTCTCGCTGCTGACGGCCTACATCCCAGCTATGAGGGCGTCGCACTGATGGCGAGCCATATCCGACAACTCTGTCTTCGTTACTTGCGCAACGTCATATCTGGCTCATGGCTTGATCACGCAACCAGCTGTTCCTGAAAACAGAAGTCTCCCGATCGACTGCCGTCATCCCTGAACCAACAACAAAGTCAACCCTCGGGCAGTCGACAGCGCAGCGCATCTCCGAAGCAAGCTTCGTTCAACCGCATACCAGGCGAACAGAAGCAATACACAAAGGGGCCCTCCTTCATTGGACAGCTGAACAGTCCCTCAATGCAAGCGTATGCCACCCGGCCGCCTCCAGCACAAGACCTGCACACCGGTGACTCTCTCAGCAGGTGTCAAACTACAGAGCGCCAGTGTTCTTCAAACAACGCTTCAAGTTTGCAGACGCAGCCACCACAAAAAAGGTCTGTCACTCTTCCTGCTTCACACCCATACAAACTTAGAAGTGCTAAATTCAGGAAGGTCTCTAATAATTTACTAGTACCGTGACCGGCAGTCAATCTATCAAACTATTCGAGTTTTTGTAAAATCAGTGAGGTTACTGAAAAACGAATCCGCCATGCTCTCCACGCGTCCACACTTGGTACCTATGTAACTGCTTCGATGGTACCTAAGGGGCTTCGACTTTCGTTGAAACCAGCAACTTCCAAAATGTCAGGCTACAACGGTGACAAATGGGATGCAATCTTAACAAATGCTTCTTTAGACCTAATACGTTGTGACGTCCCCGCAAACATGGACTAAACCCCGGTCCTTTCAAGATTTTTTCGCTCGTTTCTTAAACCCACGCATAAAAAAAAAAGGACAAGAAAACCTTCGGTGTAACGAATGGGCATTCGGGAGTGGAGTATTGGAAGGATTATTTCTACTGTTCTCGCCCCCCCCCCCCCCCCCCCGCGCAAACACGAGGACCGCCTTGTCGTCTACAGACAGTGTGACAGTGTAAGGTGGAGGTTCCGCGCGCACCCTTCAGATTTGTGGCATGGGGGAGCACCAGAGCACCTTTTATTGGTTCGGGGAATGTGACCCTGCCGCAGCGCCTGTGCCGGGTCCAGTCTGACTTCTGTCAGCCTCCGTGGCTCCAGGACTCATTACTGTGTTCTGCCCGGATGGCCACCCCCGGCGTTGAATGACGAAGAAGCGGCGGCTACGGAGAATTTCGCGGGAGACACCGAGCTGCATGGAAACGTTGAGACTTAATTGGTCTGGACATCGGCTCATCAAGTACCGGAAGCATCGGGACCATTGTTCACCCGTAATTAAAGTGTCTTTGGACGGCTCGCCCATCTCTCTCCCTGAGGCTTGAGTTTGAACATTGTTACTTGCTCGGCTTTGCTTGGGAGAGGGTTTTCCACTGGTGCGGGCCACGGGGGCGTGCGTCGAAGATGATACACTCCGACTGACAAGAAAATATGCCGCGTCGATAGTGGAGATTGGTTTGGTGCTCCGGTAGGGCGGAGTCGGGTCCTACAAAAAGGGACTACGAGACGATACGAGAGGGTCAGAGATACGATGCGATGAGCTCGAGATGGTAGAGAGACGGAATGGAAAAGGAAAATAACGATGCAAAGGGATAGCGATGAGAGGCGATGAGATGATGACTGGGGCAAGGACGGTACGATGAGGAATGAAAGTTAGGGATAGGAGGCGAGTGAATGGAGCGTTACGAAAGAGGACTAAGATGGAAATCAGTGAGAGGCACAACGAAGACGACGATGACGAAGACGATGAAAATGCTGACGAATTGGACAAAGACCCCAGGAAGAAGCCCTGAGCCCCGACTCGAACAGCCAGCTCCGAGGCCCCCATCAACATAGACCTTTCGTGAGACGGACTTTATGCACCTTATTTAGATTAGCTTTGCGGTAAGGGAGGTGGCGTGTTGAGACATTACGTGGTTTTATTCATTGATAACTTCATCATTTGTGTCGTGTGTTTTCTTTATATATGGATACCCTTGTATTGTTGCAGTTACTTTCTTTATGTGCCTGCCCTGTGTCGAACGTCGCGAGTGTCTAAATCATGTGTTATAATTTTTTGTAGTGGTTGACATACGCGGGTATATGATGTTTGCAGTTAGTAATAAATTAAATGAATCAGTAAACAGAAACAGGTCGTAACGTCTCTTACTTTCCGGCCCCAGCACGAATCCTTGTATGTGAGGGGAACCGGATAGACAAAGGGGTTGAGTGGTCTTCCCTCTCTTTGGTAATCGGTGGTGTAGCGGGGGACGTCTCAACGTGTCGTGATCGACCATTACAAAGAATTCTCCAAAGCATTAGTTAACACTGAGCGACAACTACGCGCCTCGCATCCGATGAGTACTTCAGAGATCAGGGCCCTCAACGAATACAAACAAAGTAAATACACTAAAATCCACTCAAAGAATGCTAAGAAGTTGCTCCGCGACAAAATACTTCTTGAGACGGCTGTAAGAGAAATAGCAGATTCTGATAATACAGAAGTAGATAAGTCCACTAACATCGTCAATATTTCTGAGGTTATTCTTTTCGAACTGGAATTAGCGGTACTTGCTCGGGGTTTAAACTTCTGTCCTCCCACTTGTGGCTTTAACCATTTGCAGCTGGGAAAAGGATTTAAATAATTTTCACAAAACCTACGCTTAAGAGAATTCTTTCATGAACGGCCATCTTCTTCGCACATGCCATCGCGCGAGCACTAGACGCCTTTAACACAATGTGACAAGTTTCTTGATCTCTACATCTTAGCAGTACAAGGCGACATTCTGGAGGCATATAAGAAACCCACGTCCTTTAAACATAATCTGTCCATTTCTGAAAAAAAAGCCCTCCATAAGCTGCAAGATCGCGAAAACATAATTATCAAACCAGCTGATAAAGGTGGCACTGTAGTAATAATGAATACCGTAATTACTCGAATCTAACGCGGACCTTTTTTCCGGTTAAGCGAGTTCATAAATCGCATGCGCGTTAGAATCGAGTACGAACAAAAAAATTACGGTCAATCTATTGCCATCGCAAATCCAAAATGGCCGCCCCCTACGTGCGTCGGCATGGTGCGTCGACTATTTCTGCCTATGTGTTTACCATGTGCGGCACTTCGTACGTGTGCTGAGGAGTTCGTCATCTAGTAGTGCATTAGCATCGACGACGTGGAAGGGCCGACTCCAAAAACTCGAGTGCACCACGATGCCGCTTTTAAAAGAAAAGTCATCGCGTGTGCAGAAACGGACGGAAATCGGGCCGCATCGCGGTCCTTCTCGAAACGTGCGTGCGGGACCGGCGGAAACAAAAGCAGAAGATTGTCGACAGCAAAGCTTCACGCAAAGGCTTCAGTGAACCACAGCAGGGTCGGTTTCCGCAAATTGAAGAGCTGCTCCGCGAGTATGTGCTTGAGGAGCGAGCGGCCCATGACGGCAGAACTGCTCCAAGTGCGGGCTATGCAATTAGTCTTAGAAAAAAGTCTAATGCGGAGCCTGTTTAAAGCGAGCAGGTGCTGGCTAATTAACTATATGAAGAGGAAAGGCTCTTCCCTCCGAAGGGGAACATGCATATGCGAAAACTTTTGCGGAGAAGTACGATGAAAAGCTTTACAGTTTTCAGAGGTTCGTGCTAAACTTGCGGCGCAACAACGGCTACCTGCTTGGGCAAATCTGGAATGCCGATCAGACGCCTCTTTACTTCGACATGCCTGGCACCACAACTGTCGAGAAGAAGGGGGCGAAGCAAGTTCGCGTGCTGACATCGGTCCACGGTAAAACTACAGTGACGGCAATGCTCTGTTACACGTCAGATGGGCACAAGCTTCGCCCGTACCTCATATTTAAATGGAAGACGCTCCCGAAAGGAGTCGTTTTTTCGAGTGGTGTGATCGTGCGGGCCAGCAAAAAAAAAAAAAAAAAAAAAAATGGGTGCGCGTTGCAATCGATGTCTTACGTTTTTTTTTTTTTTTTTCGCGGTGGAAATCGGGTGCGCGTTACAATCGAGGGCGCGGTAGAATCGAGTAAATACGGTAAGTCTGATTATACTACTGAGATTCAAAGACAGCTGAATGATATCTATGTATTTCTACAAGCACCTTGATGACGACCCGACAGACCAGTTCAAGTAAATGGTTTCCAGTACTATAAAAAGCCTTGCCAAAAAAGACAAACTCAGGGAGAGAGCTATAAGGTCATTAATTCCCCTTAGCCCCATCCAGGGGCAATTTTATATCCTGCCAAAATACACAAAGTAAATAATCCTGGCCGACCTATTGTTTCCGCTATTGGCAACGTCACTGAACCAATGTCTAGATTCGCTGATAATCTCATTAAGGATATCCCACCCACATAGAATTCATACCTGAAAGTTACAAACAATTTCTTGCTTGACATCATTGACCTCGATGTGCCACTTGGTTCATTGCTTGTGACACTAGACGTAGCCTCACTCTATACGAACATCCCGCAAATTGATAGCATTCAAGCAATACTGGAGGCTTATGAAGAAAAAGTTTCTAACAAAACGGTGGACAGGAACACACTAGCACGGTTACTATAACTAATCCTGACATTGAACAATTTTGAATTTGACGGTGTGCATTATGTACAGGTTAGTGGCACTTCTATGGGTACAAAATTGGACCAAGCTATGCAAATATCTTCATGGGCCAAATCGAAGATAAATTTTTAGACACACGCAGTCTCAAACCATTTTATTATAAGCGTTATATTGACGACGTCTTTCTGATCTAGCAGCACGGAGAGACAGAACTTCTGTCGTTCATTGCAAACTTCAACAAGGCTCATCCCACCATCTCTTTTTCGGAATCATACTCAAGCACAGCAATTCATTTTCTTGACGTCACGGTTACTATACGTGCTAATAAAGTGACAACTAAACTTTTTAGAAAACCTATGTATAGGCAGTCATACCTACATTTCAATACTTCACATCCAAAGCACTACAATACGGCAATCCCATATGGTCAAGCACTCGCGTTTTAAGAAAATATGTTCGAACAATTCAGATTTTACAGACAACTGCACCAAACTTCGGGAGGCCCTACAGAAACAAAAATATCCACCACAAATTATTAACGATGCTATTAAACGGGCTGAGGACATTGACCGTAAGGAACTTTTTATTCAGAAGAACGCCGCACCTTCAAGCACGAGCCTGGTTATAACACACTCCGCAACAGCACCGAACATCAACAGCATTCTTCAGAAGAATCACAACATACTAATACAGAGTGATCACCTTAAAAAAATTTTTTCTGATCCACCACATGTGGTATATCGCAGATCGAACAACTTATGCGACATACTAACCTCATCAAGGATTACCGCCACTACTTTTTCTGGTTGTCATCCATGCAACAAACCCCGTCGCAAACTTTGTAACCATAAAATGAAGACCACTTTGGTTAAGAGTACAGCATCAAACTTTCATCTAAAAGTTAAAGGGAATTTTGACTGCGACACAAGCAACATTGTGTACATCCTTTAATGCTCTTTGTGCAAACTCCAATACATCGGACACACTGAAACGCCTTTTAGACTGTGCTTTAGTAACCATTAGTCACATGCCACAAGCCTACCCAATCTACCTTTGTCTAAGCACATTAACATTTCTGGTCACTCATTCAATAAACTAAGAGCTACTGTACTGGAATCAGCTTTCGCTTCACACATATGATAGGGAACTGTGCGAGTCATTCCTGATACACAAGTTCAATGCGATCTTATCCGGTATAAATGAAAATCCAGGCAAACTGACACTTCTTTCGGCGCAAAAATAAGTTTTAGTTTTATCACAGTCTGTTCATAATCACTGTACACGCAAATTTTCACTACTCCTTTTCGGTGCAGTGAATTTCTTGACTTCGTGTTATCAATTCTCTTTGTGCCCCATGAAATTCTTAGTTACGCATCTCGTTCTACCCGAACGTTTTCTGCTATCCTTTTTGTCTTTTTTTTGTGCGTGTGATTTTCTGTATGGGTTTGATAGTTTTGTTTGTAGATATTACTGTACTTTTCAAACTGCTATTCATGTGATCTACTTGATGTAAACACCGTTCATGCATTCTCATAATCTTTCTTTGACATTCTCTGCTCACCGTTCATTACTCGCCACGTCATAGTGTATGATAGTGATAGTTCACGTGTCAGGGGTCTTTGATATACCATGCCTACTTAAGAAAAGCGCATTTTTGTATCGTGTTTTCCCTGATGAAAGCCGGTCCCCGGCTGAAACGTAGGAAAAATAAAAAGTTTTCGTTTTGCCCGTCCTCCACTTTTTGGTATTGCTCCACTAAATACAAGGGCACCTTCTCTTATATATATATATATATATATATATATATATATATATATATATATATATATATATATATATATATATATATATGTGTGTGTGTGTGTGTGTGTGTGTGTGTGTTGGTAGCATTTTAAGACCTTAATGGCAACACATGATAGAGGGAGAGTTTTTGAGCATGCGTCACTGGTGGGTCAAATCACATGCAGCGTGAAACTGTTTTCACCAAGGGCATCATGGGTCACTGGTGGGTCACGCCATCTAACACGAGAAAAGTAATCTGGTTCTTTATCACCTGTAGCTCCAAAATTGTACCTCTACATTCATCGGCAACAATGTGCTGGAGGTTAACTAGCCAATATAAGGTATGGTGGCTGCTTATGACTTTGAAGGGCCTGCTGGAGAGATTGGGGCGAAATTTTGACGTATTGATTGATTGATATGTGGGGTTTAACGTCCCAAAACCACTATGTGATTATGAAAGACGCCGTAGTGGAGGGCTCCGGAAATTTCGACCACCTGGGGATCTTTAACGTGCACCCAAATACGAGCACACGGGCACACAACATTTTCACCTTCATCGGAAATGCAGACGCCACAGCCGGGATTCGATCCCGCAACCTGCGGGTCAGCAGCCGAGTACCTTAGCCACTAGACCACCGCGGTGGGGCGAAATTTTGACGTAGCCCAAATTGTAGAATAGTTCGCTGCTGCCTTGGATAGGGATTAATTAGCATATGTTATAACCCTTTTTCTCTGTCGTTCCTGTGCATAAGGATGGCACCAAGTGCTATGCTGCTTGCATTGATAGGGGTTTTCATATCTGCATATTCGTCGAAATGCACAAATATTGGAGGTGTCTGCAGGCATCATTTCAATTCTCGAAGTGCATTGACATGTGCTGTTTTTTATTTGTATTTCATCTCAGGCTTCGTTAGGTGGGTTAGCGGCTCAGTGATCCATAAATATTTCTTGACGAATTTTCGGCAGTAGGTGCACAAGTGGAGAAGTTGGTGTACGGCTGTCTTGTTGCTAGGTGGCTTTTGCCACTTACCTTTTGCCACCTACCGTCATCACTGCCTTCTTGGCAGCAATAGCAGCTGTTTTTTATGGATATGGGTGTTTTCCAGACCTGCTAATGAAGTGTGCCAAGAACAACAGCTCCTCATATGCGAAACAGCACTTTATGAGCTTCAAGGTGAAGTCAGGTGTCTTGATTGTTTCAAGTACAGTCCCAAGGCATTGTAGGTGTTTGTCAAAGTTTGGGGCAAACAGAACGAGGTTTTACAAGACATGAGACAAGTCTGCCACTTCAATAAAACTTTTGTTGATCCTAGTTCGTACATAGCGTTTCAGGTGAGATGTATAGCGTTTTAGGATCACAAAGGATAGAAGAGATGAGAACTGCCAGAGCACAAGTGCTCATCTTTTCTATCCTTTGTGGTCTGTTTTCTTTGCGCTAACGTTTTCACCTTAACTGCCCTTCAAGACAGCCAGTACTGTATTTATAACGCGTTGGAAAGTCACAGGTGCCGAGCAAAGACAAAGGAATTGACCCTAACTCGAAGAGGCTGTCTGGTGTTATGAACACCGTCTTCTCCCAGTCTCTTTTGTTCACTTTGAATTGCTAATAACCAGTCGTAATCTCTATTGACAAAAAGTAACATGCTTTGTGGAGTCGACCCAAGGCATATTCTTTCTGTTGAAGAGAATACACATCCTTCATTGGAAATTTTTTCAGGTGGCGATAATCGATGTAGAAACTCAAGGTTTCAGCCTTTTTAATTAACACTGCAGGTGATGCCCATGGACTCTAGGATTACTGGATGATGTTCTCATGTAGCATTTTTTCCACTTGTCTCTTTATGGCCTTGCTTTCTCGTGTCAAAACTCTGTGTGGACTCTGGCAAAGTGGTCTGGCACTGTGCTTTCTAATGATACGATGTTCGGCGACTGGGGTTTGTTGAATTCTTTTGAATTCTTGACAACAGCGAGAAGCCTTGAATTGCAGAAGCAGGGCTTTGAGGTGGTCTTTCTTGCACTTTGGAAAGCCCGGGTTGACATTGAAATTTGGTTAGACACCTCAATTTGTCGAAGTAGATTCAGTAGATCAGTGAAGGCAAAAAATTGGTGGCTTCTAAAATTCGTTTGGAGTAGGTGCCATTCGTGTCTTTGTTCATGTGCTTGTACTTAATGAAACTTGTTAGCAAAATTAGTATTTTCCTCCAGGCAGCTCAGCGATTCCTCTTGCAATGCAAATTTTGCGATGGATAAACGGGTGCTAATCACCTTCAACAATGCCTTCCAGGCCAGCAGATTCTTGAGTGCTGATGGAAACGATGGCGCTTGAGCAAGGTGGAATGCTGACTTTTGTCTTCCAGCTCATTAAAGACTTGCTTTCGTGGCAACGTGTCCGGCAGATATATCAGCTCAGATCTCAGATCGACTACACCATGACAACCTAAGAAGTCTATTCCAAGGATAACATTCTTTAAAGCCGCGCAAATAACAGGAAATGAAGTGGATGCTAGGTCTTTGGCGCTGCTTTAATTTATGTGGAACCATACCAACCAGCCCAGCTGTTGACCTTGCTACAAGGATAATCTCTCTCAAGCAGAGCTGTAAGACAATGAAAAGTGTGGGAAAAATCTGGTTGTTAACAAGGCCTTGTGCAAACTCCCACCGGCATTACTAGGTGACCTAGCTGTCCGGATTTCGGGGCCTTTCCAGCCAGTCCTCACTTTCTTCAGCATTACGACGATTGGACCACTGATGACAGAGTAATCTGCTTTGGTGTGGCAATATCTTGGCCATCAATAAGCTCATTAATGTAAGTAGTTTCTCGCCTTGCATTATGGTTAGCCCATGGCATTGAACCACGGCTACACTGGGTTGTTCCTCTGCTTCCAGATGGTGTTGCTGGGTTTTTTTCCAGATGCAATGTACAGACGTCAGGGTTATGTTCAGCTTGTGGTGTTTCCTTCAGATTTCGTTGTGGGGGCAATGAAGCATTGTAGGTATTTCGTCATATTGTCACGAGACTTCAGGAGTGCAGGGGTCTTAATTAGCCAAGATGTAGCCAGCTCTCTAAAAGCATGTCCGTCGCAGCTGCATCTCGAGCGAAGAAGACGCACGGGATCTTCTTTTCTTTTTTCGGGTGAGAGCCGCTCTTGCTCTAAACCCATTACATGCAGGCGGCATTATCCACCCTTCCGAATAAAAGAAAAAAAAAAGACAAAAAGAAAGAGAGAAAAATTAGAAGACATAGCATCGCCTCAATGTTATAACGTAGGCCCATGAAAAAAAAGAAAACCCAGATAAAGAGAAAGTAGAAAATAAAGAGCGTGACCGTAAGAAAAAAGTCGATGAATGAACAAGCAAGTTCACAAAACTAAATAAAAAACACGAAGACCGGTGAATGATGAAAAAAAAAAGTTACGAACGCACAATGAATGATGTGATGTGCACAACATGAGTGACATCCAGACTCGGTCAAGTCCTAGTCCGTGCCTGCGTTGTTGAGTCTGGGACCACTTTGTAGTTTCGGCACTGATGTGGCGTAGCACTTTGTGTGGGCCTAAATAGCGGCTAAGTAGATTTTCACTGAGGTCTCAGCGGCGAACGGGAATCTACACCCAAACTTGGTCTCCTAGGTTGTAGACCATGTTCCTGTGGAGGGTATTATAGCGTCGTTCATCTACCTGCTGCTGCTGGTCGATGTGCAGTCATGCAAGCTGTCGAGCTTCCTCGGCATGCTCTGCGAATTTCTTGGCGTCAGTTGCCAACTCAACCTCGTCTTGATACGGTAGCATGAAGTCGAGCATGGTCGGCACTTCGCGGCCATAGAGAAGCCGAAACGGCCTGAATTGCATACTCTTTTGCACGGCAGTGTTAAACGCGGAGGTCCTGTAAGACAAGATTTGGTTCCATGCTGTACAAAAATGTACATTGTGACCATGTCTGCGAGCGTCTTATTCAGCTGCTTTGTAAGCCCGTTAATTTGAAGATAAACGCGGTTGTCTTTCAGTGCCTGGTGTTGCTTAGTTCATAAACTTCATCCATAAGCTGTGCTGTGAATCTTGTGCCTCCGTCTGTTATGACGCTAGAAGGTGGATCATGATGCGACATGATATGGCGCATTAAAAATTGCGCTAGATCAATACCTGTGGCTCAGGGGATTGCCTGTGTCTTGTCAGTCTTTGATGTACTGTTTGACACATGCCAAGAGTCCGGGCCAATTGTACTTCTCGCTCACTCTGGCAAGTGTTCATGAGTAGCCTAGGTGACCAGATGTGGGTTCATAATGGCCAGCGAAAAGGGCATCGCCTCACATGTCCCGAGGAACCACCAGGATTGATTGATTGATATGTGGGGTTTAACGTCCCAAAACCACCATATGGTTATGAGAGACGCCGTAGTGGAGGGCTCCGGATATTTCAACCACCTGGGGTTCTTTAACGTGCACCCAAATTTGAGCACACAGGCCTACAACATTTCCACCTCCATCGGAAATGCAGCCGCCGCGGCCGGGATTTCATCCCGCGACCTGCGGGTCAGCAGTTGAGTACGTTAGCCACTAGACTATCGCGGCGGGATAAGGAAGGAATCATCAGGCAAACACGGTTGTTTGAACGAGCAATCTTCTTGTATACCATGCTGTCTCAGGCAAAGCAACATCAAGGAGCGGGACAGATGGCGTGGTATGGTTGTGTCGTGGCCCTCCAAGTGATCAATGATTGGTTGAATGTCTTCGTCGCCGCGCTGTCGTTTGCTCAAGTCTGACGAGCTAATGGCTCCCAGGAAGCCTTCGTCTATCTCTGCTCTCTGACAGACGAGATGAAGGGGTGCGCGCGACAGTGTGTCAGCATCTTCATGCTTACGGCCGGACTTATAAGCAATCATAATCATCATCATAATCAGCCTGACTGCGTTCACTACAGGACAAAGGCCTCTTCCATGTTCCGCCAGTTAACTCGGTCCTGTGCTTGCTGCTACCAATTTATATCCGCAAACTTATTAATCTTATCTGCCCACCTAACCTTCTGTCTCCACCTAACCCACTTGCCTTCTCTGGAAATCCAGTTCGTAACCCTTAATGACCAGCGGTTATCCCGTATATGCACTACATGCCTGGACCATGTCCATTTCCTCTTCTTGATTTCAACTATGATACCCTTAACCCCCGTTTGTTCCCTAATCTACTCTGCTTTCTTCTTGTCTCTTAAGGTTACACCTACCATTTTTCTTTCCATTGCTCGCTGCATCCTCCTCAATTTAAGCTGAACCCTCTTTGTAAGTTTCCAGGTTTCTGCTTCATAGCTAAGTACCGGCAAGATGCAACTGTTATATACCTTCCTCTTGAGAGATAGTGGCAATCTACCTGTCATGATTTCAGAGTGCTTGCCAAATGTGCTCCACCCCATTCTTATTTTTCTAGTTACTTTGTGGCGTCGCAAAGTGGTGCTTCTGTGTGCGGTGCAGAGAGCGCATGCGCCCGCACGAGAAAGTTATCTTCGAGAGGAAGGGTGAGAATGAAAGTCAGTTGTTGTTTGGGACGCGAGTTGTTCACTTGCGCAGCTCTGCCGAGCAACGCGTCACAACATTGGTGACCCGGACTCGGAATACAGACACAGCGACCGGAGTGTCGAACCAGTTGAATATGGATTCAACGTCCACGACCGACGCCCCTCCGACAGTCTCCTCAGTCGACGGTAAGCTGCCCCCTTTTTGGACTGCGGACCCCACACTTTGGTTCATATAAGTGGAATCTCAGTTCGCAGCCAGACAAATCACCGCAGACCTTACGAAATACCACTACGTAGTCAGCAGTCTGCCACCCGCCTTAGCCAGTGAAATCAGGGATCTGTTGCTCGCACCACCTGTCGAAAACGCATGTGCAACGCTAAAAGAAACCCTTATTCGGCGAGTTACGCCCTCCAAACCACAACGACTGCAGCAATTGCTTCGCGGCACGGAACTCGGCGACCGTACTCCTAGTCAGCTTTTGCGGCACATGCAACAGTTGCTTGGCGGAACATCAAACACGATAGATGGAGTATTGCTCCGAGAACTTTTTTTGCAAAAGTTGCCTTCAGGCGTCCGCATGGTCATCGCGGCCTCAGAGCACAAGGATTTAACCGCAGCCGCCGAACTTGCTGACAAACTGGTAGCAATGACACCGGCCACACCCATGGCTGCCGTACAAGTGCAACAGGCTCTAAACGAACTTCAAGAGATGCGTGAGGAGATTGCTCGACTTGCCGAAACAGTATCAGCTTTGCACGCTAGCAGGAGGGCGCAAACGATAACCGAGCCTAACACGCTGCTATCGCAAGAGCAGCACGAGCATATCTGCTGGTATCATCGGAGGTTCGGAAGTAGTGCGCGTAAATGTGTCCCACCGTGCGCGCACTCGGGAAACAGCTGCGGCAGGCACTGAGGGTGACCAGTGCTACTACGTTGCCCCCAAGTCGTCCCTCAGTATTTTTTATTACCGACCGCAACAACGGAGTACGTTTCTTAGTGGACACAGGCGCCGAGGTGAGCAATATACCGGCGTCACAAGCTGAAAGAAAGAAACCTAGTACATCGCCCTTGCAAGCTGTCAATAACACGGTAATAACAACATATGGCCATCGTTCACTGTCGCTGAACTTCGGTTTCGGCAGAACGTTTAGCTGGGTGTTCATAGCTGCTGATGTCAAATTCGCCATACTAGGCGCAGACTTTCTCCAGTTCTTTGGTCTGTTGGTCGACGTCCGCAACAAACGGCTTCAAGATCCCGTTTCTCGGGGAACGGTACAAGGCACGCCGTGTTGGCACCACCCTATCAGCCCGGCCTTGCTCAGTCCGGCTGGAGAAGCGTACTTCACCGCAGTACTACAAGAGTTCCCAAAGCTGACACGACAGCCACAGGCATTTCCAGAAGTAAAGCACGGCGTCCTGCATCACATCGAAACCACAGGCCCACCGGTCTATGCGTGACCACGGCGCCTGTCACCCGAGAAGCTGCGGTTGGCTCAACAGGCGTTTGCCTACATGATGGAACTCAGGATAGTACGTCCTTCATCCAGCCCATATGCCTCACCTCTTCACATGGTCCCAAAACCAACAGATGGTGATTGGTGCCCTTGCGGGGACTATCGAGCGCTGAACCGGGTAACCGTGCCAGACCGTTACCCAGTCCCGCACATTCATGACATGACCTCCTTCCTGCATGGTGCTACCATTTTCTCTAAAATAGATCTAGTGCGAGCATATCATCAGATACCCGTAGCACCGGAGGATATCCCCAAGACTGCAATAACAACGCCGTTCGGAATGTTCGAGTTCCTACGCATGCCTTTCGGCTTATGCAACGCCGGCCAAACTTTTCAACGGTTTATGGATGGCGTTGTCCGTGGCCTCGACTTTTGCAAGGTATACCTCGATCATCTTCTGATTGCTAGCAGCACTCTCGAAGAGCACGAGCGGCATCTGCGCTACGTACTTCAGCGACTGACAGAGAACGGCATCGTTATCAATACGGCAAAGTGCGTGTTTGGGGTACCGACACTATCATTTTTGTGCCACAGCATTTCAAGTGCTGGAGTACAGCCTCAGAAGGACAAGGTAGAAGCAGTACGGCAGTTTCCACAGCCGAAAAACCTCCGCCAGCTTCGAGAGTTCCTGGGACTCGTGAATTTCTACCGTAGGTTTATCCCGAAATGCGCCAACATCCTTCACCCTCTCCACAGCCTACTTGTGGCATCTGGATCTAAGGCAACTGCCATTCAGTGGAACGATCAATCCACACAAGCATTCCGGATGATAAAGGAAGCTCTCGCAAATGCTACCATGCTCACGTACCCGCAGCTGGGTGTTCCTCAGTGCGTCATGGTGGACGCCTCCGATGCAGCGATTGGAGCCGTGTTGCAGCAGAGGGTGAGCGGAGTGTGGCGACCAATTTCCTTCTCCAGAAAACTGAGCCCGTCGGAACGAAGGTACAGCACCTTCGGTAGGGAACTCCTGGCCATATACGCGGCTATCCGGCATTTCCGACATTATGTGGAAGGACAAGAATTTTTTGTGCTCACGGATCACAATCCACTCACCTACGCATTGCGCGCGAACTCCGATTCTGGTGCGCACGTGGCACGGGAGCTCCGCCAAATGCCGTACATCGCAGAATTCACGACAGATATACGCCATGTTAGTGGCACGGATAATGCTGCTGCTGACGCTCTTTCGCGCGGTCCAGTGAATGCCATCAGCCTGCCGAGCGGTGTGGACTTCAGCACACTTACGACGGCTCAACGCAGTGATGGAGAATCGAAGCGTCTACTGACGGCTTGAACCAGCGCCTTGAAGCTGCAATGGTTGGCAGAACCCACAGGATCCTTATGCTGCGACATGTCTACAGGCAAGGCCCGACCGTTCGTCCCCTCGAACCTCCGTCGCAGCATTTTTGACTTGCTGCACAGCCTGGCGCATCCCAGGATTCGAGCCACGCAATGGCTATGCACAGCGAGGTTCGTGTGGCCAGGAATAAACCGGGATGTCCGATACTGGACACGAGAGTGCATCGCATGCCAGCGCTCCAAAGTTCAGCGACATACTGTGACCCCCTTGGGATCGTTCCCTCTGCCGGACTGTCGATTTGCCCATGTGCATGTTGACATTGTGGGACCACTGCCGTTGTGCCAGGGGCAAAGCTACTTGCTAACCTGCATCGATCGCTTCACGCGATGGCCGGAGGCCGTGCCCATTCCAGACATGACTGCTGATACCGTCGCCCGCGCATTTATCTTCCACTGGGTGGCCCGCTTCGGAGTGCCGGCAACCGTGACTACGGATCGCGGAACACAGTTCGAGTCCGCCCTGTTCGCAAGCGGCACCCGGCTCTTGGGTACTCACCGCATCAGAACAACTGCCTACCATCCGATAAGCAACGGTATAGTGGAAAGGTTCCATCGCCATCTGAAGACGAGCCTGACGGCTACTGCGAGTCACAGTTGGGTAGAGGCACTGCCGTTTGTTCTGTTGGGCGTTAGAACGGCTCTGAAAGCAGATATTGGATGCTGCTCCGCTGAACTGGTGTACGGAACAACGCTTCGCCTCCCAGGGGGTTTTTCACTACCAGTAAGGACGAAAACGTGTACGCGAACGCGGACTACGCCGTGCGACTGCGAGACATCATGAGCAAGCTACGCGCTGTTCCTCCGCATCCGCCCGCAGCCCAGCCAGTCTACGTGGACCGGGAACTCTCCTCCTGCTCTCACGTGTTTGTGAGGCATGACGACGTACAGCCTCCACTCCGGCCCCCGTACGACGGGTCTTTCAAGGTGCTGCGACGGGCAGACAAGCACATTACAATCGACAGAGGTGGTTGTCACGACGTGGTTTCTCTAGACCGCGTAAAATCAACACACGTGGACTCCGACAGCGAAGCACCTGCACCACCTCGAGCTCCATCTTCGCAGGCACCCCCGGCAGACCACGTAGCGCAGCCCCAACAAGTCCTCAAACGGTTTACGTGGAGTGGACGGTGTACGAGACCCCCGGTGCGCATGAACTTATGAACCGCAGTGGGTCGTCCGATTGTGGCCGTTGTGCGCACACTCACTAGGGAGGGAGTACTGTGGCGACGCAAAGCGGTGCTTCGGTGTGCGGTGCAGAGAGCGCATGCGCCCGCACGAGAAAGTTATCTTCGAGAGGAAGGGTGATAATAAAAGTCAGTTGTTGTTTGGGACGCGAGTTGTTCACTTGCGCAGCTCTGCCGAGCGACGCGTCACGACAACTTCAATCTCGTGGTTCGGCTTCGCTGTTAGTACCTGCCCTAAGTAGACATAGTCTTTTACAATTGAAGTGCAATATTACCTATCTCGAAGCGCTGCTCTCTTCCGAGGTTATTGTACATTACTTTCGTTTTCTGCATATTAATTTTGAGACCCATCTTTCTGCCCTCCTTGTCTAACTCCGTAATCATGAGTTGTAATTCGTTTCCTGAGTTACTCAGCAATGCAATGTCATCAGCGAAGCGCAGGTTACTGAGGTATTCTCTACTTACTCTTATCCCTAACTGTTCTCATTCTAGGCCTCTGAAAACCTCCTATAAGCACGCAATAAATAGCATTGGAAAGATTGTATCTCCCTGCCTTACACGCTTCTTGATTGGTATTCTGTTGCTTGCTTTATAAAGCACTATGGTAGCAGTTGATCCCCTGTAGATTTCTTCCAGGATGTTTATATTTTATTTATTTTTTATTTTTATTTGTACAATACTGCGAACCTTGAGAGGTCCAAGCAGGAGAGGGATGTACACATCCAGAAGACATGCGTACGGATGCAAGATCGACACATGAATGTGAGGGTACATAATCAACAGGTAAGTATACAATCATTATACATTGGATGACAGCAAGGGTGAACACTCTGGCAAAACATTCCAATCGGAAACAGTTCTGGGAAACAATGAATATTTGTATTGGTCTGTACGGCCAAAGAACGGTGTAATACTTCGGCTATGTTTGTGACGAGACGCTCGACTAGGGTTATTAGCTATGTAATCTTGTGACTGGATTCCCAATTTATTAAAATATAGCTGGTGTAGAAAATTTAGACGGGCACTTTTACGTCGGTTGGCCAATGGCTCTAGGTGTGCGAGCTCCAACATAGCTGAAGGGGAGTCGCGACGTCTAAAACGTTTATGAATAAAGCGAGCTGCCAATCTCCGAATTTTTTCAAGCTTTTCTTTATTAGTGATAGTATGGGGGTCCCATACAATGCTTCCGTATTCCAGGGTGGGTCTTACAATAGATTTGTATGCAATGAGTCTAAGCGACGAGGGAGCATCACCTAATTTATGCTTCAGAAATCCAAACCGGATGTGCGTCTGGTTAACCTCCCTGCCTTTCCTTGTATCTTTATCTCTCTCTCTCTCTCTCTCTAACTTCTTTCTCGCGGAGGAACATATGTTATTTATATGTGTTGACCAGTTAAGTCTGGACGTCAAGGTTAACCCCAGGTATTTATGTTCCTCCACTTGTTTAATCTGATAATTTCCAAGACTATACATGAAGGGAGATTTATTCTTATTGGAGATGCACATGTGAACTGTCTTGTCGAGATTTATAAGCATATCCCATTTATTGCACCATTCCGTTATTGCATGCAAAGCATGGTTAAGAACGTGCTGGTCAGCGGCAGACACTATGTGACTAAATATGATGCAATCGTCTGCAAACAGCTTAAGGCGTTGAGGGGGCTTTACAATTTGGCCAAGATCATTAATATAAATGTTAAATAGAACCGGTGCCAAGACCGAACCCTGTGGGACGCCAGAGAAAACATCAAGAAAACGAGAACAGGCACCGTCAATTTCAACATACTGTTTGCGGCCAGTTAGGTATGAAATGACCCAATTGACGACTTGTGATGGAATGCCTAAGTTTTTCATTTTTGTTATTAGTTTCGAGTGTGGAACTCTATCGAACGCTTTCGAGAAGTCTATTAGAACTGCGTCAATCTGTCCGCCCTCGTCAAGTACCTGTGTCATCTCATGGACGGTAACTACTAATTGAGTTGCAGTTGAAAAACCTCTTCGAAAACCGTGCTGTACGTTAGTAAGAAGATTATTGTTGTCAAGAAAATCATTTAGGTGTTTAGCAATTACGTGTTCAAGAACTTTACAAACTGTGCAAGTGAGAGATATGGGTCGGTAATTACAATAATCGGTGACAGAGCCTTTTTTAAAAATTGGTTTTACTCGGGCAACCAACCATTCAAGTGGGAGGCAAGAAGTTTCAAGAGACTTAGAATACAACTGTACCAAGAATCTAGCTAGGAGCTCTGCATATCTTTTGAGAAATGCGGTGGGAATGTTATCAGGTCCTGCGGATTTTTTAGGGTCCAATCGTAAGAGCAGCTCAGTAACACCATCGACAGTAATATGGATATATTGGTTGCTATCGTTGACGTAAGGTGTATTACCCAGCGTAGCTGTCCTTGAGAATATGCTCTGGAAATAGGAATTAAACGTTTCAGCAATTTCTTTTTTATCTGTAACAATGCGAGCACCAACAGCTATTTGATCTAGGCTTCTTGAGTCCTTGTTTGATAAAAATTGCCAGAATTTATGAGGGGATTCGGTAGCAAAGCGCCCAAGGGTGGTTGAATAGAAGCGCTCTTTAGCTTCTCGTAGTTTAGATTTCAACTTAGAACTTAGCTTAAAAAGGAGGGCGGCATCCCTGTTCTTCCTTTTTCGGTACCGTTTTAGTTTACGATTTAAATGTATAATTTCTCTGGTTATCCAAGGATTGGCTTTGTTGATTTTTTCATTTTATCTGGAATAAACTTATTGATGCAATAATTGCAGCGTGACTTAAACTTTGCCCATAAGACGTTAACATCGTCATCGTGAAATGTCAGTAATGCTTCTTCTAAATGGTGGGCAATGTTTGGGTTATCTGCTGCGTTGTAGTCTTTTACTTTTACAAATTTAGCGTTGTTTAACTTGATTCGGTTTGGAAGCTTGCAGGAAAAATATACGAGCTTGTGGTCCGAGACTTCTTCGTGAATTTCTGTGGTATGATCAGTAAAGCTGGCTGAACACAAAATTAAATCTAGAATGGAGGAAGCAGTGCTAGTCACCCGTGTTGGATATTGTACTGTCTGTGTAAGGTTGTAAGCTAATAAAGTATCTAGAAGGATTTCGGAGTTCTTTGTATCAGTGCCCCCTGATGACATCGAGCACCAATCTATGTGCGGTAAGTTGAAATCTCCCGCAGCAATAATGTTCTGATCCCTATACACTGCCAAATGATCATACAGTTCAAGTGAAAATTCACAGGGAGCTCCCGGCGGCCTATAAATTCCCGCAATGACAATATGGTTTCCTGAAATATTTATTTTACAAAAGACACTTTCGTGGTCAGGGTTAACAGCAGGCAGTGAAACAGATGAAAGGCCCGCCGTCACAAGAATTGCCACACCACCTCCTCGTGTAAGTCTATCTTTGCGATAGCGCGTATATGAAGACGGAATCACGTAATTATCAGGCAAATCTGGGCAAAGCCAGGTTTCGGAGATGACAGCTATGTGCGGGTCATATGTTAACAACACGTGTTCCAGTTCTCCTTGTTTGTTGCATAAGCTTCGCACATTAAGGGAAATGAGCCTCAGTGTTTTCGGTTGTTGCTTTGTAGAATCCGGAAGTCATTCGTTCGCCTTTTTCGTGTTTTTCGGTTTAGTGCTCAGTTCTCGTTTTTTACCTTTGCGCACGAGCACCCGGCAATCTTTTGCTTCGTCCCACGCATAAATGTCGTTGTTAATATGCAGTTTATCATGAACCAGTTTTATCTTATTGTTGGCCTTGTTATCAGAACTTACAGATTGCCAAAGTTTTTTTCTTATGTGCTGCGTTGCCTGGGAGTAGTCATGTGACATGGAAACTTCGCTGTCTTTTAGTTTGAAACAGTTATTTAGTATGGCTATTTTTTCGTTGTAATTGTACAACCTGAGAATGATTGGCCGGGGTTTATCATTTCGGGGTTTACCAATTCGGTGAATGCGTTCGAGAGAGGTGACAGCAACTTTTAGTTCATCATTGCAAACCCGTCGGACAACTAAGTCTTCAAGGACTTCTCTGGTTTCTTCTGGGCCTTCTGGTATGCCATAGACTACTAAGTTATTCCGTCGTGACCTATCTTCATAGTCATTAAGCCTCTTGCCTTGAATTGCGACAGTTTTTTCTAGTTGTTCAACGGTGTGCTGAAGGGTATGAATTTTTTCTTTATTTGCTTTTGACAGCTCCAGAACTTCATCAAGGTTTGAACTAATACGGGTCAGAGTTTCATCGCGCTTGTTCGCGGCAGTCTTTATCTCTTTCAGTTCCTCAAGAATAGCACTTAACACATTTTTATGCTCATTGAGGTCAACAGTGGACCGGGTCTGGGGACCGGGATTCGTCTCTACGTCCCCGCACAATACGAGAAGTAGCACAGACCAACAATCAGCAACTATACAGAGACAACGCCGAGGGCACGGCAGCACTACTAATCCATAGTAACTAGTACATTTTCCTAAGGAAGTATCATAAAAACTAACCTGCACGATCAGCCATGCGCAGTCAGACATGCTCGAGGCGATGCCGCCGTGCCCTCTGATGCAGTAAACGATGTCCACTGGCTTTATAGCAGGAAGCGGCGACGTCACTGGGCTGGGCAGCCAATGGGGCGTCAGGGCGGTGATCGGGCTGATATTTTGATGATCCAGTGGCACCGAAGTGCTCCACGTGTTAGGCGAGTCATTGTTCCAAGGCGGTTGTCCAGGATCAGCCAGCAGAGCTGGCCCTTGCGTTGAGCAGACAAGAAGAACCTGCAAGATCAGCCATGCGCAGTCAGACATGCTCGAGGCGATGCCGCCGTGCCCTCTGATGCAGTAAACGATGTCCACTGGCTTTATAGCAGGAAGCGGCGACGTCACTGGGCTGGGCAGCCAATGGGGCGTCAGGGCGGTGATCGGGCTGATATTTTGATGATCCGGTGGCACCGAAGTGCTCCACGTGTTAGGCGAGTCATTGTTCCAGGGCGGTTGTCCAGGATCAGCCAGCAGAGCTGGCCCTTGCGTTGAGCAGACAAGAAGAACCTGCACGATCTGCCATGCGCAGTCAGACATGCTCGAGGCGATGCCGCCGTGCCCTCTCTATACTTCATCGACGCCCTGATTCCGCAGTGTCTGCATGACTGCTGATATTTCTACTGAATCAAACGCCTTCTCGTAATCTATGAAGGCTATGTAAGTTGTTAGTTGTTGGCTATATTCTGAGCATTTCTCTATTACCTGAATGACAGTATGAATGTGGTCGATTGTTGAGCAGCCTGTTCGAAATCCTACTTGTTTCTTTGGTCGATTGAATTTCAATGTTTTTTTAACTCTGTTAGCAATTATCTTTGTAAATAGCTTGTATACTATGGAGAGCAAGCTGATCGGCCTGTAATTCTTCAAGTCCTTGTCATCTCCTTTTTTATGTATTAAGATGATGTTAGCATTCTTCCAAGACTCTGGTACTCTTCCTGTCTTGAAACACCTCGTAAACAGGGTGGCTAGTTTTTCTAACACAATCTGTCCTTCGTCTTTCAGCAGATCTGATGTTACCTGATCCTCACTAGCAGCTTTGCCTTTTTGCATGCTCTTCAAGGCTTTTCTGACTTCTTCTATCATTACTGGTGGGGTGTCATCTCGGTTACTGCCAGTTCTTATTTATTATTTATTTATTTTTATTTATTTATTTAATACTATAAGCCTTTCTCAGGCTCATACAGGGTGGGCGAGCAAATATACACAGTCGCGTACAAACCAGGCAATATCGCACATAGTGGAAGAAACAGAATCACAAGATGATGGTGAAAATAAAACTTGAACGATGAAAGCAATTGTACAAAATCATGGACAGGTCACAAAACATCGAGGTATCAGCAGGGGGTACAGTGATCAGTGTGTTCGGAAGCGCTCACAAACATCAAAAAACAAAAGTTGCTTTTAGTCTTCATAAAACAGACTTTCTACATTCCGAACAAATGAATCTGCAGAGGAAAGATTAACGCATTCACGTGGCAATTTGTTCCACTCTTCCACTGCTGACGGGAAGAATGAATATTTAAAAGTGTCACAGCGTGACATGAATGGTCTGATGCACTTATTGTGGTTGGTACGAAGGGAGTGATGGTTAGGCGGCTTTATATAGTTGTCTTTATCTATGTTTAAACCGTTGTGATAGAAAAGAAAATTAAACTTTAAGGAAGAGACACGGCGACGGGCTGCAAGGGTCAGCAAGCATGCCCGCCTGCGTAGCTCAGTGACACTGTCATGCCTCGAATACTTACAATAGATAAAGCGAAGGGCCTTGCATTGGACGATTTCTAATTTGTTGGAAAGATATTTTTGGTGGGGGTTCCAAACAATGCTGGCGTACTCGAGGATCAGCCTTATGAGAGATTTATATGCTGTCAGTTTTACATTAGAAGGCGCCAATGGAAGTTTTCGACGCAGGAACCCTAGCTGGCGATACGCTTTTGTGTATGTGCTGCTTAAATGTGCATCCCACTTCAGTTTACTTGTAAAGGTAACGCCCAAGTATTTAACAGCGTCGTTTCTTGTAATGTTTGTGCCGACCAAATTGTAACTAAAATGCTGGATTGTTTTTCTGCGAGTTATGCTAAGGCAAGCTGTTTTTGACACGTTAATTTCCATTCCCCACTCAAGGCACCAACATGCAATATTAGCTAGTGTGATATTAAGTCTAAGCTGGTCATCAGTGATGCGGATAATGGTGTAGATCACGCAGTCGTCAGCGAATAATCTCATTTTAACGTTAGGCTCAAGGCACATATAGATATCATTAACATATATTAGGAACAAGATGGGTCCTAAAACGGAACCTTGTGGTACTCCAGAAAAAACTTCCAATGAATCAGAGGCTGTGTTGTTTACAGTTACATACTGGCTTCGATTTGATAGATACAATTTTATCCATGCTATTATGTTACTGTTAATACCAATAGACACAAGTTTGTCAATCAATTTACTGTGAGGCACCTTATCAAAAGCTTTGGCGAAGTCTCTAAATATGGAGTCGGTTTGCAATTGTGAGTTAATAGTAGTTACGAAGTCATGCGTTATTTCCAAGAGTTGAGTAACGGTAGACAGGTTTTTACGGAATCTGTTGGTTTGGGTGCAATAAGTTGTTACCTTTTAAATAAGTAATTATTGCCTTGTTGATTACATGTTCCAATAATTTACAGCAGCGGCTAGTTAGCGAGATAGGCCTGAATGTTTCTATGGACAGCTTGCTCCCGCCTTTATGAATTGGAATTACCTTTGCACACAACCAGTCTGCAGGTAAAGAAGCTGTTAGCAGGGATGCTTTAAAAATTGCTTCAAGGAAGGGACATAGTTGCTCTGCGTAGCGTCGAAGGAATACATTTGAAATATTGTCAGGACCCACTGATTTCTTAACATCGATCTGCAACAGCAGGTTCAGAATACCTTCTGTAGTGACAACGACATCGGGCATTAAAAAAGGATGCACCGGAGCAACAGGGCTGCTTGGTGCGCATGCACGTGTAAATACCGACTGAAAATACCTATTGAAAGCATTGGAAACGGCCTGCGCGTCCTTTACGATAGTACCCTCAATTTCTACTTCAGTTGTTGGGTTTTCAGGCCGTGCCAAGAAACACCAAAAGTTTTGCGGCTAATCCGTCATGAAGTGAGATAACATATGTGAAAAAAAAGTTTGTCTCGCATTTCCAATTTCCGCCTTAAGCTGAGATGCAAGTTCCTTTAAGATGATTGGATTCCTCTTTTTCTTGCGCATTCTCTGTACCCTTCTTTTAAGGTGAATAATACAGCGATTGATACATGGTGTTTTTCTTTGTGTGCGTTTTAGTTTCGTTGGGATAAAATTTTGTTCACAGTAGGTAATTATTTTTTTCAGTTGAATCCACATACCATTAACACCCTCACATTCCTCTAGAGAAAAAGTCTCTAGTGCTGTGTCGAGGTAATCAATAACACAAACATCATTAGCTCTGGTGTAGTCTTTCACGGCTATCCGTGAATTTGTGCCATCGGGTTTGGTATTTAAGCATTCGAGGTTAAAAGTTATGATTAACATTTTGTGGTCAGATATTCCATCTTCTACAGTGGCTTTACCGGATAGGTTATCGGAAAGAAAAGCTAGGTCTAGTATGGAGCGAGTGTTTCCTTGAATTCGGGTTCCTGGACCAGCTGGGACAATGCAAAACCACGACCTTATAGTATTAAGGTCGTCGTTGTCCCGGCTACTGTACAGATATCTGTAAAACTCCTCCGCTATTTCAACTATCCTTTTCATATTGGTAGTTATTTTGCCTTTTTTGTCCGTTAGTGCATACATCCGATTTTGCCTTCACTGCTTTGACGCTTCCTCCGTTTTTCAGAGTGTGTTCAATTCTCTCCACGTTATATCTTCTTACACCGGATACCTTAAGCTTATTAATCAACTTCGAAAGCTCTGCCAGTTCTATTTTGTCTGTTGTACTTGAGACTTTCATGCTTTGACGCTTCTTAATGAGATTGTTCATTTCCTGGGAAAGCTTGTCAGTGTCCTGTCTAACTACCGTGCCTCCAACTTCTACTGCACACTCCGTAATGATACTTGTGAGATTATCATTCATTGTATGTACGCTAAGGTTGGTTTCCTCAATAAGAGCTGAGTACCTGTTCTGAAGCGAGGCTCTGAATTCCCGTACTTTCTCTCTCAGTGCTAGCTTATTGATTGGCTTCTTGCATATCAGTTTCTGTCGTTCCGTCTTAAAGTCTAGGCGAATTCAAGACTGTACCATTCTATGGTCACTGCATCGTACCTTGCCAACCACTTTCACACCCTGGTTGATGTCTATGTGTGCACACATTATAAAGTCTATGTCGTTCTTATTTTCACCATTAGGGCTCTTCCATGTCCACTTACGGTTTCCTCGTTTTCGGTTGAATGTATTTAAAATCCGTAAATTATTGCGTTCTGCGAATTCTACTAGTAGCTCTCCTCTGGCATTTCTAGTCACGATGCCATAATCTTCTACTGCCTGGTCTCCAGCTTTGTTCTTCCCTACCTTTGCATTAAAGTTTCCCATCAGTATAGTATACTGTGTTTTTACCTTACTAATTGCCGATTCCACGTCTTCACAGAAGCTTTCAACTGAAGCGTCATCACGTCTTGATGTAATCGCGGTAGCCTGTACAACGTTCATCTTGTACCTCTTTCTGAGTTTAATTATGATACCTACCATCCTTTCATTAATGCTTTAGTATTCCTCTATTTTGCCAGCTATGTTTCTGTGAATTAGGAACCTCACTCCCAGTTCTCTTCTGTCTGCCAAGCCCTGATAGCAAAGGACATGCCCATCCTGTAGCACCGTATAGGCCTCATCTGTCCTCCTAACCTCAATGAGCCCTATTATATCCCATTTAACACCCTCTAGCTCTTCAAATAGTACAGCTAGATTTGCCTCACTAGATAAGGTTGTAGTGTTAAACATTGCCAAGCTCAGGTTCCAATGGCGATGGAACCTGAACGATGGTGACGTTTAATTCTTGCAGTCGCAAGCTTCACCGTGCTGGTCATGCCGAAGGGGGACGTATGTTTGCTAACCAACAGAAGGCATGGTGAGCTGTCACTATCTTGAAAAGACGACCATAAAGGTACGGGCGAAGCTTAGTGATTGGTGTCCGCAATAGGCAATCGCCCACACTACTATGAGGCACTCTTTCTCCGTAGTGGAACAATTCACCTCGGCACGGGATAGGGAGCAGCTGGCTTCGGCTATTACTCTTTTGATGCTATCTCGACACTGAACGAGCACTGCACCGAGACTATTGTTACTGCCATCAATATGCACCTTCATGTCGGCATCATCGTTGAAATGAGCGAGAACGGGTGCCGATTGCATGCTCTGTCACAGTTCAGCAAACGCTGCTTGTTGCTCATTTTCCCACACAAATGGTGTGTCGTTACTTGTGAAGCGAGTCAGGGGTTTTGCTATCTGTGAAAAGTCATAAATGAACCTGGCGTAATAGGCACACAAACCAAAAAAGCGTTGGATGGCCTTATCGACAGGAGCTGGAAATTCGGCAACAGCGGCAAGCTTGTCTGGATTGGGACAGACCCCTTTGGCGCTAACTACGTGTCCAAGGAATTTGAGTTCCTCCTAACAGAAATGGCACTTCTGTGGCTTTAGTGTGAGCTTTGCCGATCGGATAGCCTCCAGCACACTGTGCAAGAGGTGAAGGTGCTTCTCGAACGTGGCAGAGAAGACCACCACATTGTCGTCATGTTACACTGTGCAAGAGGTGAAGGTGCTTCTCGAACGTGGCAGAGAAGACCACCACATTGTCGTCATGGCGAGACAAGTCTGCCACTTTAGCCAGGACAGTGTCGGTCATTCTCTGGAAGGTTGCCAGCACTGTACACAAGCCGAAAGGGAGCGCTCGAAATTGGTATAGGCCGTCTAGAGCCACGAAATCTGTTTTCTTGTGGTCTCACTCATCTACCTCAATTTACCAGTACCCAGTTTTCAGATCCAGAGGAGAGAAATATTGGGCATGGTGAAGTCTATCTAACAAGTCGTCACTATACGGCAGTAAGCTCACTTCCTTTTTGGTCACATTAACAAGCTTCCGGTTGTTGGCTCGAAAGCGTAGTGTCTCTTATTTCTTTTTGGCCAGCACAAACGGAGACGACCATGGGCTGTTGGATGGTTCGATGACACTATCGTCAAGCATCTCTCAGACTTGCCTAGGACGACCATGGGCTGTTGGATGGTTCGATGACACTATCGTCAAGCATCTCTCAGACTTGCCTAGGTATCGCTTCGCGTTCTTTTATCGACACGCGTCGGGGATGCTGGTTGATCGGGTGTGCGTCTTCGTACATGATTATTCTGTGCTGAGTGATGGATGTCTGGCGCACCTTTGACGAACTTGCAAAGCAGGACTGAAATTCGAACAAGAGTGTGCGCAGCACTGTCTGGTTACTGGACGACAGCGCAGAATTGTTGTATATATGACCGAGTGCCATGTATGTGGTGTCATCGGCCTCCAATGCGAAACAGTTGCCAACCTCTTCTATTTTGTTGGCAAAAGCGATTGAAGTGCCGCGGAAAAAGTTTCTATGGTCGTTGCTTAAAGTTGGTAAGAGCAACTGTGATCAGCCACCACAGTAGGCGCTCTTAGTTTGTTTCGGCCACTGCTACGCCATCGCCCAAGTTGCAGCATTGATGTCGACCATGATGCTTGCCCGAAGAGGAAGCGTGACATTGTCTGCAGAATCACGAAGTATGTCGAGATGCTGTTCGTCGTCTTGTACATCAATTGCTCCGTCGGCTGAAAATTTGACACGACTCTCTTGGAGATCAATAATAGTGCCATACTCTTGAAAAAAGACAACTGCAAAAATAACATCAAGGGAGCACTCGCGTAGGACAAGGCAGCTTGCGACAAATGTATATCCTCGGATCTGAATCCTAGTAGCGCATGCGCCCAGCTGAGTAACAACATGGCTGCCAGACATACAAATATGCAAGTTGTGCCACAGCGTGATTACTTCTTTAGCTGTGAGGCCCGTTTCCCACTCAATATTGAGTAGTCGGCGTCGGTGTCCAGTAACGCGTGAACCGTGTAGCCATCAATCATCATTGGTATTTCAAGTGAAAGCCAGTTATATTGTGCAACAGCAGAAGATGTTGGATTGTGAGTGTACAGTCTCCAAAGCCGCCCTGTCCGTCTCACTTGGTCAGATGCCCGATAGATGGCAGTGCTTGTCCGACGTTGCTCCCCTTCTATAGCTTCGTTGACTAGCCAGCCGCAGCCAGAGTCGGAGAGAGCTGTCGACGCCACCAGCCCTGCGGATGCGTGTGTGTGTTGCAGCCTTGCCAGCTCTCATGTAGCGCTCTCACGCGCAAGATCCGTAATGCCCTGTCATTAATAAATCCTCTTTATTCATCCGCCTTACCCCTGAGTTCGTACTCACCCCAGCCCAGCCCTCACATTTGGCGCAATCGACATTGAATCTCACCTCGCCGTTCGACTACACTATGCCGGCCTAACCGTAACCGCCACTTTTGTCTGCCTTCCCACAATCGCCAAGTAAGCGTCATGTCTGCGCTAAACTTGGACGCAGCTGACGCTGACACCGTCGCGTGCCTCAGCACCGTGTTCATCAAGGCTGAGCTCGGGTCGCCGGGGAATTGATGCAACTGGGTTTTGAGAGGCCCTTATTCAGTGACTAGCCAAGTTGCTCGAAGGGGCCCATGCAGCGAAGTTCACCGAAGCCGCCGGAGCCGTGTCGGCGCCTGTATCCCCGGCCGGCTTCCAGTTTTTTGCCGCACCTTCTACACCGCCCGTCAAGATGGCAGCTTCATGGCTGTTCACCTCTGCCTGACCCGTCCTACAGCCACCGTGCACGTTCTCCTCGCAGGCACTCGACCCGCAAGAACTTTTTTCGCCACCTAGGGAAACCCTTCCAGTGCCGTTCGTGATAACCCCTGGTTTTCTAGCGAACCCCCGGAACTCTCAGCCGCACTATGGAGTGCCCTTTTCTCTATCGTCGCCTTCACAGTATCCAATCGCCAGTATTCCTCAGGTACATCTTACCACTATGTCTTACGTATCAAGTAGCCTGCCATTGTTCGAAAATATCCATAAACAGAGTGCACGTTTGTGAATAGAAGAGACACGCTGCACTCAACAGCTTACTTTGTGGTCGCCAGAAATGGCTCGTCTAATTGCCCTGAGAAAATTAGGAGGAGCAGCTAAAAATTGGGACCTCACTCTCGGCACGCAGTTCCCTACGTGGAGCACGTGGTGCAAAGCATTTCTTGACGCCTCACAGACAAAATGATGTTGTTCCAGGGGCAGCAACAAGTCACTTTTGAAATTCAGTCCAGCTCTGAGTTACTGCGTGACTACGTCTGTGCGAAGCTTTGCATCATTGGAAAATGTCCAGCACCGCTCATGTAACTCCAAAAAGTAGAATATCTCCTGCACGGAATTTTGTGCTTGAACACCGGGACGAGCATAGCAGCACAACATCCATTGTCAGTGCCCAGCTTCATCGACATATGCACTCAGCTGGACAGGCCAATGCAGCACAGACAAGCAGTAAAGGAGCCGCACGATCGTCTCGAGCAGCCTCATTGTGGTCACCGTAATGAGAGTACACATGCCAGGCAAGCCCATCCAGGAAAACCTCCAACTCCGTAGAGTTCAAGACCCAGCCGTGAGCCTCAGCCTCGACCGGCCAATCCTCCACGTAGCTGTCGCATAGCGATCTACTGCCTGCAGAAAAGAAAGCTCGGTATTCTGCTTTGTTGGAGCGTTATGATTTTCGTGCCTTCCGTCTTGGGCAGTGGTTGAGTGACGCTGTTTGCTTGAACTGTCATGAGAAGGGCCGTTTAGCATCAAAGTGTCCAACAAACTGAAAGACTGTCACACAGCAGCAAGCCATGGTTTCCATATCACACCATGCAACAGCCCCTGCATTGCATACCAGCCCCTCAGAAGTTCTCCAAGGCTCCCAACTGGAGTGCTCTTTCTTCACAGCTAACATTTCACTCTTGAGCTCTTACGATGCCTTCCCGGACACAGGATCCAAAATAACCCTAGTGTCCAAAGCCACAGTCAAAAATCTTCCCCTCATGCTCTGGACACATGAGTCTTTGACAGCTGTGGGAAATACAAGTGTGCTAACTGAAGGCACAGTCTGCCTGAAAATCTCAGTAAGCCCGATTACAGGCCTAGTGGAAGCAGCGATAATCAGCAATGTATTATCAGTAATACTCGGTGAATATTGGTTTTGTCCCAGCAATACAAGACTCATGTTTGAACCTCCCAAACCAGCCGAACTCCATCATTCAGCTACGGCTGCAATCATACTAGCGCACCAAAAACTTTATCTACGTGCCTCCCATGCAGTGTTTCTTCGCCAGCCTTGCCTCGCTCAACATATTAAAGTGCCATGTTCTTTGTCTCTCGAGAAAGCCCCTGTTCCAGAAATGAAACCTCTTTGCGGACCTTTGTGCACGACTCTGCCCTCACAGCACAGCTATAGAAATCTGTCCCCTAGCAAAGCGTATGGCATGGACCTCGCCATGAATTATTCGTCTGACAATGATAACAAAACTGACCCTGTAGATGTTCACCTCCCTAAATTCAACATCAAAAGTGCTCAAGGAAACTAAGCATTCCCACGGGCAGTGCCGTCAGCTGAACTGCCCCAGATAACAGAGGTGGCCTGCTACGTGTCCGCCACCATTCCCAAGACATTGCAGCCTGTCATAACGACAGTGCCACTGCCAACACCTGCCCCTGAGCCCCCTTCAGCTGCAGAAGCCCCCTTCAGCTGTCACAGCGGCACCCTTCATGGAACCAATGCCTTTGTACGTGCCACGGCAAGTTCTTCGTCAACTTGCTTCTTTGCATTTTGCTCGCAAACCTCAAAGCTGACCACTGCCACCGTGTCTCCCAAGGTACGAAAAGTTGGCAAGAAGAAAAGATGGTCAACACAGTCGTCTCAAGACTTCAAGTCGAGTTCAGAGTCTCACTTTTCGTGTGGTCATGAAACTACCTCGACGCCCGAGACGAGTCTCACAATATAGGACTCCTCCACCCACAAAGAATGGCGCAAAGAGCACAAGCGGCACAAAGACAGGGAGACGCACTGTCTCAAATAGAGCTCCGAGCAAGTAAGCAAACACACCGAACCTCCGAACAAGAAAATGAAGGTTTCGAGCCATGACTCTGCCATCCTTCCACAATCGCCCCGTGGTTCGCCTCTTGCGCAAGCGCCCCCCCCCCCCCCCCAAAACAACCGGCGTTCATTCTGACAGCGTCGACTGCCTGCCCCTCTACTAGATTTCAAAGTAGAACTTTGAGAATTTTGTGATTGTGCCGTATTTTTTATTTGTACTTTTTTATCTGCACCTGACCTTGTCAGAACTTTTCTTCTGTTACCTTGCTAGTCTCATGCTCCCATGTTACTCTGTTCATGCCCTGTGTTTTTATGCCTTATGTGTCGCCAGGGCGGCCCAATCAAAAAGAACTTTGATCAAAAAAGTGGGGCCGGATGTGAGCGTACAGTCTCCAAAACCACACTGTCCGCCTCACTTGGCCCGACGCCCGATAGATGACAGCACTTGTCCGGCATTGCTCTCCTTTCGTGGCTTCGTCGATGTTACGTTTAGCAACAGACATGCCGAAAGGACCAGACAAGTTCCGGGTGAATGACGTTTATTGACCCATGCTTGTGGGTTCGTGGCTCAGGCAAAGAAGAGGCACGCTAGCAAGCGGCACTCTGCTTTTTACACCTAGTGGCGCATGCGCACTTCGTAGAGTGCTCTTATCAATGGAGCCGACACAACACCACCTCCCTTTTTTTTTTTAATAACACACACAGTCAGTCAGAGTCCAGCTTGGAATCGATCTGGTGGGCGACGATTTCGCAAGGGGTAGCGTCTTGCTTCGGCGGGTGTTGCCTGTGGCGAAATCGAAGTTGCCCTGGACGGTTGTGGCGTGGGAGGAACTGGTGTGTCGCCAGTCTCACGAAAAACCAGGAACTCGCTGGACGTAGCTTCGCCAGCTGTTCCATGCATAGGGGTAACGTTCTCTGCAGGTCTGTGCAGTAGCTGATCCTGGTGGCGACACCAGGTGAAGGTGCCCCTTTGTGTGGTTGCACACACTTGGAAAGAGACAGGACCTGTTTGAGCAACAATCACAGCAGGAGTCCACTTTGGTTTTCCAGAATAATTACGTGCTAACGCGTTGTCGCCTACCAAAAAACTACGATCGCGATACAACAACTTAGGGTCTGAGTGCATTGTCTGTGGGCTACTTTTTCCGTCACGGAGGGCTTAACGGCACCTAGCCAACTTCGTAAGGGCCGTCCCAGGAGCAATGCCGCTGGTGATTCACGAGTCGTCGCATGCAGCGTGTTGCGATACAACAGCAAGAATTTATGCAGCTTTACCTGTAGAGTCTCTCCGGTGCTGTCTTTGTGGAGGGCGTTCTTTAAAGTCTGAATGAAATGCTCTGCCAGCCCATTGGAGCTAGGGGGGGGGGGGGGGGGGGGGTAGGGAGCCGTCAGGACGTGCCGTGCCCCCATTGCCTGCACGAAGTGCTTGAACTCCTGCGAAACAAGTTGAGGTCTATTATGGGAAACAATTGTTTCAGGGAAACCAAAACGTGCGAAGAGCTCGGTCAAACAATGAATCATGCTTTCTGCAGTTATCGAGCGCATTTGGAAAACCTCTGGCCATTCGAAATTGGCGTCGACCACCACTAAAAGCATGGTATTCTGATACGGTCCTGCAAAGTCTACGTGAACACGCTGCCACGGTGAAGTCGGCCATGACCACGGGTGAAGAGGTGCACTGATTGGCGCGTTACGTTGCTCTTGACAACTAGCGCAGCTTTTGATGTGACGTTCGAGGTCCGCTTCAAGCGTTGGCCACCACATGTAGCTGCGTGCTAGCTCTTTGCTGCGAACGATACCGGGATGGTCGTCATGGAGTTTGTCCAGAACGAACCCTTGCAGCTTTGCAGGGACGACAACTCTTATGCCCAGCATGACGCATCCCTGATGCACCGTCAGCTCGTTGCACCTGCGAAAAAAAGGCTTCAAGTGCTCATCCGTGATTGATGTGGGCCATCCAACATTTGTGAATTCCTTCACTTGACAAAGAATTCGGTCCTTACTCGTGGCAACTGCGACATCTCCACTAGAAACAGGCAACGAGTCCAATCGCAACGAATAAAATGCTTCTTCTGTTTCTTCAATTTCCGCTTCAATACCTGGCAGCGGCAGACGCGAGCAGAAATCGGCTTTTGCGTTCTCGCTTGATTTCTTGAAGATAAGATTGTACGAGTACACTGCCAACGTTACGGCCCAGCGTTGCAACTGAGCAGCCGCGATGGTTGGAATTCCAGTTGTCAGGCCTAATATTGTTTAAAGAGGCTTATGGTCTGCAAGGTGAATGAGCATCCATACAGATAGAAGTGCAACTTCTTTACACCAAAAATGATGGCTAACGCTTCCTTCTCCAGTTGTCTGTATTTATTTTCCGCTTCGGATAGCGTTCTGGAAGCGTAAGCAATGGGTCGTGCCCTGCCGTCATCGTAAACATGAAATAGGACGGCTCCTGCACCATACTGTGACGCGTCGCATGACAGCCTAAGTTGTCTCTCGGTATCATAGTGTAAGAGCGTAGGTGGTTGCGCCAGTATAGTTTTCACTTGGTTGAACGCTTTTCAAGCATGCTTATCCCAGTGCCAGCTACCTTTTTCTGCAGAAGCCTGTAAAATGGTTTAGCTATCGTAGCTAACTGGGGAACGAACTTGCTGTAATAGTTGATAACGCCCAACAAAGATTGAAGCTGCTTCTTTGACTTCGGCTCTGGTGCCTGAAGAAGTGCGTCCACTTTATCTGACAATGGGGCCATGCCGTCAGCGCTGATTTTGTGACCAAAGTAGTGAAGTTCCCTTCGGGAAAACGAGCACTTCTCTTTCTTTACCCTGACGCCTCGGCTTTGAAGACGCTCTAGCAGCGCTTCGAGATTGGCTAAGTGGTCCTCTGTTGTTTTTCTCGTTACCAAAATATCATCTAGCTAGCAGCAAACACCCTTGAGGCCCTTCAACATAGTGTCCATTATCTTTTGGAATATCCTCGGCGCGGAAGCAATTCCAAAAGGTAATCTGTTGACAATGAACAATCCCTTGTGCGTATTCAAGGTTAGGAATTGCTTTGAGGCATCAGACATCACCACTTGCTGGTAAGCGCGGTTCAGGTCGATCTTTGAAAAATGCGTGCCTCCAGAAAGAGCTGCGAACAAGTCATCGACCTTCGGCTGCGGATAACGGGTGACATCAAGGCACGGCTTCACTGTCACCTTATAATCGCCACAGAGGCATATGCCACTGTCTTTCTTGATAACGTGTACGACTGGCGTGGCGTAATCTGATGTGGCCACGGCTGTTATGATGCCCATTTTTTCCATCTTGGAAAGCTCCGCCTCGACCTCCTTTTGCAGCGCGAACGGCACGTTTCTTGCTTTGAGAAACTTCAGTGCCTGATTATGCTTTAAATGCAACTCGGCCTTTTCTTCGGTAATCACGCCTAGCTCATCTTTAAAAAAAGAGTCCTACTTTGTGATCAAAGCATGTAGCCTTTCTTCTAATTGACACAAAATGGGCAGCTCTGACCTTGGCAGATGGTGGACAT
The DNA here is from genome assembly GCF_043290135.1 of Rhipicephalus microplus. Classification (NCBI taxonomy): domain Eukaryota; kingdom Metazoa; phylum Arthropoda; class Arachnida; order Ixodida; family Ixodidae; genus Rhipicephalus; species Rhipicephalus microplus. Next base: position 4,878,235 of record NW_027464607.1, read on the forward strand.
TTCATATTTTGCTACACTCCAGCCTGATTGCCTGAAGCCATTCCCCACCTAGCAATGGTGGTACCTTCTGGTCGACGACGTATAAAGGCAGGCTCGCCGTGCTGCCGCCGTGCTGCACCTTGACCTGTAGGACACCTTTTGGAATCACCAGGGCTCCTGTGTAAGTGGGCAACTTGACTTCTGCGCAACTTGACTTGGCTCGAGTCTGGTTGATGAAAAAATTGGCGGTATTGTTTGAAAGGCATGACTGTGACAGCGGCACCAGTGTCTAGCTCCATAGAGACTGCCACATCATTTACTTTCATCAGTACCATGATAGGCTCCATACTGGGAGCAGATACAATCTTTACGGCTACCACTTCTGAGTGGGATACCACCGCTAATGTTTTTACAGGGCTCTTGATGAGGCGTTTCCCACGCGACGTGCCGGAGGCACTATAACAGACTCGTTGAAGGTGCTCCCTTTTGTTGCACTTATGGCATTTGTCGTATAAGTGGGGAGACGCTTTGCCAAAATGTTTCGGCGACCCGCAGCGAAAACATGCTTGCGACTGGACACTCGAAGCTGCCTCTATTTTATGCATGGTGTTGGCTGCAGGCACACCCGTGTGGACTTCAGCAGTGCTTTTAGTTGCCGCCTCCATAGCCAGAGCGCGCTCTACCGCTTTCTGAAACGTGAGCTTGCTGTCCTCAGTGAACAACACTCGCTGCATATCCTCTCTTAACAAACCTCACACGAAACGATCCCGGAGGAATTCGTCTAATGAGCTTCCAAAATCACAGGTTCGTGCTAGCTTCCGCAGCTCGGCAACGTAATCAGAAATGGACTCGCCTTCGACTTGCTGTCTCCTGTGAAACTTCGCTCGCTTGCCTATGACCGAAGGTTTCGGCGACAGATATTCTCCCAGGGTCTTCTTCAGTACCTCGAAGCTCTTTGTTGAAGGCAGCTCCAGGGTGACCAGTGATTTCAGAAGACTGTAGGTTCTGGGACCGATGATGCTCAGGAATGCATTTACTTTTTCACCTTCAGGAACACGGTTGAGGATTAGAAACGACGTTAGCCGCTCTTCGTACGACGCCCAGTCATTCGTGGAAACGTCGAATGGTTCCATCTGGCCAAACTGAGCAGCAAACTGCGTCGAACCTGCACTCGCTTCTTCGTTCATATCTGTCAGCGATAACAAAACTGCAGTACTCTTCAATCTTCGATACTGAACAGAGGCTGAATGCCGAGAACACTTACCTTCCTTGACGCTGTGATCCCATCTTCGTCGCCAAGTGTTACGTTGCAACAGACGTGCCGAAAGGACCAGACAAGTTCAGGGTGAACGACGTTTATTGACCCATGCTTGTGGGTTCGTGGCTCGGACAAGAAGAGGCGCACTAGCAAACGGCACTCTGCTTTTAACACCTAGTGGCGCACGCGCACTTCGCAGAGTGCTCTTATCGATGGAGCGCAAGCCGACACAACAGTCGACTAGCCAGCCGCAGCCAGAGTCGAAGAAATCCATCGCCGCTACCAGCCTTGCAAACACGTGTGTGTGTTGCAGCTTTGCCAGCCATCATGTAGCGCTCTCACGTGCAAGTTACGTAATGCCCTGTTTTTAATAAATGCTCTTTATTCATCTGCCTTACACCTGAGTTTGTCCTCGCCCCAGCCCAGCCCTCACAGGATCAGTATCATTACGTCCCTGCATTTGTCGGAGGTCTTCAGCACTTCTATGATCAGCAACCCTGCCCCCAGAAGTCGCTCTTGTAAGTTTTCTAGGTGGGGACTGGGAAACCGTGTGGTAGAATACCGCTGCAGCAGGGATGAAAATCTCCTCGACGATGGCCAACGCTACTGGCACTCAGCGGACGATTGTGCAGGGTGCTGGGCGAAGTAGTTTTCAATGTCGCAGGGTTGCTGGCCACACTGGAGTAGCGGCAAGTACGCAGAGAAGCTTCGAAGCCCAAGGCGGCGGTATGGGTACTGACGGTACAAGTGATCTGCTTCATTGCACAGAGGCTGGCGGTCGAGAGTACTCTAAATATCTGACTTCCGAGGGAACGTGCGTATATCATCGATGTAATGAACTGGCTGCTCTGAATGATGGCTGAGTGGAGTGGCACGGACAATTGGTGGTGACTATACCTATCATTTTAGTACTATATTGGCTGCGCTGACTGGACAGACGCGGTAGTAGGAGCGCGAACAAACAATGGCAGAGGCTGCAGACTGCTTTAAGGCATAGGTCGTCTCATGGCAGTATTCAGTGGGGGGGCTGGTGCAGAGCTGTCAGGAGGCGAAGGGCTCCGTAGTGCTTGGTGCAGCTTCTCGCTGATAACCGCTACAATTGAGCCAGATGTAAGATGAGGTGTGACGCCAGCTTTCTACAACTCTTCGCGCACCACTGAACGAATGAGTTCTCGAAGGCTGTCGTTAGTTCCAGTTCTAGTGAAAATGTCCGTAGCGCACATGCTATTTATTTGTCTATCGTACATGCTGGAACGTTGCTGCAGCATCTTTAATATGGTCACAGCCTCGGTCAAGAACTCTGCGACAGTCTTAGCTGGCCTCCGCACGAGGCCAGCAAAGAGCTCCTTTTTAACACCACGCATGAGATGGCGCAACTTCTTATCCTCCGCCATTCGTGGGTCAGCTTGTCAGAAGAGGCATGTCATGTCTTCCTTGTAAGTGGTAACTGTTTCATTTGGCAACTGAACCCTGGCCTGAATCGCTCGCTTCGCTCAATCCTGACGATCAGCACTTGTGAAAATATTCAGAAGCCTACGACAGAACTCGTGCCACGACATCAGGTGCTTCTCGCAATTCTGGTACCACGTACGCGCCCCCCGTCCTCCAGGTAGAAGTAGACACGTCCCTGTTTGGCCGTGTCGTCTCTTTTATCTAAGGCGATGACGCATTCGAAATCGGCCATCCAGTCTCTTCGATGTCTTCACGCTCCTTGTCATGGAACGTCGTCGGGACCAAGGGATTCTCCAACATATACCAGTTCGGCATCCCGGTTCCCGTGTCAATTGAAGCTGTTTGAACCGAAGCACTCATCATACCTATCGAAGTGGTGAGATCCATGTCGTTGACTTCTGGAGGCAATCCCCTGATTCAGTGGCTGGCCCGGTGTACAGGGATGTTTACTGGGACTGGACTCGTAGGGGGCTCCCTGGAGGGGTCTGCCACATTCATGAGGGCTACCCAGCAGCTCCACCAGTTTGTCACGAGGCTTCAGAAGTGCACGGGTCTTTTAATTAGCCAAGATTTAGCCAGCTTTCGAAAAGTGCATTCATCACAGCTAGATCACGAGCAAAGAAAACGCTCGCGATCTTCTTTTCTTTTTCAGGGTGAGAGCCACTCTTGCTCTCAGCCCATTACATACAGGTGGCAATATAGGAATCACACCTTCAGAGGTTGCAACGCTTAGTTTTCCGGATATGGGCTCGTAGATTTGTCTCGAGTAGAGCCAGTGTACTGCCACTGATATAGTGAGATGTGGTGTCTTGGTGAGGGTGAATGTGACTGCTTCGGTGGTTTCCACCTTTCAGATGCAGTGAAGTAGTTAGAGATTTCTTGTATCACTTCACCTCGATCTGGACGTTGTGCTCTTATGCCAAAGCCATGCAGTCCCATCGGTAATATTAGCAATGGCGTAAGGTGTTTTTGGCTTCTCCGCAGGGGTAGTGGAGTGAGCAGTGATCTGGGCCACGCCAAACATGAGTATTCCTTCAGGTATAGCGCTAGCGACCAGCTTGCATTTTCTTTAGGTAAAAGACATCACTCTGTCCACATGGGAAGACCAGCCGTAGTAGCTCAGCAGAGTCTAGCAGTGCTACTCTCAGCAGTGCAGGTTCAATTAAAAAGCTTTTCCTTACAAAAACCTTGAGCACTTTTTCTCTGTAGAAAATGTCTCATTCTGTATGTGAGAAGACCAGCCGTAGTAGCTCAGCAGGAAAAGTTTGACACTGCTACTCTTTATGGCACAAATTAAAAAAAACCTCCTTCGTACAAGAATTTTTTTGCATTTTTTAATGCAGAAAACGTCTCGCTCTGTGCATGAGACAACGAGCCTCAGTTTTTACACGCTACGGTATTATTAGTTATGAATTACCAACACGCCCAACTACATACCCTTGTGAGCCATGGTAGCTCGGCTAGAAAAGTCTGGCACTGATACTCTCGACAGCACAGGTTGAATTACAAAACTTCTCCTTACAAGGAACTTCTTACATTTTTGCTATGTAAAAAAAAAAGGCTTGCTTTTTGCATTAGATGACCAGCTGTGGTAGCTCAGCAGGAAAAGTCTGGCACTGCTACTCTCGATGGCACAGGTTCAATTAAAAAGCTTCTTCTTACAAAGACTTTTTGAATTATCACTATGCAGAAAATGTTCCACTCTGCACAAGGGATGATCAGCCCTTGTAGCTCAGCAGAAAAGGTCTGGCACAGCTGCTATCGAGGGAGTGGGTTCAATTTAAAAACTTCTTTTAAGGATGTTGACAGCAAAAGCTGTATATTTCTATGTGAAATGAAAAAAGTCAGTTTCGGCACAAGGCCAAAGCGATTAATGCAATAGCAACACATCGGGATGTTATACGAAGTAAGGCTAGGAGAATTAGGAACCATATAAAATGTAGTGAACAAGGTCTATTGTGCTTGAATGAACAATAATGCTATAAGCAAAATACCTAAATGGGTGTTGTTGTGAATAGTTCACTGTGTGACACCTGACAGGAGGTGAAGTCCAAGTTGGGAATCGAGAAACGTGACTAGGCGCTGGTTTTCACATTGAAGTACATTAACGTTAAAGTCTCCAATGATTATAACCAGGAGATCCGGTAAGCACATCGCACGGAAGTTGTGTAGTAATAAGTTCACGATGTCAGTCCACAAGGTTTCTGGTGAGATGTATACTGTTGTGACAACGAAGCTGTGCGATGCTTTAATAGTGAAAGCATCACCACAACTCATCTGGGGAGGGAGTTTAGTTTGTCCATTTATTTGCAATAAAACATGCAAAGTTTTCCTTTTTCAGTAAAACTCTACCAACTATGCTGAAAAATAACTCTATACAGTTTTGGAATTTCGTGCATGGCAGCGAGAATCGCGCTATAGCCTTGCTGACGGCTGATGGGCATCCCGTGCCCGACGTAGAATGTGCATCTCTACTAAATGACACATTCATGCCCCGCCGCGGTGGTCTAGTGGCTAAGGTACTCGGCTGCTGATCCGCAGGGCGCGGGTTCGTATCCCGGCTGCGGCGGCTGCATTTCCGATGGAGGCGGAAATGTTGTAGGCCTGTGTGCTCAGATTTGGGTGCACGTTAAAGAACCCCAGGTGGTCTAAATTTCCAGAGCCCTCCACTACGGCGTCTCTCATAATCATATAGTGGTTTTGGGACGTTAAACCCCACATATCAATCAATCAATTAAATGACACATTTATAAAAGCTTTCTCACACTAGGTGACCATCAACAACCAAATCACTTTGCCTTGACCTCATTACTTACCCAAGGGCGCTATTTTCGTTACCTCCGAAGGTATTCGTGCGGTCATTAAAAACCTAAAACTTAAAACCTCGTCATCATGTGGAGTTGATGGTATTAATTCTAAATTCCTGAAAAACACCGTTGAATACTGCTCTATTATCCTGTCATGCATTTTTTCACAGTCCTTGCAGCACTCTAGCCTTCCGGAAGACTGGCTGGTTGGTAAGATAGTGCCAGTTCACAAATCAGGGGTGACACACAGTCCATTAAATTTCCGTCCGATATCGCTCAAATCTGTCCCGTGCAAAATACTTGAGCATATCATTTTCACTCACCTTGTTAACTTTCTCGAGTCTAACCAGTTTTTCACATCCTCCCAGCATGGCTTCCGTAAAAACTTCCCCTGTGACACGCACCTCTTAGTCTTTATAACGACCTGCACGTCCTACTCGACTCTGGATTTGCCATTGACTGTATTTTTTTAGATTATTCGAAGGCGTTTGACAATGTTAGTCATGAGCTACTACTTCATAAGCTGAAACATTTAAATCTAGATCCTAACGTGCTTAACTGGATTCAAGCCTTTCTTTCTAACCGAACACAATTTGTTTCTGCTAACAATGTTTGCTCCCCTGTCCAACCGGTGCTCTCGGGCGTTCCCCAAGGCTCTGTGTTGGGACCCTTGCTGTTCTTAATTTTCATGAATGACTTGCCAACGAAGGCCTAATCGAAGGTATGCCTAATCGCTGATGATCGCATAATTTATCGAAAAATAAGTAATGAATACGATGTTACCTCGCTTCAGGTAGATCTAAATGACATATTTACCTAGTGCCAATTATGGAACATGGAACTGAGCATTTCTAAATGCAAAGCAATGCGTGTGTGCTGCACTTCACTTGTTTGTCCACAGTATCACCTTAACGATACCTACTTCGAGACTGTTTTATCTTACAAATATCTAGGTATTCATATTTCAAATAACCTGACATGTAACCTTCATCTGAAGTACATCATTGCCAAAGCTAACCGTAAAGTTGGGTATTTTCGCAGAAACTTCTACATGGCACCTTCATCCCTAAAGAAGCTTCTTTACAGTACCTACATTCGACCATCGCTTGAATACGCATCATCCATTTGGGATCCTGGTGGTACCACACTAACACATGAATTGGAAGCAGTTCAGAATCGTTCAGTTCGCTTTATCTTGTCCAAGTATACCCGCACGGCCAGTGTTACACTAATGAAATCTCAGCTCAACCTTTCTGAACTCGCCATTCGGCGTAAAATTGCCCGGCTAAGTCTCTTTCATAAGCTTTGTTATCATAACAATAGCCTTCGCAAACATTTCGTTAAACCCCCCTCATTCATATCACCCAGAATCGATCATCCACAAAGAGTTCATACCATATTTACTCGATTCTACCGCACCCTCGATTGTAACGCGCACCCGATTTCCAGGACAAAAAAAAGTAAGACATAGATTGCAACGCGCACCCATTTTTCTCGCTGGCCCGCACAATAACACCACTCGAAAAAACGACTCCTTTCGGGAGAGTCTTCCATTTAAATATGAGGCACGGGGGAAGCTTGTGCTCATCAGACGTGTAATAGAGCATTGCCGTCACTGTAGTTTTACCGTGGACCGATGTCAGCACGCGAACTTTCTTTGCCCCCTTCATCTCGACGGTGTTGGTGCCAGGCATGTCGAAGTAAAGAGGCGTCTTATCGGCATTCTCGATTTGCCCAAGCAGGTAGCCGTTGTTGTGCTGCAAGTTTAGAATGAACCTCTGAAAACTGTGGAGCTTTTTATCGTACTCCTCCGGCAAGTTATGGCGCATGCCCGTGCGCTTTCGGAGGGAAAAGCCTTTCCTCTTCATAAAGTTAGTTAGCCAGCACCTGCTCGAATTAAACTGGCTCCGCATTAGACCTTTTTCTAGAGCTAATTGCATATCCCGCACTTGGAGCAGTTCTGTCGTCACGGGCCGCTGTGTCGCTCGCTGCTCAAGCACATACTCGTCGAGCAACTCTTCAATTTGCGGAAACCGACCCTACTGAGGTCCACTGAAGCCTTTGCGTGAAGCTTTGCTGTCGACAGTCTTCTGCTTTTGTTTCCGCCAGTCCCGCACGCACATTTTGGGAATTCCGAACGACCGCGATGCGGCCCGATTTCCGTCCGTTTTTGCACACCCGATGACTTTTCTTTTAAAAGCGGCATCGTGGTGCACTCAAGTTTTTGGAGTCCGCCCTTCCATGTTGTCGATGCTAATGCACTACAAGATGACAAACTCTTCAGCTCACGTACGAAGTGCCGCACATGGGAAACACATAGGCAGAAATGGTTGACGCACCATGCCGACGCACGTAGGGGGCGGCCATTTTAGAAATGCCGATGGCAATAGAATGACCGTATTCATTTTGTTTCGTACTCGCTTCTAACGTGCATACGATTTATGAACTCGCTTAACCGGAAAAAAGGTGCGCGTTAGATTCGAGTAGTTACGGTAATTATCAATGCAGAACCACAACCCATTTGCACGCTTTCATTCCAAGAATTACATCTCAATGGAATCTACTCCCACGATCAGCTACCGCAATCACCGACTCATCATGTTTTAAGGTTTTTTCACAAAACATGTTTGGCGCTACTTGATTTCTGTTTTGTGTTTTTGTGTTATATATATATATATATATATAATGTGTGTGTTTGTATGTCATGTCCTCTGTTTTTTTTTTTGAGATTGTTTGTTGTTCTTTGCTTAGTGCTTGAACATGTACTACCTGCATTATCACTACTGCTACGTTGTCTTTGTTGACGTAGTTTATATATAACGTAGTTCTGTATTATTCTGCTAATTATTTAAATTTCGTTCTTGTATATATTTATCAAGTGTTGTTTCCCATTTTTTACATGTAACATGCCCCTTCTCTCTGTAATGTGAAAACCCTGAGGGTATAATAAATAAATAAATAAAAGTGATAGTGGCAGTGCGCATTTCGATGAGGATGGAATTCACAGGCACGACAGGTCCAACAACTTCCTGAATAGTCGTGGCCTTGATGTGAGCAATTTTTCCTTTTGCTTCATAGTGAAAGTGGAGCCAGAGACGTTTTGGAATGCCTCTTTCATACAACTACTATATGTGCTTCAGTGAACCCACCCCACTATTGATCAACCCGCAGGACACATCTATGTTTAGGGAAAGCACGTATGGCTTCTCCAAACACAGTACATGCTTTGTTCAGCAATATTTCTTTTAGGTCCGTTGACAGTAAGCCAGTGGTAAATGGTGTGTATACATAGCTTGCCATTATTGGGATGGACAGTATGAGTAGCGTGCCCTCGTTGGTTAATGCGGCACGCTGAGGGACAAGGGGTCGCTGGTTTCAATCCCCAGCGAGTATCTTGCAATCTTTCTTCTGGTTTATTTTCTTTAGGCCTTTTATAAATATATGCATATATATATATACATATCCAGGACATGACAGCGACAGCAAATATCAGCTGAAAGTGTCCATATAACTGTTATTGCAATAAAACCATTCACTTTGAAAAACGGTTACGGTCTCCATTGGCTGCTCCGTCAGTTACATCGTTCTCTACGTCGTAACCAAGTGTGCGCGCCATTGGGGGTGCCATTATTGATGTTGTTCATCTTTTCATAGATGTGCTGCCGGGCCCGTGTGCAGCAGTTCTAACTTACAACTTTTACACAGATAGGGCATGGATTATACAAACACCTGAACAGCCGACAACTTTCAAAGAACAGCACTAACAGTTCAATCAGGAGAAAATTCAGTTTTGCCACGTCGATGCAGCAGTCCGAATGCATGAACAGGCTTGGATGGTGAAGTACAAGCACCAAATGTGCACCGAGCATTCGACAGCCTTCCAAGCCAAATTCTAGTGACAACGGCGAGCTGAGGCACTGGCATTGCTGGTAGAGCAGAGTCAAAGTGGCAAAGGCAGAAACGTGTTTGCTGGAGCTGACATCCGCCTTTGGCAGGAGTTTTTTGAGCAGCACTTTGGTTTCACTAGCAATGCCTGCAACTGCCAGTGGCCGCTCTCTATGTAAAGGACATCGCGCTTCACATGTTTCAGTAGTGTCACTTGAAGTAGTATAGCACATTACGGGAAAGAAAAAAATGGCCAAGCAGATCAAGACAAGAGGACCAAAGTATTGTTGGGAAGGTATGTTGTTACATAGATGATTTTCTGGTTTTCATCAAGCAGAGCACCAAACTCTCATATTGTGACGACCTTTAAAGGGGGGGGAAAAAATCTTTTGAACTGATTTTTTGACTCCTGAGATGCCAATTGACAACAGCCTTTTAGATTTAAATTTGATTCTTTCACCTGACCATGTGTGCTGGTTGTTTGAGCATTAAACTGCAAAACCTCTTTTACCATTTGAATCTTCCCACTCTAAGTTAGTGAAGCGAAGCATCAGTAACTTTTACCTCACCAACTCTTTTGCCAAATCATGTCATTATGTCATGCAGCGCAATTGTGCAGCTCAAGCTGAACAGCTTTTACGTGCAGGGTACTTGTCTACCTTACTCTCGTCTGTAGCTGAAAAGCTATTAAAACAGATAAAAAAAACCTGCAACTCTATGGCGCAAGACTGCAACTCTCGGAGGCTTAGCCGAAATCTCACGAAAGAAAACCATCCATAGTTTTACTCTGTGTGCTTGACATTTTCCACCGACTAAAACAGATAAGCGAGAAAGGCAGCATGAAGGTGGTGTTTGCTGACGGACATGTCACAGCAACTTAGCAAAGCAGTGAATCCCCTCAAGTTACGCACCACTGTTAGCTCAACCAACCACAGAACCCCACTTATACCATGTCAAGCGGGGTTTTTTGCTCAATACCACTTTTATGTGGCAAGAGTTATATCGGCGAAATGGGGCACCGTCTTAAGCAAAGGCTAAAAGAGCACCATTACTACGTGCACAAAGCAATCCAGGGACACTTTGAAATTCTCTGCCGCTATTTCAGATGTTTACTTTTTTTATTAAAGTGAAGTGATAAAAAAGCACTTGTCACAATTTCTTGGCATTAAGCTTGGGTGTTTTTGAATGCTTGTGCAAGAGTACATATTTTATGCATTTATCCCATAAAGCTTTGTTGGAAGTTAGCGGTCTGTCCTCTTGTGTCGGTCTGCTTGGCTGCTTTTTCTTTCTTGTAATGCACTATACCAGTTCAAGTGTAAATTTAAGGGCTTGTTTTTTTCATCAGACAAAAAGCTACCTTTTCATGCACTTTTTTTTCTCCACATTTACATTACAATTACTTCTAATAACATTCCCTACACTTCCCCTTACTTACTGTCTGTTGGTGCTTATTCATTTATCAGTTCAAGTACGGCCAACCATCTCGCCCGATATGCTACACCATAGTGCCACATTACTTTCTTAACTTTTCTTCGAAGCACGATTGTTTAAATAATTGGCTAACTGGTCCAGAGAACCAGATATTGCGAGTACTTGGCTTTTATGTTGTTAAACTTATCTGGCAAGACAAGTGCTCAACGCCTCTACATTGTCCAGTAACTGAGTGTACTGTTATTGTGTTTCTCATTCCTACAAACAGTCCAAATACTGAAGTTCCTCAGATGCGTCGACACTGCCAGTGCTCAAACTACTTAACCATAGCTTCATGCAAACATGTTTTCAGAGCTAGCGACCTTGAAAAAAGAATGCATCATTCGACTGAAACCAGATGCAGTGCCCTTCTCACTGACTGCTCCTCGACATACAGTTGAACCTGGATATAACGAAATTGATAAATTCCCGGAAAAATTTATTATAAAGAGAATTTCGTTATATGCAGGTTCTGTACGAAAATTTGGAGAATGACCGTGCAAATTAAACAAAAGGGGGACTGAAGACAGAGCTAACCCAGAACACTTATTTTACAGTAAAAAACTGCGTTATTATTGCGACAGCAATTATATGGGCACTCCACAGGTTTTCGTCCTCGCCGCCATATCTTGTAACAACTCCAAATTGATAACATGCCCGCCCGCATCGTGTCGTAACTCTTGAGCGAATAAAATCGCGCGGGCACTCAAGCAGAGATCAAATTGGTCGGCCCATCCCTATCGGCTGCAAAGTACATGAGGTAACATCTCCCGCGTGTTAAAACTGCTGTCGAATTCTTATACTGGAAGTAAAGCACCCATCTTGAATGAACATGAAACAACCTGGGCAGGAGGGTGGGGGATCGCTCGAGTAGCAATAATCAACTTTAATTTTAAGGGTGGTCACAATCGCTGGCGCACTTGCTATCTCGGCGAGTATCTGTGCGATTTCAACGCGAAGGGACTGTATGAAACGAGCACTTCTCCCTGGAGCGGCCGCATTTTCTTGCACCAGCGTTCCGTAGGAGTTCCGCGAAATCTAGTCCAAAAGAGTTGGCTGCCAGCTTTACTTCTTAGAACATTACAGTTGTTCCCTGTCGCGTTCATTGCATTGCATTCAACGCGTCGTGGTGTTGCCAGAACTAATTTGCTAATCGCGAAAGCTACCAGCCTATGAACTTGCGCCGCGGCACAAGACGGGAAGCGCGTGATGAATCGACCTTCGAAGGTCCGTTGTCACCGAAGTCTCCGAGAGTTTCTATCAGTGCCTAATTTGACATTTCCTCGATGGTGAGGAAACCATTGTCCGAAGTTAATAAAAATGAGTTTCGTCGCAAGGGCGAAGCAGTGAATGCAATAGCAACAACTTGAAATGTAATGGTGAGAAAGCAGATCGAAACATGCAGCGTCCTGCTCACACACAAATGATGCACGAAAACAACACACGCAGGATGAGAGGGAACTAACAACGTTTACCGCTAAACACTTAACGGGCTGCTTAAACAAAAACAAAAAATACGAGACCCGACGTAATCACAGGTACAGATATGAGTGCGAATTAACAGATTTCCCAGTTGTTACTTCGCTGTGTTTGAAAAGCACACTCTTTTCGCAAACGGCGCCTGTCCAGTGAACGAAGTGATTTTGATCTTCGTGCACCCGGAAACTAAATGCAATTGTTCCGATCAAAGTTCAAGGTGCTGGATTATCCCAACCGAAGAATAAGCGTGCGCACTCAAGCTTATAACCCCTCCCTCCTCCCTCTGCGGCACAAGGTACGCGTGAAAGATAAGCGCACATTGGCACATCGTGATGAGCTCAACGCCGAGCGCAGGCGTTTTTTTTTTTTTTCTTGAGTCTTCATATAATAGATACATATACATATACAGTGAATGGTGACGGATGCGGCAAAAAAAAAAAAACAGCCGAGACTGTCCATATAATTGCTATCACAATAAAACAACAGCAAAGCTGAATGTCATTGAGGGCCACACCATGCGCGCGCAGTGAAACTATGCACGCGGACATGACGTCGAAAAGCGAACGGCAGTGAGGCCGTGGAAAACTAGTATTCGATAAAGTGCCCTCGTTATGCATTTCGACCCCACATATCGGACTCTACCTAATAAAAGTGTGGCACTGCCAGCGCGCAAAAGTAGATTTCTTTTTTATTTTGGTTTGGAGGGCAGGGCACACCCGTACATGCGGTGGCGAGAACGGTGGCAACGCCGGCTCATAGGCTGCAGGCCCCCCTGTTTGCCTCGCGCTCACCCGCACGAAATAACGAGCGCTCGCTGCCGCCTGGTGCGCCGTGCGGGCCGCCACTTCGTGCTTCGTTGGTGGCGAGGCAGCCGCGAAGGATGCATGCTCATGCCAAAATGCGGTGCGAAACTCCTAGATGGCCGTGGGGAAAATTTTTTATATCAAGGTTGTCTCCTGCTGTTACTTTGTTACATAGAGGTCGCAAATACATGTGCATCTATGAAGCAACAGCGGGGAATATAAAAACCTCTTTGTATCGAGTAATTCATTATATGGAGGTTCGTTATAAGCAGGTTTAACTGCATTCCTATTCTATTACAAGCAGAAGTCATAAATCATCTCGAAAAGATGGAATCTGAGGAATCGAAGTTATCTGATGCATTGGCGAACCGACACCTTGGCGTGCTAGATTAGTGGCAGTCCCCAAGTTCTCGCGTGGCTAGACACTTGGTGTGAGTTTGACTTGCCTCAACAAAGTCATGCTTTGTGAGTGACACATCCTACCTACTGTCAAGCAACTTCTCGGTCTATTGTGTAACTCGACTGTTTTCTCAAAGTTAGACGCAACGTCCAGCTTTCACCAAGGGAAGTTGGCAGAAGCCTCTTATGAGCTCTCTACATTTGTAACGACTTTTGGATGTTACTGTTTTTGTCTTCTTCCTTTCGGTATGACTTCCATCCCTGAGTACTTTCAGTAACGAATTGCATGGATGCTAGATGCTAGGTAGCCATGGATGATAGGCATGGATGCTAGGTAGGAATGTATTGAAAACGATCAATGGCATTCTGGGACAAGAAAGAGTATGATATCCAGGTGCAACAAGTACTTTCTCACCAGTGGCAAAGCCAGGAGGGGTTCAAACCCCCCTCAAAAATTTTGCGCATATAGCCCCCCCCCCCCCTTCCTACCGGCCATTTATCCACCTTTTTTTTTTTTTTTCATCATTTCACGCTGGTGTGACCCACAGTGTCATTCCGGGGTGCTTTTGCAGTGAATACTGTGTGCTTGAACTAGTATAGCGCATTACGGGGAAGATGAAACGGCCGAGCAGACCGGCACAAGAGGACAGAGCGCTAACTTCCAACTGAGCTTTATTGTCAAACTGCATCAAATATGTAGACCGGCGCAAGCATACAAAACCACTGAATGCAACGACAAGATTACACACAACATCGCACCGTCACATATCACAGATTCATAGGCGGTTATCCTGATTAAGGAAGGCCACTTCATGTTCAGATAAAACCAAAGAAGGGGCGCTAATACACGTGATGCCAGCTCTTGCTATATAATGCGCTTCTATAATTTCCCGAGTTAATTGTGACGGGTGCTTTTTAACCACTTCACATTGATCAAACATGGGGGAACATCCACAATCGCGGCAGTGAATTCCAATGTGGCCCTGGATTGCTTTGTCAACATTATAATGGTGCTCTCTTAGCCTTTCATTAAGTCAGCGCCCCGTTTGGCCGAAATACCACTTACCACATGAATACCACTTACCACATGAATCGGTCTGCTCGGCCGTTTCTTCTTCCCCGTATTCGCTATACTAGTTCAAGTACGACGAACCAACTCGCCTAATCCTCAACACTCGTGAATACTGTGTGCACACGGGAAAACATGTCGCTGTGTTTGTCAAGGCTTTGGCATTTTGGGAATTCAGGCAGGAATCTCGGCAGCAAGCGTGGTAAGTTGGCTCAGCGATTAATGCTCCAGTGATGGTCATACGTGTACCCGCCAGAACAGATCTTGCCGGAGTCTATCACTACGATAATTTTCCGGAGGCAGAGATTCATTTTAATGTGAAAAATCAGACACAGTGACAAGGTCCAATAGGCCCCGTTCTTGCATATTAGAGTGAGACTCTTCATACATGTGCAAAGATATACTCAAGCCAGAGAACAACATTTCTATTGAACCATCGCAAGTTCTGCCAACATCTTAGCACACACGCGCGTGCATGCACACACGCGTGACATAATATTCAGTTCATCCACCGAACTTCTCTTGTATGCGAGTGTAGAGTGTACAATATTGTGATACATATCTTTTCTACACCCTAACGGCTAAAAGCACTCCAAATTGTTGTCTACTGATGAAGGCGCAACACAGGCAAACGTGCTGGCCAATCACAACTTTAGAAAGGCCTACTAACATACTCATCATGTAACTTAAGTTGATTAATAAAAAGTTGGTGATCATAAACGTAAAGCAGTGTAATGAAAAATGCAGGGTGGGCAGCTGTAGTGAGCACAGGTTTTATTTTTCAGCAGTGTGGCAAACAGCCCAAGAATAAAGAACATGGAGCTGAAAAACATACGACGAATTAAAAATATTTATATTGATTTGCTTCATCTGTTTGTCCCTTTACATTGTCATGACTGGATGGGCACACAGAGTGATATCTGCAACTAGTCACAACGCACAACAATAAATGCACAGAATGAAGAACATGGGTGGACGTGGACATGCTATCATGTAAAATTAAGAACAATATGCAGAGTAACCACATTTTTTAGAAGACAGGAAATAAACTGTGCAAGCAATGTTTCAAGCCACAAAGAGACACATGACACAGCGGAATGCTGTTGATTGTCTTTTTCAGTTGACAGGAAGATTATCCTGCGCATTTTATGTCATAAGGGGTGAGGAGGTATCTGCGAGCCTTCTGTCAAGTTGCTTGTGTCTCAAGCAACTTTTACTCGCAGTCTCTTTCATAGTTGATGGAAATACAGAAGTCATTATTATCATATTATATGCCAGATATATTCCAAAATTTACGTGAATAGTTACATGCAAACTTGCATAGCTGTAATGCCGTTCACATCTTTCGTATCCATGAACCATGTCTGCAAGTGAAAGGTGCCACCGGAAAGCGAAGGAGTAGGCAACGGGAGAAAACGGAATCACTCTGCTACGGTGTGAAAGTGATTTTCACCAATATATTGCAATCAGTTGAACTTGTGTCCTTACAGCTGGACGAAAAGAGCGCATAATGATTTTATCAAAACCACCTTTTTTACTACCTGCCATGGTGGTCCAGTGATTATAGTGCTCTAATTCTGACCCGAATGTTGCAGAATCGAATACTTGTCATATTTTTATGTAGGTGAAAATGCTCAAGGTCTGTGCATCTTGATTTACGTGCACATTAAAGACCTAAAGTGGTAAAATTTTCAAAGCGCCCTACTTCGTCTCTCATATTCGCCTTGTCGCCCACAGAAGATGAAGATATTGTTACGCTGAAGCAACATCTGAAGGGAGGAAGAGGAGAACAAAGTGGTCTGTCTTGGAAGCAGCTCGGTGTCTGCGTGGCTACCCTTCGTCATTCGCTCTTCAATAAACACGCCTCATCGTAACAGTTTTAGTGGAGGTTCTGGGTACGATAATGGCGCCCCCGACGAACGGCGACTCATCGACCGCTGAGGTGCAATACACGGAGCTTCGCTGAAGCCGACGATTTGCTGGTCTGCCACCTGCTTCCCGCATTCCGTGGCAGCCCTACATTCAGCCTCCATCCTCCGCTGCACAAGCTGGAGAAGATGTCGACTCATGGCTCAGCTCCTACCAACGGGTGAGTCGGTTTAATGGCTGGGATGCCACCAGCCAGCTCAATAATGTGGGACTCTTTCTCAAAGAAACCACATCTGTATGGTATGAAAACCATGAAGGAAGCCTGATGACGTGGTGGAAGTTCGGCGATGAAATCAAGTTGTGGTTCGGGGATCCGGTAGCGAAAAAGAAGCGTGCCGAGCAAACTCTTATGCAACGAGCGCAAGTCCCCAGGGAAACCTGCACGATGTATATCGAGGAGGTTCTCATGTGTTGCAGGGCACTGGACCCCTGGATGACAAAAGAAGACAAGGTTGGTCATCTTCTAAAAGGGATCGCGGAAGACATTTACCAGTTCCTCATCGCAAAAGAAAGTTTGGAGCGTGTAAGTGACATTATCAAGCACTGCCGTACGTGTGAAGCGCTGAAAGCGCGGCGAAGTACACCAAATTTCAGCTGCCTGCCCAACCTCACTAATGTCGCCAGTGTCGACGTGCATCCAACTCCATCGGATCTCGCTTCCAGGATTTGCGAAGTAGTGCGCGGAGAGCTCAACCTACGCAAGGCGGCTTCTCGGCCGGTACCTAATGTCCCAGAACCCTTTTCTTCCTGTGACTTAAGCGCTACGACTATCAACGCCGCCTCCCTTGATGCCTACAACTATACGCCTCATCCTCGAGGGCCCTGCCAAACTACGCGTCTGTGCTACCCATTGGATGACGAATACGGGCACAGACCACCTACCTGTTATCAGGCATGGAACGGCCGGGCCATTCATCCTTCTGCTGACATCAGCGCACCCCGGGAACGTCCCATATGCTTTCACTGTGGCATATGTGGTCACGTCGCCCGATTCTGCCCCCATCGCAGTCGCACGGCAGCACCATCCTATGGGCGACCACGCACTTTCTACGGGTGCAGCAATCAGCTTGTTGACGAGACACCCTGGCCCTCAGACTCTGACAGCAGGCCAAACCATCGGGGGAATCACCGCAGTGACTCACCGGAGTCTGTGTGGAGCTTGAAGCCACCACCTTCACGCTACCGAAGATACCCATCTCCTCAACAACGTCCCACTTCACCCCCGCTGGGAAACTAGGCGGCGCGACCGATGAAGGTGAGGTCGCCAGTCATTTTCAGCTACACACCACTACGCCTCCGCCAGTGGCTATGCGTCATAACAAGATTTGTGTTTATGTGGACAATGTTGCTACGACAGCTTTAGTGGACACGGGAGCAAGTGTCTCCGTTATGAGCATGGATTTCAAAACCCAA
The DNA here is from genome assembly GCF_043290135.1 of Rhipicephalus microplus. Taxonomy (NCBI): domain Eukaryota; kingdom Metazoa; phylum Arthropoda; class Arachnida; order Ixodida; family Ixodidae; genus Rhipicephalus; species Rhipicephalus microplus. The sequence goes on from NW_027464607.1 coordinate 4,896,178, forward strand.
TTAGGCCATAAGGTGATGTTCAAGTGAGATAATGCGAGCACATTTCGTGCTGTGAGTGGAGAATTGCTACGACCTCTTGGTGTGTGTAATGCGAGCGTCTATTTCTCTAATAACGTCTATCAAGCCGAATTCACAGTGCTCGCTAAATCAACACATATTGTGATTCTGGGTCTAGATTTCCTGCAACAATGCGGTGCCACTCTTTGTTGCAGTACCGGCGAGCTTTTTGTCTCTCCTTTTATTGCCGACCAACATGCCACTTGTTCGCACACCCTCGCCGTCTGTGAAGACTCTGTCGTACCGCCCCGTTCATTATCCAGCATTCAGGTTACTGTAGCTAGTGCCGACAATGATGTATTCAACGCTGTTCTTGAGCCGATGCCATCAATCGTCAAAGAAGGGTGTGCTGGTGCCTCACTGTATTGTCTCTGTGGCCTGTGGCACAAGTACATTGTGGGTGTCAAATTTGTCTAACCAGTCTGTTGTGCTTCCAAGCGGTATGCGACTTGCCTTATTTGAAGCGGATATGAGCCTTAATATCGACGCCTTAAGCCATCACGCCTCAAATGAATCCCGGGTGCATGAGACTAGCCCTGGTGTCCCCGAAGACTCTTCGTCGTTTTTAAACATGATTAGTAAGGCACTATCCTCTGAGAAGCGTGAAACTCTGGTCAGCATCCTTAGCAGGCATGCTTCATTGTTTGATTTCAGCCAAGACGCTACCAAAGTTTGTGTTCCCAATACGCGGGCTTGCCACAGGATTTACACGGGGTCCGCGCATCCCATAAGGCAGAAACCATACCGTGTGTCTGCATCGGAGTGCAAGGTGACCGTTGAACAGGTGGAAGACATGTTGGCTAAGGACGTCATTCAAGACTCATCTAGCCCCTAGGCTGCACCGGTCATTCTCGTGAAGAAAAAAAACGGGTCCAGGAGGTTTTCCGCCAACTACCGCCGTCTGAATTCGGTGACGAAAAAGGATGTGTATCCGCTTCCCCGCGTAGACGACGTTATCGACTGTCTTGATTCGGCATCTTACTTCTCATCTGTGGACTTCCAATCGGGCTATTGGCAGGTACCTATGCATTATGCCAACAAAGAGGAAACCGCTTTTGTCACGCCAGATGGCTTGTTTGAATTTAATGTCATGCCGTTTGGTTTGTGCAATGCCCCTGCGACATTTGAAAGGTTTATGGACATGGTACTGTGTGGTCTCAAATGGGAGATTTGTTTATCTTACCTCGATGACATCGTCATTTTTGGATGCACTTTTCTGAACACAACCATCGACTTGACGTTTTTTAACATGACTTGAACAAGCTGCCCTTACTGTGAACTCTAAGAAATGTTGCTTCGGTCAGCGAGAAGCACTTGTACATGGTCATCTTGTAGACAAACATAGTGTGCCCAGACTCTCAGAAGGTTGCTGCAGTTACCTGTTTCAAACAACCGCAGTCACAACGCGAACTAAGAAGTTTTCTGGGTCTCTGTTCATACTTTCGCTGATTTGTGCCCTAGTTTGCTGATACTGCCTACCCATTGACTTCACTGCTTTGCAAAGATAAGGATTTCATCTGGACAGCGAAGTGTGATGCCTCGTTTCGTCAACTTAAATTTCTTCTCATGTCTGGACCCATACTGCATCATTTCGACCCGTCTGCCACGACAGAAGTGCACACCGACGCGAGTGGCATCGGTCTCGGCGCCGTGCTTATCCAGCGCTTCGAAGACGTCGAATATGTCATCACCTACGCCAGTCGTTCGTTGAGCAAAGCCGAGAAGAATTACACCGTTACTGAATAAGAGTGCCTCGCTGTGGTTTTTGCTGTGCATAAGTTCCGCCGATATCTCTACGGGCGGCAGTTCACGATCGTGACAGACCACCATTCACTATGTTGATTGGTTGGTCTCCGTGACCCTTCTGGTCGCCTCACGCGATAGGGGCTACATTTGCAGGAATTTAACTTTACAATATACTACAAGAGTGGCCGCCATCATGCTGACGCTGACTGTCTCTCGAGGCTTCCCCTACCAACCACTCTATGTGACGGCGACAATTTTGACGATTTTCTAGCTGTCATCGACGATACTGCTTTTCCTGACCTCACTACCTTCCGGGAAGAACAGCGCAACGACCACAGCTTGGATGATCTCTTCGACTCAGCCGCTCAACCGATAGGTAGCCATGGCTTTGTCGTCCGAGATGGCTTACTTTACAAAAAAAAATTATGCAGCTGATGCTGCCCGCCTTCTTTTAGTGGTCCCCAAAAATTTTAGAACGCCCGTACTCTATGCTATGCACAACGACGCATCAGCGGGGCACCTGGGGTTCCCCAAAACGTACCACCGCCTGCAGGCTCGATTCTACTGGCCTATCACGCGACGCAATACAGAAGAGTATGTGGCCAGTTGTGATAAATGCCAGCAATTCAAGTGACCAAATACTACTCCGGTTGGTCTCCTCCACCCCTTGATGTCATCCTCGTCTCCTTTTGAAATGGTTGGAGTGGATCTTCTCGGTTTATTTCCGCGCTCATTGAACAACAACCGTTGAATTATAGTCTGCGTTGACCACATGACACGTTATGTACAAACCAAAGCGCTACCAACTGCCATGGCCATTGATGTATCAAGGTTCCTCCTTTTTTCTATGATACTGCACCATGGGCCGCCCCAGATTATTTTGAGTGATCGTGGTAGACAATTCGTAGCCGATGTTGTAGAACTCTTGCGTCTCTGTGCTTGCCAGTTGCGCCACTCGACCCCATATCACCCGCAGACAAATGGCCTCGTCGAGCGCACCAAGAGAACGTTTCCCAACATGCTTTTGATGTACGTTGACTCCAGGAACAAGAACTGGGATGACGTCTTGCCATTCATCACATACGCTTATAACACGGCAAAGCATGAAACCTTTGCCTACAGTCTGTTCTATCTTCTTTATGTCAGACCACCCCGCCACTTTCTTGACACCATTCTGCCTTTTTATGCGCATGAGGACTCTTTCATTGCCCAGACTCTCTGTCGCGCAGAGAAAGCACGTTGCGTAGCTCAGCTCCGTACTTTGGCAACCCAAGACCGCTCCAAGTTCACCTATGATTCACGGCACAAGAACGTGTCGTACGAAAAAGGAAAAAAAGTATGGCTATGGACGCTCTTCGCAAGCGTGGTCTGTACCAGAAGTTCCTGGCTCATTACACCGGTCCTTTTGTCATCATCAATCGCCTAAGTTATGTGACATATTCAATCGCTCGTCTCCTATCTCGCGGCTACCGTTCTAGCTAGACGCAGTTCACGTCGCCCGCCTAAAGCGCTTTCATTCTTGTGACTGATGCTCGCCCAGGGGGCTTCATCTGGGAAAAGGGGAGTGTTACGCTGAAGCGGCAACATGTGAAGAGAAGAAGAGGAGAACGAAGTGGTCTGTCTTGGAAGCAGCTCGGTGTCGGCGCGGCTACCTTTCCCCATTCGCTCTTCAATAAACACACCTCATCGTAACATTATGATGGAGATCAGTTTTTTTTTCGTTGAATTCCTTTTGTGTTTGCGCTGATGACTCGCAAATCATCTTTTCAACGAGTGGCTGGCCTTTGAGTGCTTCTAGAAAATTCATTGCGTATAGAGCAGCGGTCTTGTGATAGTCACACTCGTGGTGGCTTTAAAAATTTTCGAGGGCGTTCTTCCAATGTGTGCACAGAGAGAGGACCAGGCTTGCATCGAGTACTTGGTGAGTCCCCTTGCCTTAGCTTTCTTTTCCAAAAGGCACACATGTCTTGCTCCCTCCTCATCTTTGAAATACATCAGCAGCCAAGAAAAGATTTCTTGCCAGTGAGGTTGGAACTTCTATTTCTGCTGACTAACTGAGGAAACGCTGTAGTTAGTGCCTCGTTTCTATGACGTCTGTAGCAAACGTCCTCCAGTCTCGTCGTGCTGCGACTCCTGGTGTCTTAACTTATTAAACCGGTGAAGACCAATGATTTTGTGAGGAATCGTGGTTTCCGTGCATTCATCATGCTCCCATCGGTTTCCAGAAGTTTTTTCGGCACACGAGTAATATTCAGGCAGTGCAGAACTACAGCTGGGAACTCTTTGTCTGCTGTAGCTTTTTCATCAGATGTCAAGTGTGCTCTGGGAGCAGCGTCACCTTTCAAAAAAATAATCATCAAACGTTACCTCACAGCATTTTGGTGCTGACATCGATTCTCATAGAAGGGTGCTAAGTGACACAGAAAACAAACTACCCACCAATAGGTGTAGGCAGCGTATTTCAATGGGGTGACTTCGCATTGCTAGGAAGCAACGTGCTCTGCAAAGTTTGGGCAGTGACACAGAATGTGAGAAACGAGAACCTTAGCGACGTTACATGTCGGCTGGTTAAGTTCCGCATTAAACACTAGCGCTCGGTTATCTCCTGGCAGAAATACTCGCAGGTATAAATTTTTTCTGCTTCCTTTCAGGTGCCGTTAAGGTCGCGCTCGTCCAGTATCTCTATCTGCGAGCGAAACGTCTCGCGTTTGTGATAGCGCCTTTACAGAACACTGGTATTTTTTGTTGCGTTGTGATCCCATACCACAAACATGAATGGACGTGACGGAGTTGATGCCAGCAGGGAAATTCCAGCGACTGAAATCAGAATGCTCGAAACAGACAACCGACAGGCATGGATGGTACACAGTACAGCGTAAGTAAACTCGTGTGTCATGCGCTGAAAGTTCTCGTCAAAGTTCACACGTCTGAGAAATTGATTAGGGTGAACTATGGCTCTAAATAAGACCAGAGTTTATTGCTTCATCACTAGTGAAACAATCACTTAAGATTTTCTGTACTACGAGGTCGCTTTTATTCTCGCCGGCGTAACTGCTGCCAACATGAATTCACGTACTGGTTATAACAGTGTATTCATGGCATATCTGTGCTGCATGGTGAAATATTCTGTAGAGCTCTGAATCTTTTGACGTAAAGGGAAATGAAGACGGCAAGCTTGCAAACAACGGAAGACACTTTGCCACGACGCTATCGTTTCAGAGGGCAGAGTGACAAAAGCTACGTACAAAATAAATAAATGTTTTGTAGTATGTAAACGCAGCGAGCAAGCTACTTCTATGTGAGTAGCTATAAGTTCCGTTCAGTTCGGGTTGCACTGCGTGAAGCAGTTCAAGGCAGTTATGACTACAGTGCAGCTAGAGCTGAACTCATGCAGCACCAGTTCAGCGAGTGCTCGCGTAGCGGGACACTAGCTCGACATTGAAATGAACGCCTAAGTGCAGGTAGTGCATCCAGAGTACCACCGATAGCGTGCCGGTGGCGCCGCGTTTCTCACTTGTTCGTTGTGTGCTTGCGTGTGAAAGCACTGGTATGCAAGCTGGCAATTTCATCCAAAAAGCCATAGATTTTGTCACAACATGTGCAGCGAATCTCGAGGTTCCGCGAAGAAGTCATAAGCCAGTACCTTGATTTTTTTTAATGTGACAACTGGGCGACGAATGGTCAGTGCTGAAAAAATAGTCTGTAGTTCGAGCCTTAGTTAGGACGTAGGCTGTTATCTGCGAACTGATGGCTGCCACACGTGAAAGCGCATCAGCGACCACATTTTGTTTTAGTGCAGTGCTGTGCTTTGAGAATGTGATTGAACTGTCATACTGTTTCGTATATCGCGCGAATTTTTCTGTAGTAAGTGGCGAATTTCTCTGGCCAGCGGTTGTGGTTGTGTCAGTCAAACTGGACTTCCAAGCAGTCGCCTTTCAAACTCAGAGTTTTTTTTAAAACAATGCCAAGTTGTGCCAGGTGTTGTGCACGCATTGCATGGTGGCGATGCCGACGGCAAAACCAGAGGCGTCCGTGAAAAGTGTCCCAAGGAAGTGTCACGCATGGGATTGAAGAGGAGCGTGGCGGTGCAAAGAGCAGCCTTGTGTTCCTCAAAAATTTGCACTGAAGTCGGTGTGCACGTCACTGCTTCGTTTCCTCATGAACAAGTCCAGGCATCAAGAAAGGGCGCCTGGTAGTCGGTGGCGTGCAAAAGAAACATCTATAAAAAGTTATTTATAAAGTGTTTTAATTGCTGTAATACAATAGACTCTCAGTAAACAGAACCTGAAGGGACCGCAAAAATATGTTCCATTTAGCAGGAGTTCCTTTTACTGAAAGGTTAACATGGGTGCAGAATACAAGCCCGAAACTAAGCATTGGAGAGAAAATAGTTCCGTTTAGGCAGTAGTTCCATTTAACAGATTTCCATTTAGTAAGAGTCTACTGTATTCACTTGGTGTACTTTGCCTTTGGTTCTTCTAACTCATATTTGTTTGAAGTGTCATTGTGATATTTTATTTCTATGTTTTACATCTATAACGAAGTAGTTATCATTATGTGTTGAATTTTTTTGCCCCTTGCCTCTTCATCTACGTTTGTACCCTGAGAATATTTCAAATAAAAAATGAAGAAATAAATTTCAGCATGCCGAGCAAACTGCGAAGGTCTTCAGCGGTGGTAAGTTGAGGGTACTTCTGCAAATCACTGATGCTTTCAGACAAGGGTAGACAGTGATATGGAAAAATGGGCTGGTTGGTTTCGTTGCGTACTTAAACTTTACTGAACTCACACGAGGGCACAGATGAAAGATTCACTAGCGTAGGCCAACAATTGACCTTTATTCAATAAGCAAACACAATATATACTCTGAAAATAATGCTGCTCAATACATGCGCATCACTTTGCATGGCAGTGCTTCAAGTCTTCAGAACGAAATAGCGTTGTGTCCTTCCTAATGCCGCGACATAAAAAAAAAAGAACTGGGGAAAAAAAGTGATAGGCCCAATACACACACTGCGCCAATCTGTCGAGCGACTCCGTGGCGAGCGCATTCCTTCCTTTCTTTCAGGTGTTGTCATTGACAGATTTAGTCATGCGTCTGCAGCAGCCGTATGGACGCAGCCTGCTAGCCATTTGCAATGATGGTGCTAGTGGTTAGAAGAAAAAGGCGCCTAATTTCTACGACGGAAGTGCCTTTTGCAGGCAGGCCGTGTCCTTTTGGTTGCTGCAGATGCGCAACTAAATCTGTCTATTTTTTCTGGGAGAGAGACATGACGCATGGTGTATTTCAAGGCTCAAACAACAGGACCCCAACTCTTTTTTTTTTTTTTTTTTCAAAGAAATGCATTTGCTGTTCTGTGTGGTGAGCAGTAAGCACAAACGGCCGGGGCAGTATAATCAGTAGTAAAAGCTTTTTTTACACGTTTTTTTTTCCTTTCTGTGTTTTTCTACTATCTGTAAAGCATCACGAGATTCCTGCGTTGATCTTGGCTTGCCAATACTTTTCCCGCGCTTTTAACCTGTCTGTTCTGAAAGACTACAGTTATTATGTGTTTATTCTAACAATCTTGAAGGAATATTTTTAGTTTATAATGGTTGTTTGTCTTATATGAGGTCACGCCTGTCGTGGACAGCTTTCTTGGGAGATTTCAAGTTCGGGTCCGTGGCATTGGACCATCGAAAGCGCGCTCGGCATAACGGCTACTGTTCTCGCCTCTGAAGTGGGCCATAAAACAGAGAACACTTTCACCAGTGTCAGTGGTTGTTTTTGTGTGTTTTTACATATGTATGATGCAAGGAGGAGAGCTTACAGGACTCCCAAGGACATCAGTGACCAGTTGCCAGCGAGCCGTGAGCTGCGCAGAAGTTTTCATTTATTGGTGTCATTAAATAAGGTCATTGTCTTTATATTTCTGGCTTTGTTTGACCCTTCGAGCCATTGAGTCATAAGGTTACTACTAGTTTTTTTTTTCTCCCCTCATAGCACATATGGCATCACCGTTTTCATATCTAGCAGTCAGATAATTATGCATTACTGATATTTACTACACTAATGTAACTAGCTTCTATAACGAAACGTTGCATACCTGTAATTGTAGACTAGGGTTTCGCAGTGTAACTTAGCCTGGGCAGCGCTGCGCGGGTTCAAATCTCGGCTGCGGCGGCTGCATTTCCGATGGAGGCGGAAATGTTGTAGGCCCGTGTACTCAGATTTGGGTGCACGTTAAAGAACCCCAGGTGGTCGAAATTTCCGGAGCCCTCCACTACGGCGTCTCTCATAATCATATAGTGGTTTTGGGATGTTAAACCCCACATATCGATCAATGGGCAGCGCTGAAAAATCTACATGCCTAATGTTGTATGAGTATCGATGATGCTTTTTTTAAGATGATACAGAATTGTTTTTTTTTAATGGTCGTAATTTAGCTGAGAAATGACATAAACACATTTAGCTGAGAAATGACATAAACACATTGAGTGAGTCAAATTTACTACAAGTGGTGGACATTACTTGCATGAAAAGTCAATGGCGTCAAGCTATGACCTTCAAACTAATTACACCTTGGCATGCGTACTGCAACTGATGAACTGTATGTAGGCTCCAATTTCGCCGTGTTCACCCATTGAATTAAATCTTATTGTAGCTAGAATTCATTATTCATGTCATCAAATATTTGAGACAGAAATTCACCAATCTTCCAGCTACTTTTCTTAATATAAAATCTGCTGTTGTATCAAAGAAAAATAAAGGCGTAGTCAAATGCCCATATATATACACTCAAATTTCGTTATAATGTAATGGGATATAACGAATTAATGGATATAACAAAGTAAATGAAATTCCCCTTGAAAACTTCATTGAGAACCATGCATTTTAAACCTTGTTGAAAAGAAGTAAAATTGACCGGTAAATGGATATAACAAACTAACTCAGTCTATCAAATAGTCTATAAAAAAACGACCGTAATTTCTTAAGTATACCGCTTTCTGCGGAGTTGACGCTTGTTCAGCGCGGCTTTTTTAAAACTACCGCGCGGCTGAGATAGCCGTCCTCACACAGCCAGCGGAGAGGATTGAGGAAGCGCTGATCACATGACCGAGAAGCGGCGCCGCGGTGCAAAGCGATTTCCTTCTCATGACGGTAATGACTGCGTCTCCGCTGCTACCATGGCTGCTTATTCTGCTCCGAAAAAGAAGGACTCCACGTGATAGCTTTCTTTATCTTTTCCTCTCTCTGCGCACGCAGCCTTGAAAGGAGAAGGGTCTCTACGTGCAGAGACGGAAAAGGGTGAAGCGTCGAATAGGTGCGTCGCAGATCGGCGTTTGAGAGAGAGCAAACAATCCGCCACAGTCTTTTCTTTCCTTTTATTCTTTTCCGCTGACTGACACTCTAACGTTTCAATTGACATAGATACCCAATAAAAAGGCTGGGGGGATAGCCGTCGTGGTACCTCAGTGGTAGAGCATCGAATGTGTTATTCGAAGGTCGCAGGTACGGATCCTGCCCACGGCAAGTTATCTTTTCACCCTCTTTTCTTTCTTCTCGTTTACATTACAATTGGCCTAATAACTTTCCCTATACCTTCCTTGGCATTATTGTCTGTTAGATCTCATATATATATATATATATATATATATATATATATATATATATATATATATATATATATATATATATATATATATATATATATATATTTACACATATGTATATACAATATACACACTCTGAATTTTATTTGAATTATCAGAAGTTCTTAGATGACTCTGGGTGAGGTGACAGCACACATTATGATTAGGCATTGATTTTATTGCATTGACAATTTCTTCAAGTGTTTTGAACCCCTTCCCTTACTGCACACAGTGAATAGAAAGCAGAGGTGTAAACTCCACGAGTTTATTGTCCATTTACTGCTAATCAGACCTTTTAAAGAAATCATAAATTGCCAACTACTTCTTTGCTATAGGTATCTACCTTCAGCTCGGAGCTCTCTATACCAGTTGAGAAGCATCACGGTTTACCATACAAATTAAATGCTTCGTTTCAAGCATTTATTTACTTGTAAAACCTTTTTCTTCGAGAGCAACAGATGCTTATTTTTTTTAGACTGTTAGAATTATATGAGCCTACAAACTTTTAAATAGTAGTAGGAAAGCAGCAGATATTTACCTGTATAGACCTGCAGAAGGTATGAACAATGAAGTTTGAATTAAGAGGCTTTTTAATACATTGAAAAATAGAGGGCCAAACAAAAAATTGAATTTTGTTTGAATTAATCAAAAATATGAATTGTCAGAGTTCGAATTTTCGAGATTCTACTTTGTATATATATATATTCCTGCTCACGGCTGGTTATTTTTTCACCCACTTTTCTTTCTTTTTATTTACATTCCATTGGTTCTAATAACTTCCCCTGTACATTCCTTGGCATTACTGTCTGTTAGATCTCATTAATATTGTGTCAAAACACGGAAAAACGAGCCCTTAGGTACACACTTCTTTGCCTTATTCATTAACGAGGGTCTCGTACTGGCAGACTTAGTGCCGTTGGATTGTATACGAGAGACTACTGGTAGTAGTCCCTCGTATTTATATCTATATATATATATAGATAAATACTGGGAGTAATAATTCAATGGGCCAGTTAATCTTCGGGAAGGTATGGGATATGGCACAACGGGAGCCTTGTCAACAAGGATAAATATATTTATTTCCCAACAGTTTCTGGAGGGGACCTCCCTTCATCAGGGGATGAGTTATACTGACATGAACGTTCAAACTTTGTTGCTGTCGCGTCCCTCTCACCTTAAAAGATGTTTCCGAGAGTGAGAGAGAACTAAATAAAGAAAGAAAAAAAGGGGGGAAAAGAAGAAAAAAAAACAAAAAATACTGTGAACGCTGAGCACGAAACCAGACCGTGCACATCCAATTGTCGGTGTAAGTCCACATCCGGTTCTCATCCCGTGCTGGCCAGTTCTTGACATGTGTTGGGCCACTTAAGATTGTCGCCGCGGTGGCGGGAGGGGTCCGCGACGGCGTGCGTATAGAAAGGGTTTCCCTTTAATGGGTTGGTTGGCTCTTTACTTTTCATCATCGCCCGTTTCCCCTCAATGACCGTCAAGTGGTAGGCGAGTGTCATGCATGGAGATCAGCAACAACCGCTTGCACGGCCAACTCCAGTGCCAAGCCCCCTCAACAACAAGGAGCCGAGGGACACACAGAGCCATCCAGGGCCCCAGCAGTGACGATGTCGCCACTCCCACCAGTGAGGCCAGTGAGCCAGCGAGGCCAGTGAGCCAGCGAGTCTCACCAGTGAGTCAGAGATCGGCGGGAACCGCTTGCACAGCGAACTCCAGTGCCAAACCCACTCAACAACAGGGAGCCGAGGGACACACAAAGCCACTTAGGGCCCCAACAGTGACGATGTCGCCACTCCCACCAGCGAGGCGCTACAACACCAGGCGGACGAACGCGGCGAAGACTGAGGCGGCGGCTTCCAAATGACACGAAGAAGCAAAAGGTACGGGCAGTCTCAAACACGTATGGTCCCAGTCACTTCTATCGATTAGGAAAGTCATTGAAAAACGGGTGCAATACGAAAAACATGCAGAACAACTAACCAAATATCTATGTCACCAAATTGCACCTAAGCGCCTCCGCCTAGCCTGCAACCCCTCAATGTCTACACTAAGTGAAGCAGAAAGGGGGAAGTGGGAAAAAATATTACTAGAAGCATCCTTGCAACTGACTCGGGTCATTGCGGACCATAGTGAGCGTAAGGCCGCCGAATACAGTGTCACGTAGGCCATGCAGAAATTAGTATCTAATCTCGGAGAGCATGAGGCAAGAGAACTAGAAAGATATGACCTAAAAAAAGAGAGGCAAAATTTCAATAGTAAAAAATAGAAAATTCTATCGGGACTGCAGAAACTCCACTGCTCTGCAACAGGAAATTAGGATTGAGATCCTACAAGAATGCCAGGGACCACCCGTACCAAAACCTAACTTTGAGGAGAAAAATGGGAACTCGAAAATACAGTGTAATCCTAATCAAAACAGTCTTACTTTCGAATATGACGCTGACACTACCGTGCCATGTGATAGCCAAGAGCAGCCAAAAACTTATGAGAAAAATGTCCTCAATCTGTCCAACGTAACGCTCACATCCACTCAGCTACAACTTTTTTCGCGAGGCTTAACTTTTTGTCCATCATCTGGTAGATTCAATGAATTTGAACTGTACCAAGACCTTGATAATTTTGCGCGTAATCTCTGCCTCCGTGAATACTTTTATGATTGCAAGAACTGTACGGACGATAATAAATTGATTAGTGGTGACAAATCATGATGTCCATGTGAGCAGAAGGACAAACACCTCGATATGTATATTTCAGCAGTTCAAAAAGATATCAGAGCGTGTGAGAAAAATCGGCCATCTTGAAAAAACCTATCAAAGTCAGAACAAAGGGCACTTGATGAACTATGAAAAAACGCTGAAATTACCTTCAAACCGGCTGATAAAGGGGGCTGCATAGTAATTCTAAACACGTCGGACTACTTAAAGGAAGGGGAACGACAACTATCAGACACAAAATTCTACAAAGAACTTCTAACGGACCCGACTCTCGAATTTGAAGTGGAGATAAAAGGAACCCTAAATAATCTCCGCCGGGACGAGAAAATTACCGGCTCATTCTGTTCCCAGTCGATTCTATTTGCTCCCCAAAATATACAAGGCGGGCAATCCGGGATGTCCTATAGTGTCCAGTAACAACACATCAACAGAAAGTATATTAGAGTTCATCAATTCCTCAATAAAAGACATTCCCCCAAACTTTCCCCATTATCTAAAGAACACAAACCACTTTATCTGCGAAACTTCAAGTCTCAACATCGCAGGCGGTAGTTTTCTGGTGACGATGGACGTCTGCTCACTGTACACCAACATACCCCACCATGACGGAATAACGGCTATGGTTTCTGAATATGTAAAATCTGACTCATCAGCTGGTGTAAGTGGCGAGGTATTGTTTACACTTCTTGAACTTGTACTAAATTTTAACCATTTTGAATTCAATGGCAAGCACTTCCTTCAGGTCAGTGGCACTGCAATGGGCACGAAAATGGCCCCAAACTTCGCGAGCACCTTTATGGCTTCACTTTAAATCCCATTCATTGAGGGGCGCACCTTGAAACATTTCTACTACAGAAGATTTTTAGACGATATTTTTATGATACGGAACCACGATGAGGGAAGTCTTTTCCGCTTCATAGAGGATTTCCAAAACTTCATAGAGCACAATATTTCCAAAACTAGCATTAACTCATTGGACGTCACTATCAAGGTCAAAAGTGACTGCTTATCAACGAACCTTTACAAAAAGCCTACAGACCGTCAAATGTACCTGCATTTTAACAGCAGCCATCCAAAGCATTGCAATATGGGTATTCCATATTCTCAGGCCTACCGCTACCGAAGAATATGCACCGATATGCAGGAATTTGACAGACACGCAGAACACCTAAAGCATTCTTTATCGAAGCAAAGTTATCCCGAAGACATTATGACGACGCCATACTACGTGCTCGCAATGTGAACCGGAATGATATAATTAAGGGACCACACAGAGTATCTAAAGCGACTTTCTAAACGAAGCTTGTACTAACTTACTCCTCATCAGCACCACGAATCAACAACATGCTTTCCCGCCATTTCAACATAATCAGGCAAAGCAAACGCCTCACTTCAATTTTCGCGAAGCCATCTCACGTGGTGTACCACAGGGATAAAAACCTGAAGGACATTCTTGTCAGAGCAAAAACAAACCGCTCCAAAATTCAATCAGGGTGCCATCCCTGCAGAAAAGCTCGATGCAAGGTATGCCCACAGATGGTCACAACATGTTAATAAAAAATGAACTGCTCGAATTTTAAATTCTGCATAACTGAAAGCCTTAGTTGTGACTCCAGTAACGTAATATACATGCTACATTGCAACAACTGCGGACAAGAATATTTCGGCCAAACAGACATGCCATTTCGGCTGCGGTTCAATAATCACCAGTACCACGCCACTTCACTGCCGAAGCTACCCTTATCTAGACATCTGCGCCTGCCAAACCACAGTTTTGAAAATATCACTGTAACTTTTTTGCAGTCCGGTTTCTCAAACAGGCGCGAGGGCAAGCAGCGTGAGGCATATTTTATTTTCAAATTTAGAACATTAGTAGCCGGCATCAATGAAGACCCCGGAAGACTCTCCTACCTCCAAAAACTAAGCCAGAAGGAAACTGGTGACAAAGATTCATAGCTGGAGACCATGCTTGTTTTTTCTAACTGACTCGTACGTATACACTGTCCTTTCTTATTTTTTTGTTGTTTTTTTTCACGTGCACATACAAAGTGTTTACGCTCGCCTACCACTTGACGGCCATTGAGGGGAAACGGGCGAAGATGAAAGGTAAAGAGCCGACTGACCCATTAAGGGAAAACCCTTTCCTTACGCACGCCATCGCAGACCCCTCCTGAAACTGTTGGGGAATAAATATATTTATCCTCGTTGACAACGCTCCCGTTGTGGCATATCTCATATATATATATATATATATATATATATATATATATATATATATATATATATATATATATATATATATATATATATATATATATATTAGTCAATAATGCAATCGGATTGTCACACAAGTACTCTCTGCCAACTAAAGTAATCGAGCTTAAAGCCACACTTATGTTGTCTCACTGTCTCCCAGGTAATGTTTCTGAATGTTAAAGAAAACACACTGGTGTTTATATGGATACATTAGGTAAACTTGTTGAACAATATATTTTATGCAACCCTCAATAAATACACGGTACTTTGCTATGCTCATTCAGCAACAAAGGCCGGTTCGATGTGTTGCTGACTGCTCACCCCGAGGAGTGTTTGGCACACTCGGCATTCACTTGGCCACCGACGGCGGCCCGAACCGTGCAGCCTACGTGAGTTTGGCGCGCTCGGCATTTACTTGTCCACTGACGGGTGGCCCGAACCACGCCGCCGACCAAGAGTCGGCGTAGCCGGCAGCGCACCTGAAGCCGATTCTTTTCGAATGTCTGGAGGCCAGTGAAGTCGGCTGCTGACTACATGCCAGCCATCCGCCAATCGTCGGCATTCGGCGAAGGTTGCTTGGGGTAGTCATAGCGGGCCCGGTCTTGCATGATGTGCGCAAGGAAGGACTGGGCTTTGATCTGGGCAAACTTTACCTCGAAGGAGTCCACGCGAAACCGCGGAAGTTTGACAGGTACCCACCTGGCATCCAGGTCGGCAATAGCCGTGTTAAATAGCAGCGACCCCTGCATTGATAGCGACTGCTGCAACGTAGCTTTGGTGGGCAGGCACGAGCAGCGTGGTGCGGAGTCATCGGGCGAATGCGGTTCAGTGGGCACGCACTGCTGCTGAAGCACCTGTTGCTGAGCCTGCAGCAGCTGTTCAAGTTGTTGCACTTGCTAGCGCAGAGTGGTTTGGGCTTCTGAGCCGGCCATAATGGTGCGATTTGTTTGGTTTCCGGGTCACATATGTGGGTGCCGAGTCGACGTAAGAAGGCATCTCATCATAACATGATGAGAATTTCAACTACAGTAGCAGTATTGGGAGAGCAATCTGAAGGAAGGACGGGGCCTTGATCTGGGCAAACCATACCTCAGGCGAGTCTCCACAAAATTACAGAAGTTTGACAGGTAATGGAACAAAGCTAGTGGAACAAAATGATGCGCTTTCAAGCTTGGCAGCCTGTTTTCGTAGCCACCACTGGTGCTGTAAGCCTTGTGTGACACTGCAGTGGTGCTGCCGCTTATCCGATTGAAGTGCAGCATGTGGTCGTGTCACGCGGGGCTGTCTGGTAAAGGCTACGTAAAATTTTGCGCATATTATGTCGCCACATATTGAATGTGTGTAGTCTAGGTTGGATCTTTCTTGCTAGGAAGCGCAGCCACTATTACAAAAAACACACAACACAAGTGCTTACAGTTGGGTTGGGTTTTCTGAAAAATAAACCCCAAGGTGCTATTCGTAATGCTGCACCTGTTGAAGTTGTATATTACCCAAATAATAGTCTAATCTCACAAAGAAATGTTTGTGGGTTTAAGATACATGTTGACATTTAGCACTATTTAACGACATACACCTTTTTTAACACCAGCTTTGAATTGTGTTTAGATCAGTTTGTAGACTGTCAACATCGCATTCATTTGTTATGTTGGTATAAGTGCGCACTGGTGTGCATATAATCTGCATTGCATTGTAGGCCTCGTCCGATATCATTAATTTAAACCAGAAATAACGAAGGTGCTGAAACAGATTCCTGTGGCATGCCTGAGGTAACAGCTGTTTTGAGTTGATGTAACATCATAATAAAAATTTGCTGTGTTCTTCTGGAAAGGGAATTTGTAGCCCTGATAAATATACAGCAGGATAAACACAGAAAGACGATAATTTGTACAACTACAAATTATAAGGTACAGCATCAAAAGCCTTTTTTGTAATTCAAAAAAATGCAATCCGCTTGAAATCCAGAATCATAGCAGTAAAATAGACCATGGGAAAATTCCACCTACTGTGTTGTGCAGGACGAGCCAGCCCTAAAACTATGCCGAGCAGATAAAAAGAAACTTTTTTTAGAGGTGTTTCACCATAGCACTGTGTATTATACAGATCTGTTAGAAAAGTAATGAGACTGGGAACACTGCAGGTGATCTGGCAATGCTGTGTAACAGCCTGTGTGAGATCACTTTGTTTAGTCCTTCCACATATTCAGTTTAGGTTGAACTTCGTACAGTTAACACAGTAGTTTTGACAGCACTATATGTCAACTGGTGTTTTTGTTGCGGGCTGCAGAAACAAAGCATCAGAATTTAGAGCAGCGTCGCGCCTTGCAGTTTTGTCGTAACCTTGGTGAATTGGTCAGTTGGACTTCTGAAAACTTGAAACATGTGGATGGGAAATATTGTTTATCAAATGCAGAACTTTCTGCAAGCACGAATGATTTTTGGAAGACCAAGACAATGTTGAAAATGAGCCTTGCTCACCGAGACTTGCCACTTTAAAAACTGGTGAAAACATTGAAATAAGGTGCTTGCCTTTTGCAAAAAAAAAATTAAAAATATCGATTTCGGCTGATGCAATTGAGAGTGCTCACAGGCTCGGTCGCTTCACGACAACAAAGGACGTGCCTACTATAGCTTGTTTGTGTTGTTTAAGGAAAAGCAGCACGTTTTGTCAGCTACTTCGAGGCTGAAGGATAGAAGCTTTTCTATTAGCGAGCACTATAGCAAGAAAGTTCGACTAGATAGGTGAGAATGTATTCACTTTGCGAAGAGTAAGGGAGGGGACTTCAGGCTATCTTATATCAAACTAAAGACTGGAAAATAAATCTTTGTTTATAATGCAGAAACTCACAGCATGAATAGAACTAAGCCATAGCAACTAAAAAAGTTCCTCTTAACTTCCAGGCAACCACGAGGCGCAGATGATTTCGTTTGTATTGTTGTGAATTGTCGTATCTTAAAAAATAAGATATTTCAATTTGCTGCCCTCGTATCAAGGACGAAGCCACGTGTAGTACATGGATCTGAATCTTGTCTATATGACGCAATAAACGATAATGAAAATTTTCTAACTTGATTCACTATCGAAAGGAAAACAGAAAGGTGCATGAAGTAGGTGTTTTTATTTTGATTCACAATACTATTGTGATGTTAATAGGGGTAGGACCGCTCCAGAAAGTATGTGACATTACACCAGTGCACGAAGACACGTTCCCACTTATATTGACCTTTCACACACATGGACAGACATGCACTTAACATAGGAGCACACTAGCTATACAAGGAGTACTTGTATTTAAGCGAAAAGTTTGCTTGCCGTGTGAGTGACAAGGGCGCCGGTCGCTTGAAGACAGTGAGTAGCTTGGGCCATGTTTGATGTAGGTGCTGGTCGCATGGAGACTGTGCCCCGCTTTGCTTGCCTGCAGTGTGTGATGCGGGTCAGTCCTCTCTTTCATCCGGCTCTCTGCCACGGCAGCAGCAGCACTCAACAACCTTGTCTCGTCTGTGCAGCACGCTGACGTCGTGCCAACCGCTCACCTGCTCTCTGGGTCAGTCGCCCAGCTGAAACATCGGTTGTCCTCGCTCATAGCCCACAGTGGGGACTCAATGCAACGCTATAGACAGCGGCTCGAACAGCGGATCTAGCCTGCTCCCTGGGTCAGTCGCCCAGCTGGAACGTTGGTTGGCCTCGTTTGTCGGTTGCCCAGCCCCAGGAACAGCAGCCAGAAAAAATCAGAAAAAGAATGTCCGGATACTCCTCGACAAATGCCTGCAACTCTGATTTTGATCAGCAGTGAGGTGCGGCGACAGCTTGACATCCGAGCTGAACTGTGTGTGATGAAAGTTCAACATTATTCAACTCTTTTACTTCATCCTCCTCTTTAACTACATTTTCGCTGATCTCTGCAACGACTGACGCCTGTAGTGGTTTTGTGGGCTCACGCTCTTCGTATTTCTCAGCATGTTTATGTAAAAAACCTTGTTTTTTCTGTACACATCAATGACATAACCAACGTCATTTTTGCATTCGATGATATGAAAAATCTCTTTTCACTGCATTAAAAGCTTGTTGGAGTCAGTCGGAAGCGAATTAGAACCTTGTCACCTGGGAATAATTTTCTAGTCCGAGGTTTTCTGTCATCATAGGTTTTCTGCTTGGCACAAAAGCTTTATCCAGCAGTACATAGGCAATCTTGCGTGTTTTAAGGTGACTACGCTAATCGAAGACGTAGGTGTAAGTAGTCCAGGTTTCTTGGTCAAGGCCCTCAATTCATCCATAGTTCTCTTAGAAGGGTAGAGGTTCTCGTACGTGGCGACCATAAATGAGTTGAAACGAGGAGAACCCAAGGCTTGTTTGTGGAACTTTTATATGTCTAAAAACCAGGGAAGTGAGGTATCTATCCTAACTAAGATCGAGGCGTCTCTTGGCACATTGTCTTGAGCATTGTCTTTAGGATACCATTAAACTTCTATATGAGACCATTTGCCATCGCATGATACTCTTAGCAGCTTCCCAGAGGGATGCCTGGTAACCTCTTTCATTAACTCTGAGGTAAAACTTGCCCCTTGGTGAGTGACCATTTCCTTGAGCAAGCTGATGCAGGAAAACATTTCTAATAGTGCTTCCGCATTGTGAACTACATCGATTGCGAACAGTGCTAAAGCGTCGGGGTACAGAGTCGCACAATCGATAAGGGTCAGCACATATCAGTTTTCACGGTCTAATCTTAGAGAAAATGGGCTGATTAGGTCAATGGCAACTTTTTTAAAAGGTGTACGGATAAGAGGCATGTTGCCTAGTGGTGCGACACCAACTTTTCTTCTAGGGATAGTCCTTTAGCACTTGTCGCAAAACTTGACGAAGCACTTCACATCTCCGTTCACATCAGGCCAATAAAATTCTTCGAAGACACGATGCATAGCTTCTTTTGATGCCCTGATGTCCTGCCATGATGCTTCCATGAGCAGTATCTAGTATGCTTTGCGAGAACGCTTTTAGAGTGACCGCCTGCTTAAAAGTTCTACCAGCAGTATGGTGGTAACAGCGATAAAGCAATACCTTATCTTGAATGATTTGTATCTATAACCCTCCCCAATTTAAACTCACTTTTCAGCGTAGTGAAGGTAGCCTCCGGGGTTGGGTCTTTTCGCTGCTCCTCAACGAGTTGCGTTTTTTTTTTTTTTTTCATTTTATTGAGGTTGTTATGGCTACATTTCAAGAAATGCACAACACTGATTAGACCCATAGCCATAGGCTAGTAGGGGGTCTAACAGGAGAAAGTATACAACCAGAATACAATTTGTATATAAAAAAAATCAGAACATTAAAAAACGTTGATTTTTCAAAAAACGAACAAAAATACAAGAAGATATCATTGGGACTTAAGGTGACGTAAATGCTTGAGAGAACGTACAGAAATGTATATAGAACACATTGTTGCACTTTGTTCATAAATAATGAAATAATCAAGTACAGACAAAACATCAAACTATGTGTAAAGCTTAGTACATGGTCATTACTATTGATCTACATGTACGAAATATTTTTTGTGTGCGCTCGAGAACGCCCTAGAATCTTTAATCTGAAGTGGTATGTTATTCCACACTTTAGCTCCTACGAACTGTAGTAACAGTCACCATACACGTTTTTAGTAGGTGGAAGATTAAAATTCCACAATGTCGTGCATCTAGTGACGCGGGACGAGGAAGAAAAGATAGATACATCGAAAGGTACACTGTGAGCAATAACATTATTGGTGACTGCGGTTTTATGCTGCCGTAAATAATCAAAAGGTAGAATATCCAACTTGTGAAACAAAGACGCACTAGGTTCATTATGTGCCGCATAATTTATAATTCTAAGTGCACGCTTTTGTAATATTCGGATAGGATCAAGGTAAGTTTTAAAGGTCCATCCCTATGAGTCTAAGCAGTATTATAGATGACTATGAACAAAGGAAAAATAAATGACTCTGAGAATATTTCTGCTAAAATAATTTCTAGCAGCCAGTAGCATACTGCAGCCAGTTGCTAGCTTAGTACAAACAGAGTTAATTTGTTTTTTCCAGTGTAATTGGCTGTCGAACACTACACCGAGATATTTAAATTCTTTTACATGCTCAAGTTGGCAGTTGTTCATTGTAAGTCGAAAGGACTCACAGTTTACATTTCGGTAACGGGAGTGAAAAATGGTGTATTTAGTTTTCTTTGCATTGAGTGTTAATTTGTTCACTGTAAACCACTTAAAAATATTTTCTAGTTCTTCATTAGCTCTACAATCTAGATTGGCTATGTTATCGGCGGTAACTATTAAAGCTGTGTCATCAGCGTACATTAGCAACTCGGCCAATTTGAGTATGCATGGAAAATCATTTACGTATAGTGAGAATAAGAGGGGCCCCAGGACCGACCCCTGAGGTACCCCTGTCTATATGTTCAATAATGACGACGTAAGATCTTGCATGTTGACCATTTGATGACAATAGTCAACATGCAACATGATTCTTGTGGCGTCGGGTAAAAGGGATCTAGTGACATACAATGGCTTGATTTTGTCTTGACCTTGTTGTTTGATTTCGGTTTTGACCATGCTCGACGTAACAGAGGAGTTGACAGGAGTCTTGGTCGCCTGCAATTCCACCGGCAACTCATCTACTTAAGCACGAGACTTTCGCTACCAGTCAAAATCTGGATCGTACGGTCCTCTGACGCCTGGAATATTTTCGAACGCAAAATCATATAGTGGATCCATACAAGCTACTTTCAGCATCCCTGTGAAGTACGGCGTGTTGACTTACACGACAGCTTTCGAGAGATGGCTAGAGGAGTCATCTAGCAGAATGACGGTGATATTCTTGCCAGTCAAGCAAACATCAGGAATGAGTTCCCGTCAGACGATTGCAGTGTCTCATCCGGTATCGCGTACTTAAACCTCTCTTCCTATCAGTAGACCTTCAACTACTGGCATCTCGTGGACCAGAAATTATAAGCGTCCTACAAGTTCTCTACGCTGTGGCGACGTGGCGAATAAGTCTTCCCTTCTCGAGGTTTAGATGGCTCATAAAATGAGACTGGGCAGGTTTAAATTCAGTACATGTGCAGAAAGAACTTGGTTTGTTGTCCTCTTGCTGTTTTTGGCAAGTTTCTGCTACACGTCCTGTTTTTTTACTAAGCTTGCTCTTGAGCATCTGCTTGAACTCTTGAGTGCGGCAATCAGGAGCCAAGTGACCAAAACGATTGCACAAGATACACGAGTTGGAGTTTTTGTGATGCTTCAGTAGGTTTTACACCAGAATCCTTGTTGTCAGGGCCTTTTCAAAGATTACGCAAATTCTGTACCTCAAGGAACTATCTGTTAAACTTGCGACATCCTCTAGCGATTTGCATTCTCGCTCCTTGAAGAAAACAACCAGCTTCGGATGGCATCACCGCGAAAATTGCTCAGGGATGACTTGATCTTCTAGACCATCAAAGTTTTGGGCACATTAACTATTTCGATCCAATGGTCTAAATAGCTGGCGATTCTTGCTGCGAACAGTCGCCCAGTTTTACCATCTGCTTCTTGTGCTTTCTAAGCTTCTTCTGGTAGCCTTCAGCCGTGAACTTCAACATCTATAGCAGAGCTTGTTTTACCTTCTGGTAGTCAAGCAAATCAGCAGCAGTCATACGACCGATCACGGTTAGGGCGTCTCCAGTCAGACACATGCTTACAACAAGACTCCTTTTTTCTGGTGGCCAATCCGGCCTTTCGCGACACGCTCGAATTGCTGAAGATACATGTGCAAATCATTGTGCTTCTCGTCAAACAAAGACAGTAGCTTCTGGGGATTGAGGGGTCAGGAGATGCTCAGCGTAGTCGACGTGTCAGCTGCTGACATTATTTGAGCTCTTTGCTGAAGCTTCAGCTTTAGCTGCAGCATCTCGCATTGCCTCTCGTCAGCTTCTTTGGCTGCATCTTGTTCCGCGGCACGCTCATCTCTTAGCCTGTTGGGCCTCAATCTATTCGTTAAACTCTGCACCCGAGAATTCTAATTGTAGCCCTATAGCAGTGAGTTTCTCAGGGCTCATGGTAATGTATTATTGTGTGTTTCCACTCGAGTGAACTGTTCTTTTTGATTGTTAAACGAGCGGATCCTGACAAGCTCGCCAGTTTATGATGTTATTATCGGTGCACCGTCTCCAAGCAACCAGCGCCCATGTCGAACACGGCTAGTGAGCCAAGCGGCACACCATCTCCAAGCGACTGGTGCCTACGTCACTCACACGGCAAGCGAAATTTTCACTTAAAGACTATTATTACTTGTATAGCTAGTGTGCTCCTATGTTAAGTTCATGTCTCTCCATGTGTCGTATGAAATGTTAACATAAGTGTAAACATGTCTGTGTGCACTTTCTGGAGTAGTCCTGCCCCTAATATAGTCGAATATTATTAATTCGAACACGCTTAATTTGAACTTCTGGTTAATCCGAACTCACGATGAGGTCCCATTAAAGCTATGTGTATTCC
This sequence comes from Rhipicephalus microplus, assembly GCF_043290135.1. NCBI lineage: Eukaryota > Metazoa > Arthropoda > Arachnida > Ixodida > Ixodidae > Rhipicephalus > Rhipicephalus microplus. Next base: position 4,919,091 of record NW_027464607.1, read on the forward strand.
AATGAGCGAAAACGCCCTGTAATTCGAACACGCAAGCACTTGCGATGGTTAATTCGAACATACCACGCTCTGAAAATGCTCTCAGCACCTTGCCCAATCCCATGGCGGCACCTGCGACACCTCAGCGCTGCGCGCAAAGGAAATGAAAAGGAAAGAAAAGGCCTCGGTGAAGTGCTTTCTCTCTCCCAAACGCCGATCTGCGACGCGCCCCTGTCGCGTTTCTCCTTTTTCAGTCCCTGCCACGTAAAGACCCTTCTTCTTCGAACGCCGTGTGCGAAGAGAGAGAGGGAAAAAAAGAAAGCTGTCACTGGGTTGCATGAATGTGTGGTTGAAGGAAAGGAAAAAAGCACTACCTTCGGCAGCCCTTGCCCCTCCGAAAGGAGACGCTCCTCCTTTCTCGTCACGTGCTGGCCATGCTGCGGCTCTCCGCTATGCAGTCGTTGTTGTCATCGTCTTTAGAAAGTGTCTGCACCGGGGGGGAGGGAGGAAGTTCCGGGACAATGATGAGTTACATGAGACTCTGGGACAAAGCGCTTCACGGCGCGTCTCCTTCCTATCTGACAACGGCACATTTGCCCATTTCCGCCCGCAACTTTTCTTGCCAGGAGAATGCTGAAGCCGAAGCAAAAATGCTCTGCAAGCTGCGTGCGAAATTGATTGACTCGCTGCAAGGCGAACGTGTGCAGACGCGCATCACCGATTACTTCAATTAATAACGGATGTCCTGTGATTTGTGAATAAATGTAAGTCTTCTGAAACTTCCCCTTCGTGTGTTAGCTCAATGCACATGCGCCACTGCATGGACAGCCCTCCGTTTATTTAGATTTTATTAATTCAAACTTCTTTTAATTTGAACAAATTTTCAGGCCCCTTCGAATTCGAATTATCGAGATTCGACTGTAACATCACTATAGCTCACTCATTCACGTTGAGCTGACTCAACCACAATTGTTTCCCGCAATGTACTCTTCAACAGTGGCTCGTCTGTGGCTTTGGTTTCCTTCAACAGACCACCCAGCTTGAGAACCCCTTTTCAATTTGAGCAATGTGCTGCTGACATTACATACAACTTATATTGCTTTGGCAGGTAATTTTAAAAAGGGTGCTTACTAGCGCAAACGACAGGGCAGGAGGGGACAGGAGAAGAGACGAGACAGAGCGCTGAACTGCCAACAATTTATTTTTTGTGAAGGTATTGGATTTTATACAGTTACCAGTCGCACTAGTCATGTGCGAAACACAATGACAATGCATAAGTACATCACATTGACAAGCAAAGGAACAACTTTTCCTTATCGGTGAGCGCGACAGAAGGTGTGCTAACACAAGCATCTTTCAATGAGCAAATCTTTTCTGCCTCTATGATCTCGCGTGTGGTACGATCCCTGCATTGTACGATCCCTGAATCATGCATTGTACGTAAACATGAAGGAAATGAGCAGAACAAATGCAACGTTGATGCGCAGTGCACATAAATTTTTTTTTTGACTCTCGGAGACAAAGTTAAAACTAATCCAAAAGAAATGTGCAAATATGTACAGAGCAAAAAGAACTCCTGTGACTTTATCTTTGACGTCATAGATGACAATGTCTACGGCGCAGATATCATGGTGAAGAGGCTTATTTTCACTCTGTGTTCTCAGAGTCGAAAGCTGTAGTTACTAAATCGCATGACGTCAGTGAGAGAAACTGAACTGTCTGTAGACAGGATAGCATTACTGCTACGGAAGGTAAACATCCACTCGGTCATCACTCTCGAATTTATTCTAAATTTCGTTTGAAAAAACTGTGCATGGTCTATTGCCCTTTTCTTAACACTGTTATTTAAATTATCTCTTTAAGTAGGTGCTCTACCTTCAGATTAGAAAATTGCAAATGTTATTCCAATTCACAAAAAGGGTTTAAAAACAAGAACATGCAACTACAAGCCAATTTCCCTCACAAGCATTGCTTGCAAACATTCGAGCATATTATTTGCATGAATTAATGGCACACCTTCTAAAAAATAGCTTCTATATTCCAACGCAACATGGCTTCAGGGTTGGCTTTTCTTGTGACACCCACCTCATAAAATTTTCCAATGACATTGCAGCGTTTATTAACTCGGGTTTGAAATTTGACTGGCATCTTAGACTTTTGGAAAGCATGCCATACTGTATCTCATACCCTGTTGCTATAAAAGTTGTTCTACCTCAATTTACCAAATACTCTCCTGAAATCGTTGCAAGTGTACCTGCTAGACAGAAACCAACGCGTGATAAGCACTTGGAGGTGTTCGCTCTGCTGCTGTCTCAGTATTATCAGGTGTGCCAAAGTGGTTCGTCTCAGGGCCTCTAATTTTTCTAATAATCATTAATCATCTAACAGTTCTAACTGAACACTTGTCTTGCCTGTGAGGCTATATGCAGATTGCTGTATTAAACATGAAACTTCATGTGAATCGGACAGTGAACAGCTACAAAATTATCTTAACAAAGTCACGTCTTGGTGTTCAATGTGGAACATGACCCTCAACCTGTCCAAATGCAACCTTTTAAATGGCCCATAAACCACCCAGGGGTCGACATTCAGTTGAGGTAAGGAAATTGTGGTCGAGTGCACGACGAACAGGGAGCCGTGAAAGTTTTTCAAATCCATGCAGTAATAGCAGAGTTACACATCTGATTATCGAAATCGCAACGATCACTTCTTTCACTCTCTCCTGCACTTCCCTCCACTGTTATCTTCTCCCAAGCTGCTTTGCCCTCTCGTCGAGCGCCCTTCACATTCCCTTCCAATCTCGCATGACATATTTCATCGCTGACGCGCTGCTTGAAACACCGTCTACGTCCGGTTTCCAGTACTACGGCCGTCGACTCCGTCAGTTGCATTGTAGCTGCATGCTTGTTGGCAAACCATGGCTGCCGTAATCGTGTAAATATGGACTTTGCGTTGCATGCACGCCTTCAAAAGATCGCCAATGCAATGGACCCGTACGGGGACACGCCGGGCCAGACAACCTCTGCACGAAATAGGTGCACGCACGTGGGCAACAGGACAAACAAGCAGTTTAGACAGCTGCTTGCAGACTGACCAGAAGTTGTGTTTTCTTACTCAACCAATCGCAGCATATTTGACGGGGCGTGTCAGAGATATAGCACGGCGATCACGTGGAGGCCCGAAAGTTCCGGAAAGGAGGAGGGATTGTTTCTTGGAATTTGTGGTACGCAAGTGGCTTGTAGCGCTTCCACTTGTAGAATCGTTGATCATGACAGCATTCTGCACACGTTGCGCGTATTTACTTGAAAATATTTAACAAATGTCAGAGTTAGTTTACGAGCACTTTAAGATTAACAAACAAAAAGCACCCCCTGATGGCAAGCTATGTCATGAACACAACACAGATGTCCCTCGTGACAGAATATGAGTGCCTAGGATCTATTTTTTTCAGCAATCTGACTGGGAATGCACAGGTTGATTACATCGTAAGAAAAGCCAGCAACACACTAAACTTTTTGCGAAATAACTTTAAAGAAGTATTGGCCAGCCTGAATATATCTCGAATGTACACCTAATTTTGGTATATGCGTGTAGCGCTTGAGACCCTTTTACTAAAGGGAAAATTGACACCCCAGAGCGTGTGCAGCTGAAAGCGGCCCGTTGCATCACAGGTGATTATAGCTTTCGTAAAAGATCTTTTGAAATCAGGAATACTTTAGGATTGCCCCTTCTTGAAGACAGACGCGAATTCTTATGTTTATATTTCTTTCAGAAAAGATTCTATGGTTTAATGGGTACTCACACAGAGAACCACATAATAAAGCCTATGTGCATATCTGCTAGTACTGACCACCCTCTAAAAGTGCGTGACTTCGCTTCCAGAATTAACCTTTTTAAACATTTATTTTTTACGTGATTAATACAGCCATGAAACAAACTGCCTCATGAAATTGTAGTTGTGTCCAGGGGAACATTCACTGTTGAGCTTCAAAAGAATATTTTATCATAGCCTGATTATACTTTTATTTGTTCCTTGTAGCGGTTTACGCTTGAGTTTTTTCTTTTTTCTTGTTTTTGCCATCTGTATCTGTATGTGTGTGTGTATGTATATAAATATATATACAGTGGTCTCATTCTTGTGCCAACTGCACCAAAGTGGGCCAAATCAGATTCACTGTGCTATCCTGATAAACTGAGGGGGCGCATGATAGAAAAAGAGGATGAGGTTGTCAGTTGGAGGCTCTGGTGCTCTTGATTGGAGCGTGGCATCATATAGCGTGGCATCAACAGTAGCACACATTGCGTCGTATGGCGGGGAGGCATTGCTAGCATGTGCCCTCAGTGTGTTGACAGCATCATGTCATCCAAGTTCTTCGCATACGATTTGCCTGATCATTGAGGCAAGATTACAGGACGATGTTGAAGGGACGTCGACACTTGCAACGATGGTGACATTGGCAAGTCTACCAAATTTGGGGTGATGCGCCTAGTCTTCAGTGTCTCAAACGTGCGGCAGTGTTGGATTACGTCCGCTACAGACGCCAAGGTGCCCTTGCCGATGAGGAAATTGTAGACATTCTCAGCAACCCCTTTGAGGAGATGCCCAACCTTGTCATCTTCTTTCATGCGTGGGTCTACAGACTTGCAGAATTTCAGAATCCCTTCAATATAAGTTGTACATGTTTCACCGGGGACTTGAGCACGCTGCATCAAAGTTTGCTCAGCGTGCTTCTTCTTCATCAATGGGTCCCCGAATCGGCTTGCTATTTCTTTCTCAAATGCTTCCCAGGTCATTATTGTTTCTTCGCAGTTTTCAAACCACACCAACGCCGTCCCTTGAAGAAACAATTCGAAGTTGGACAACCAGGAGGCCGCATCCCAACGATTGTATTTACTCACACGGTTGAAAATGTTTCAATCATTCGTCGACATCTTCTCCGACACTCCCAGAGAAGCTTCGTGGTACCATGTGTCAGGGTCACGTAGCGCCACACAAAGAGTGCGTGGTGTCGCCGTCAGCAATCGGATCCGTAGAGAGGGGTGGTAGACCGGCCAGTCGACGGTTTCGGCGTAGTTCTTGAAGCGCTTCCGTGATCGTTCGCCTGGGATTGCTCCGCTGTACCCCGTACCGTCCACCAATCTTGTTACGGTGAGATGCCTGTTTTTACAAAAGATGATGAATGCGAGAGTCCAGGGATCTGGCAGATCACCACTCGTACCAACCTCAATCTCTTTTTATACCACGCGTCTCCTCAGTACCGTAGCGTATCGTGCGCTCGATGCAGGACGCGTACAATGGGGATGGCTTTCAGCAAACCACCCACAGTGAGACACATGTGGGACGCAATTTCCACCGGAATTTCCGCAACGACTCGCCGTGCGAAGCTTGACGCCCCTCGCAACGCGCCGGTTCCATTCACCCTCTCCTGGTCGACGCCTCACCTCCCCACTTCCGAGAAACTAGGTGGTGCGGCCAATGTAGGTGAGGTGGCCAAACATTTTTCACTACATCCACCTATGCCTCCACCCATTTTTATGACGCAAAATAAGGTCCCTGTGCTTATTGATGGACTTCCTACGATGGCTTTGATAGATACTGGAGCAGCTGTTTCAGTGCTGAGTCTTAACTTCAAATTGCGGCTAGGACATAAAGTGATGTTTCGCTGGGACAGTTGTGCATCATTTCGTGCAGTGAGCGGGTAGACGCTGTGTCCGATCGGTGTGTGTGTTGTTAGTGTCACTTTGGGCGACAAAGTGTTCGAGGCTGAATTCGCTGTCCTGACCAGCTCCACCCATGACATCATCTTGGGGATCGATTTTCTATGCGAGTGCGGTGCTACTGTAGATTGCGGTGCTGGCGAGATTATGCTTATCGGCATTTACTGACGAACCCAAGCGCTGTCAAGGATCTGTCACCATCATTGAGAATGTTGTCTTTCCACCCAACTCGATGAAGAACATTCGCGTTGACGCCTCTGCCTCGTATGTGGGCACGTTTGATGTTCTTGTGGAGCCCATTCCTCTCAATCGTGCCAAGAAAAATATGCTCGTTTCACATTGTGTTCTGTCCATCAGTGATAGGGGATCGGCCTTATGGGTGTTGAACTATTCAAAGGAACCTGTCTTGCTACCCTGGGGATTGCGACTCACCCTCTTCAAACAAAATGCGAACAGTTTTATTGCATCTTTAAGCAATGAGACCGTAAATCCTGTTCGTGCAACGCACTATACAGAAGCCAACTTTCTGAGCATGGTGAACAAGTCGCTATAATCAGAAAAACATCAAACTCAGGTCGAAGTCCTTGCGAAGCAGGCTACTATATTTGACTTTGCTCAGAATGAAGAGCAAATAAGTGTACCAGAGTCGCGTACTCGCCACGGGATTGACACAGGATCTGCTCACCCTATCCGGCAGAAACCATATCGTGTCTCATCTGCAGAGCGCAAGGTCATTGCTCAACAGGTAGAAGAAATGTTAAAGAAAGGGGTCATCGAAGAGTCGTGTAGCGCTTGGGCTGCCTCTGTGATTCTTGTCCGAAAGAAGGATAGTACATGGCGATTCTGCGTGGACTACAGATGGCTCAACTTTGTTACTAAAAAGGATGTCTACCCACTTCACAGGATTGATGACGTCATCGATTATTTACATTCGGCATCGTACTTCTCCGTGGATTTGGAATCTGACTATTGGCAAATCACCATGCACCCGAATGACAGAGAAAAAACTACGTTCATAACTCCAGATGGTCTATTTGAATTCAATCTAATGCCTTTTGGCTTATGCAATGCTCCAGCCACGTTTGAGTGCTTCATGGACTCTATATTACGTGGACTAAAGTGGGAAGTTTGTCTTTGCTACCTAGATGACATTATAATTTTCGGCCGTACATTCGATGAGCACAACCATCGTCTAGACATTGTTCTCACCTGCCTTTAGAGAGCTAAGCTCACCCTGAACTCTAAGGAGTGTCATTTCAGCAGGCTTGAGACTCTCGTTCTCGGTCACCTGGTGGACAAGCATAGCATTTGACCCGACCCCCAGAAAGTCGCTGCAGTCAGCAGCTTTAAACAACCTCAGTCTACGAGAGTTGCGAAGCTTTTTGGGCTTATGCTCGTACTTCCGTCGCTTCGTGCCTAAGTTTGCCGACCTCGCTTTCCCTTTGACGATTCTACTCAACAAAAACGCACATTTTTGGTGGTCAGCGGAATGCAAGTCGTCTTTTTCGCAACTCAAGTTTGTTCTTACGTCAGGGCCTGTGCTTCGCCACTATGGCCCATCTGCTACCACAGAAGTTCATACCGATGCCAGTGGTGTAGGTATCGGTGCCGTCTTGCTCCAACGCCATGGAGCTGCTGAACACGTCGTTGCCCATGCCAGTCGCTGTTTAAGTAAACCGGAGTGAAACCATACTGTCACAGAGCAGGAATGTGTCGCGGTCATATTCGCTGTGCACAAGTTTCGCCCTTATAGCTATGGACGCCGATTCTGGATTATCACGGACCATCATTCTTTATGCTGGCTCACTGGACTACGAGACCCATCTGGTCGTCTTGATCGTTGGGCGTTACGATTGCAAGGACACGACTTTGAAGTCTGTTACAAGAGCGGTCGTCGTCATGCCGACGTCGATTGCATTTCACGGCTTCCCTTTCCGACAACTGAGTGTGACGCTGATTAGGTTGATGAATATTTGGCAGTAGTAGATACTCTATTTCCTGACCTAACAACTTTTCGAGCAGAGTAACGCAGAGACAACAGTCTCGCTTCTTTCTTTATTTCCAGAACAAACGGTCAACGTGGTTTTGTCGGAAAGGATGGCGTTCTTTATAAAAAGAATTATTCTTGCGTAGGCCCTCGTCTACTTTTAGTTGTGCCTACAGGTTTGGCACAACACGTACTTCGTGCAATGCATGATGACCCAACATCTGGCCATATGGGTTTTTCTAGGACATTTTATTGCACGCAAGAACGCTTCTTCTGGCCAAAGATACGTAAAAGTGTGACTGCATACATTGCGAGCTGTGAGCAATGTCAACGCTACAAGCGTCCTACAACTCTGCCAGCCAGACTACTTCATCCCATATCACCCCCGGGTTCACCATTTGACGTCGTCGGTGTTGACCTGCTCGACTCTTTTCTGCGATCAATCAACGCAACTGATTGATTGATTATTGTGGCCATTGACCACCTCACTTGCTACGCCGAAACTGCGACGATTCCTGCAACAACGGCTACTCAAGTTCCACAGTTCATGCTGTCGCACGTTATATTACGCCATGGATCCCCCCGTGTCATCATCAGTGATCGTGGGCAGCAATTTCTTGCCGATGTAGTTCAAGACCTCCTTCGTCTTGCTTCGTGCCATTTTTGTCACACTACCTCATATCACCGGCAGGCTAATGCTTTGACGGAACAAACTAATAAGACTCGTCAACATGACTTCTATCTATGTTGATTCTGGACACAAAACATGGGACGCGATCTTGCCATTTATAACTGTTGCCTACAACACTGCACAGCATGAAACAACGAGATACACTCCATTTTATCTGCTCTACGTATGCCAACCCCACAGAGCTCTTGACTCCATTCTTTCTTTTTCTGAGACTGATCAACCTAATCTCGCTGAAACCATTTGCTGCGAAGAAGAGGCCCGGCGCATCGCCTGTCTTTGAACTTTCGTCTCCCAGAAACGCTCTAAGAACCATTACGACAGAAGCCGCCGGCACGTATTGTTTGAGAAAGGTGATTTGCAATGGCTTTGGACGCCGCTTCGCAAGCGCGGCCTCTGCCAAAAGTTTCTGGCCAACTACACTAGTCCGTTTGTTGTCCTGGAACGTTTTAGCGATTTCACGTACAAGATATCTCGGCTGTTGTCAACTGGCCGCCGCTCAAGCAAGACCAACGTCATTCATGTTGCCCGTTTAAAACGCTTTCATCATTGCAACGAAGCCTAACTCGTCCGGTGGGCATTGTCTGCAAAGGAGAATTGCTTTGATACTGAGGGGATGCGTTGTAGAAGAAGAGAACGAGGTTGGCACGAGCGGTGATCTGCCAGATCCCTGGACTTTCGTATTCATCATCTCTTGTAAAAAAAGGCATCTCACCGTAACATGATCAATGGAAATTGCGCCAAACTGCGCCAAAGTCGGATTTGTGATGGTCTATCATTGGCAATAACCACGTCTGCGCGTCAATACGAGTGCACCGTGTTCTCGGAGCCACCAAAGTCACAACCACATACCTATTTTAATACGCTGAACAGCGTATTAAAATAAGCAGTGGTTGTGCATGCATTCTAAAATCCACAATGCTATGTTTGGTGCCGACGCAACTCTGTTGTGCAAGTCCGCTTAACAACGAAACATGCTCTTCGCAGGGGCTCCTGACGTCTAGTCCAATCGGTAGCATGAAACTGTGGCAGAGATTTGGGGGATGTTGTTCCTTCTAGGAATGCTGCTGATAGCTTGTTCAAAGAGTTGCGTGGCATGTAATAAAGCAATCTTCACTGATAACTGCACACCTGCCACCAGATTGTCTGTCACATCTATGTATAGACATCGCAATCTAATAATTAATTTTCAATGGTTCGCGTCCGCTGAAGAACACATAAATAAATGGTGGGAACGTGTTGACACTTTTCCTCTAATATACTTTATCTATGGATTATCATACAGATGAGCTGTTTCGTCATTTTTTCCACCATCACGTACGTACTTACATCTGCATTTATAGTCGCTATGGTGGTAAAAGCCCCTAAAAGACTCTGTCATATTGAAGTCGGGGTTGCTAAGGTCGGAACTGAGAATTCTCGCGTGTTTTTTTTTTTTTAAATATCATTTCATTTATGAAAGCATGCCTCCTGGTCGGAGCAGCCGCAATTCGGTTTTAGTACACGCAGCTATAGTGAGGCCATCACGTGCGGCTCTGGTGTTTGAAGGCCTGTGAAGCGGTTACGCCTTGTTACACGTCCACTTCTCACTTTCCGCGGTCAATAGCTGACGGTTAAAAAAATTGAACATCATGGCATCACATTTATTGCTTCGTATTGAAGGGAAGGGTGGAGGGGAGGCTGCTGCGTCACTGGAAGTAGCTTGCACGTGCTATCTCGAGGCATAATGAGACTGCTTGTGAACTTTCTGTGCTACTAACTTCTGCTTCGCGTTTAGATAACTGACAGTACGAAAGCTTTGACAACTGGAGTGATCATTGTCCCTCTAGCCAGCGTTCTTTTGAATTACGCGATATTGGCACTATCTGATCTAAAAGATGAAATTTGTTTGTTTTACTTACGCTCTTTGCAATGAATACGATACCAATAAATTCTATTGTTACACCAAATAATAAGGCTTGACGTCATCTGTGAGATGCGCTAGTGGCAGGGCTGCAATTTCCAAGGTGCGCACACTTGCAAAAACTTGCTGCATGCGCAGTGTTCGATATCCACAACTTGGGTGACTAGAGATCCCCGAAACATCTCTTGCATGCCGATGCACATGCAGATAGAATCAAACTTGTCTAGAGCTCCCAGCCAGCCATCGTTTTCTTCAAAAATATGTAAAAAGAGACGCCGTAATGCTACCAAACATGGTCTTACAGCGTGTTAGACCCTTGTGCTGTAGTGTAAACATCAACGGTAGCGTGTAGCTAACGTGGAATAGAAGCTGCGGCCAAACTGTGTTGACAGGCACGCGCTCTGCTGCTCTAGACCATTGTGATTCTGTCTGTGCAGCACGAACGGCACGTATGAATAGACCTTCGAATTGGAACGATGAAGGTGTGGCCGCCTTGTGAACAAGGCTTAGTGCCACTCCAGAAAGCGAAGCACTTTACGTACAGTGTGTTCACGCTCAGAGTACAAGGTATAAGGGTATACAAGTTGTAAATAGCGATTGCGCCAGTGAACACACCCTTAAAGCCCAAGTCTATAACAGCGTTTCTAGCTCCTTCCTGCTCCATGGGCACGGGCGGCCACATTCCTCTCTGCTTGAGTAAAAATGCATGGGAAGCCTGGCACGCTGGGTAATGTAATCGCATCTGCCCTCAGTTGAAAAGAGATAAGTCGGCTTTTCTTATTGCTGATTTAGCCGCATTCCTCGCCCCCGCTCGCGCTATTTTACCCATCTGTAAAATACGATGTGCCGGGGGATGTTCTCGATTGGGACATCACACAAAACATGACGACCAGTGGTGTAGGCAGGGAGGGAGGGGCACATCGGGAGCATGCCTTCCCCACCTCTGAATTTTTTTTCGCCATGGCATATATAGCACAAAATAACCTTTTGCCTGCCCCTCCCCCCATTCTTTAAATTAACATATTTGGCTACACGCCAGGCAATGGCAAAAACCAGTCGAAAATCTTGCAGCAAAGCCTTGGAACAGTAGGTCATCCTCTACAATGCCTTCTAGTGGGCCGCTCTCTTCAGAAGAAGAAGAGCAGTGAGTCAGTCCCTGCACTGACTGTCACTGTCGTGCATCATCGCCCAGTGTCCGCCAATAAACGTCTTAACAATTCGGTGAAGAATACTGTGCCCTTCAAACACCTTTGGTCTGCATTCGATGCCCTTAGAGCTTCGATCTTGTACCGCGCCATCTATCATGCATGGAGACGCCGTTCAGCAAACGCTTTCTCATGTGCCGTTGCCATGTCCCGGTATGTCCCCGGTGAAGACCCTCCTGTCTTCACTGGCGCAAATGGCACAGACGTCGAGGACTGGCTTGCCATGTACGAACGTGTGAGCGTCCCCAGTCATTGGAATGAGGCAGGTAAACTCGCAAACCTGGTTTTCTACCTCACGGGTGTGACCGGCATGAGGTACAACAGCTACACATTCGATTTCCTGGCTTGGTTCATTTTCGAAACTGCCTTAGTCAATGTGTTCGGCCGTCCTGCTGCTCGTGAGCTGCAAGCCGAACAGCATTTACGTGAACGAGCACAGCAGACCGGCGAGTCCTTCACAAGTTACATCGAGGACATCCTTGACTTCTGCAAGAAAGTGGATGCGAGCATGTCAGAGGCTGACAAAATCACGCATGTCCTGAAAGGCATCGCTGACAATACCTTCACCATGCTCCTGGCCAAGAATCCTCGCACTGTGGCTGAGGTCATTTCACTATGCCAAAGTTCCGAGGAGCTGTGGTGGCAGCACTTCATGATCTGTCGACCGCCATCAAGTGACGCTGATCTCTCTGCCTTGTCAGCAGTTCCTGACCACACAATCTTGCTCGCCGAAATTAAGTCGTTCGTGTGAAAAGAAGTTGCCCGCCAGGTCTCTTCACTGACATTTGCTCCCCCGCAACATGCTCAACAGCCGTAAACTACACTTCTGCCTCCCCTCCGCCAAGCCAGTCAGCAGGAAATCGCGGAGGTCATTCCTGAATACACATAAAGCTTTTTGCAGATGACTGCATACTTTATAAAACGATTACTGCTCCGAATGACCAGAAGTGCCTGCAATCCAACCTTTGTGCCATTTCTAAGTGGTGTGAAGATTGGTCAATGAACTTAAATAGCGATAAATCAGTTGTCATGCATATAACAAATAAGAAACACCGTTTTAATTATACCTATTCTCTCAACAACTGTCCATTGACTGAGGTTAACGAATATAAATATTTGGGTGTCACAATTACAAGGCACCTAATATGGTCAAGCCACATTAATAAAACATGCTCATCTGCTTCTAGAAAGCTCGGTTTTTTGAGACACAAATTAAAAACAGCGCCCTCAGAAATCAAAATGTTGGCCTACAATGCTTTTATAAGACCAAAGTTAGATTATGCTACTGTCGTTTAGGACCCACATATAAAGAAAGATGTTAAAAAGCTTGAGATGGTGCAGCGAAAGGCAGTTCGCTTTATCTTTAATGCCTACCGCAGAAATGACTCGCCAACAACGATCATGGCTATTAATGATATCCGCACTTTACAATACCGAAGAGCTGTTGCCCGGCTGAAATTTCTACACTCACTTTATTTCCGTAAATTTAACATTTGTCCAGAAACTTATATAAGAAATCGAATCTCAAGACAAACTCGACATACCCACAGCTACACTCTTGAACCTTACTTCGCACGTACTAATCTTTTCATGAACTCATTCTTTCCTCGGACGATCAATGATTGGAACGCGTTACCTTTTGAAGCGTTCTGTGATAATGAAAATCCTGACTTCGATAACTTTGTATCTTTCCGTTTTTAACCCTACAATTCAAGATCTCGGACTGTCTCACGTTGTATTTGATTTGCATTCTCCGGTTGCAATTTGCAATTTCTTGCTGCCATTTAACTTTGTTCAAATGCTATCCTGTGTTCTACTGCCTTAACATGTTTTTATTGCTTGAACTTTTTTTTATTTAAGTTACATTGTGAATCACTTTTTATTATGCCCTCCTGCATGGTCTTTCGACCGCAGTATTTTGTAAATAAATAAATAAATACCACCAGCCGCCTCCTGTATCTGCATCACTACACTACGCCCAAGTTGTCGCAGGCCGCCCCCACCGATTCCGGTGGTTGGCCTCCTTAGTTACACCAAAACCATTGCCAGGCCCCAGGCCTTCGAAGAAACTGTGCCGCATACATACGCCGACGTCATCCACGTACCTCAAGCGCGGCCCACTATGCAGTTATATCAGCTGCCGGCTCGCCCATCGCGTTCTGCGACATGGATTGGACTCGCAAACCGATGGCGCACTTCTGACAATCGCCCCATCTGCTTTGCTTGTGGTTACGTCGGTCACGTAGCATGCTATTGCAATCATGTCCAGCTACCGCAGGTCGCCTTTGACCTTTCCAGCCAATCAGGCCGCCCTTATTATGAACGACTGCCGTCTATGTCGCCGTCGTCTCACCCCCCGCTCCATCTACTCGTCGTTCACCATCTTCGCGACGTTGCTCACTGTCGCGGATGCAGCCACGTTCAACCGCAGGCAACCAGGAAAACTAGTCATCGCAGTCCACGAGGCCACCCTATTGAACTGCAAAAGCCCTCGGAGAAGCCCATCGAACGTGATAGGCGTGCTTGTGGATGGTGTTCGTGCATCTGCCCTTGTAGATGCTAGAGCCGCCGTATCTGTCATGGACGCAAAACTTGCCAGATTCCTGGGCAAAGTTCCCACGCCACTTTCTGGGCTCTCCCTCCGTTCAGCTAGCGTCCAAAGCATTCACCCTACAGCGATGTACACAGCCCGCCTCATGATTCAGGACGTGATGTATGCTGTCGAATGCATCATGATTCCTGCATGCTCTCACAACGTCATCCTAAGATGGGATTTTCATGACGCCATCATTCAATGTGCATCAGCTGAAATAGAGCTCTCACAATTCTCTTCTTTGACACCGTCTGACAGTTCATCGGCTGCGAGCAAATACTTGTCGAAGACGACACGCAACTGCCGGAAAACTTGTACACGGTGCTGTCAATATACTGCGCGAGTCTTTCCAACACCGCTGCACTCCTCTCGCCATCTCATCGTGTTTTCATGAGGATAGGCTTGCTGGTTCCTTTCGCGACCGTGCAAGTCACTCACGGCAGCACCACTAATTTTGTTTTGAACTCATCTCTGTACAGTGTTACGTTGATGTGAGGCGAATGTCTCAGGAGCGTGGAACCCATCAAAGACGCACAAGTTATCGATCAACCTGGTAACACGCACTGCCCAAGTTCCAGTACGCTCAGTGCTGTTTCTACATCTGCTTCATCATCCGCTGATGTATTCGGTTCCTCTCTTCCGTACAACCTTGCGCCGGGCCACCGTTTCTAGCTTACGGGCTTTTTGGAAGAAGTCCGCTTTTCTTTCGATGTCGCTCAACCTTCCCTCGGCGGCATATCCACCGTTATGCATCACATCGGCTCAGGCACACAACCACCACTACGGCAATGTCCATATCACGTACCTCCCACAGAACGCCGTGTATTCAACGAGCAAGTCAACGACATGCTTTACCGCGATGTTATGTGACCCTCTAACAGCCCCAGGGCATCTCCTGTCATTCTCGTCACGAAGAAGGACGGTTTTGTGCAGTTCTGTGTGGACTACCGACACCTCAACAAGGTCACTCGTAAGGACGTGTACACACTACCGCGGATAGGCGACGCAATTGACAGCCTGCAAGAAGCAGAATTCTTTTCATCCCTCGATTTGCGCTCAGGGTACTGGCAAGTACCTATGGCTGAGGACACTCAACCGAAGATCATCCCCGACGGCTTGTATGAACTCAATTTCATGCCATTTGGGCTGTGAAATGCGCCCGCCACCTTTGAGCGCATGATGGATACCATTCTGCGTGACCTGAAATGGCACATGTGCCTGTGCTACCTCGATGACGTCGTCGTTTTTGCTACGGACTTCTTCATGCATCTTCAACGCCTGTGGCATGTTTTGCCGTGTCTGAGGGACACCAGTCTGCAACTGAACCTAAATAAGTGCCATTTTGCAGCTCGGCAGCTGACAATACTTGGCTATGTCGTGTCTAAGGACGAAATTCTCCCTGATCCAGCCAAGCCTTGGGCCGTGACCGAGTTCCCCAAGCCGACATCCGTCAAGGAACTGCGCATTTTCGTAGGACTGTGTTCGTACTTTTGGCACTTTATCTGAAATTTTGGGACTATCATATCTCTGCTGACGAAGCTCCTCGGAAGTAACGGGCCTCTTCATTCGTGGTCACCACAGTGCGACGACGCTTTCACAATGCTCCGTCATTTGTTGATGTCACCTCCCATACTCCGCCATTAGAACCTTACGGCCCCTACAGAGGTACACACAGGCGCCAGTGGTGTCGGCCTCGGCGCTGTCCTTCCTTGCGCAGCGCAAACCAGGGTTCCCGGAATATGTTGTGGTGTATGCAAACCGTGCGCTTACAAAAGCCGAGACTAATTACACCGTCACTGAGGAAGAATGTCTTGCAATCGTTTAGGCTTTTACAAAGTTCCGACCTTACTTGTATGGTCGCCCATTTGATGTTGTCACCAATCATCACGCACTATGTTGGTTGTCATCATTGAAGGATCCCTCAGGCCGTCTCGCCCGGTGGGCAATTCCCTTGCAAGACTACAACATCTGCGTGCTGTACCGCAACGGAAGGCAACATGCTGATGCCGACGCTCTATCGCGCTCTTCTTTGCCTGATGACAATGCCCACAACTCAGCATCTCACCTTGCCGTTTCTTCCATCAACATTCATACCATCGCTACTGAACAGCGCAAGGATCAATGGATTGCCTCACTGATAGACTTGCTGACTGATCCAACCACTCCATCCACTTGCACGTTGTGTCGTCAAACCCACCGTATCGCTGTTCGCGACGACCTCCTCCACCAACGCATTTACAACAGTGACGGCCGCCAGTGGCTACTAGCGCATACCGTGCAGTTTGCGCTCTGACATGTGCAAGTTCTTTCATTCTGATCTGCAATGTGCGCACTCTGGGGTATCGAAGACTTACCACCGCATTTGCCAATGGTACTTTTGGCACGACATGTACCGCTACGTGCAAAAATTCGTTCGCTCCTGCATAGGCTGTCAGCACCGCAAACCTTCAAGGCACCTGTTGCCCTTAGGTCTGCAACATCTACTTGACCTGCCAGACCATTTGGGTACGTTGGCATCGATTTGTATGGGCTACTTCCACTAACGTCGGCTGGTAACCTCTGGGCCATCGTCGCTGTAAATAACCTCATGCGATACACCGAAACTGCCGCTCTCCCTGCGGCTACAGCGAGTGATGTGGCCTCCTTCCTGCTTCAGCAATTCATGCTGCAACACGGTCCACCCCAGGAACTGCTCAGTGATCGAGGCCGTGTCTTCCTGTCCAAAGTCGTCGAAGCCATTCTCAAAGAGTGCCACATTGTTCACCGCAAAACTGCTGCTTGCCACCTGCAGACGAATGGCCTCACCGAACACTTGAACCGTACGCTCGGCGACATGCTCTCCAAGTACCTCGCCGCCGATCACACAAATCGGAATGCCATTCTACCGTTCATCACCTACCTATATAATACTGTCTCTCAAAATACTACTGGCTTTTCACCTTTCTTTTTATTATATGGAAGGCACCCGTCGCACACCATCAACATGATGCTTTCATACAAGCTAGATTCGTCTGAGTGTGCGCCTATTTCTGCTACAGCCAAGCTTACTGAAGAGTGTGGAGAGCTGGCAAAGACCTTTACTGCGCATGATCAAAAGCCGCAGAAGAGCATTCGTGCTGACGCCAGCACTACTGCGCCCACATTCTTCCTTGGAGCGTTTGTCTGGCTCTCGAGCCCTACCACTGCCAGTGGCCTATCTCCAAAACTATGGCCCAAATACGAAGGCCCCTACCGTGTCGTCGAACACACTTCTTCTGTAAACTACATGATCGAACCCACCAGCCATCTTCTGAAATGCGTTGTCTGGGGCGCGACATTGTCAACGTGGAGCACCTCAAGGCCTACCATGACCAGCTCATAGTAACTAGCTGTTAGGTCGCCAGGCAGCTCCCTTTTCGTACCCGGGGTAGTTGTAGCGAAGCCTTTAAACGATGGGTCATCCTCTCCAGTGTCTTCTGGTGGGTCGCCCTCTTGGGGAAAAGAAGAGCAGCTCGAGCAGAGAGTCGGTTCCCACATTGACTGTCGCTGTCGTGCAGCATCGCCGAGTGTCCACCAATAAACGTCTTAACAGTGCTCATATAATTGCTATCCAATTAAAAACAAAATGAATCTTGCCATCGAGTTGTCTTAGGTATATGCATAAGGTACCCTGTGAGATTTTTTTTTATGCTCTGCTATCTAGAGGACACAATCGGAGGTTTTTGAAGTATAAAGAGAATATTGTTGTAAAAAGAAAATGAAGGCAAATAGTGCAGTTTCAGCACAGAGATGAGTGCAGGAGGAGGTTGGCTTTCTGAGACTAGCTGAATGACGTCATATTGCGCCCAACAGTCTGAACAGTTGTGAAGAAAAAGAACCTTTTTTTTTATTCTTGAAGTCATTATAGGTATATGCACTTGGGACTAAGTGACTCTCTAGCGTTGTACGTCACAGCGTTTGTCTACCATCTGCTGATAGCCACATAGGTGCATTTGTATTGTTATTTCATGAAGTACAGTTTTATTTAACCAGTATTCTGTATTCTGTGTATTTGCTATGGAAATAATCATTGAACAAGCTTTTTCCAGAATTCTCAACAGAATGACGCCATTATTCTTGCATAATCAACTGAAATATGAAGTGCTTCTAAGATGATTGGCTTCATGAAGTTCGCAATTAATCTAAATATTGTAAGGCAACGTTTAGGCTGCAAGACACTTCTTCTACTTGCTGAGCCTCTGCCCCACAACACAGGTCAGACTGATGATTATGATTATGCACATATGATAAGATGACGTGTAGGAATAATGCTCAAACTTATTTTCCACCACGCATGAGCGGCCAGCCTGGACACATCTTAGACGGAAACGGAACGTCGAACAAATTTTATTTATTTATTTATTTATTTCGACATACTGCCAATCCCATCAGGGATTTTAGCAGGAAGGGCGTGAACATAAAAATTCGAATAGGTACACAATAAAGACATACATCGCGATAAAGTACAGAATGAAACTAACAGAATCAGATCATTTAACAATTTCAGATCAAAGAAGGCATAAAACATTAGTGTAAAGAAAAGTTGTCAGAAGAAAATAAATGCAGCGACTTGGTTGACACATTGGTTGACATATTGGCATATGCATCAAGAAACACAACAAGAAATTACAGCAATAAGAAACTACCCTACAATATGGCGAAGTAATACAAGGAAGGGCAAATTTATACACACTGGAAAACAGAAACATGTTCAAGAATCAACAGAGCGATTTCTCTTCACCTGGATTCAGTACTAAAAATTGCTTAAAGAAAAAATATGATGACATGATACTTCGCTCGTACAATGTTCACACGAACATACATATTAAAATCAACCAGGTGATTCCGTTTGCATAATACAAAGTTCATTTTCGACAAGGGTTAGAAATTTTGCTAATTCGGTAGTGCTGGAGATACTCGGATCCAGTTTATTCCATTCATTAGTGGCTAACGGAAAGAATGAGTACTTAAAGCAGTTTGTGTTGAAGGAGTATTCGTTAAGTCTCATTGGGTGTTTTTGGCGTGTTGTTCTAGTTTGATCAAACGTAAGATAGGCGGATACATCAATGTTTAAATGACCATGTATTAATTCATGTATGAATTTTGCATGTGCTAACCTTGTTCTATTCATTAGAGTAAGTAATCCAGCTTTTTTCATTAGTTTAGTCGGAGAATCTGTATGTCTGTACTTGTTGTAAACGAACCTCATAGCTTTCCTTTGTATTCCTTCCAGTTTCGTGATTTGCTGTTTTGTGAATGGTGACCAAATAATATTACCGTATTCAAGTATTGATCGCACAAGGGAAGTGTATGCAAGCAGTTTTAGAGAAGGCGGGGCCTGGCGAAGCCGGTATCTGAGGGTAAACAAGCGGCGTAGTGCAGCTGAAGTAACGTAACTTATGTGTGCATCCCATCTTAGATCTTCAGTTATAATAATTCCAAGATATTTATGCTGACTTACTCTAGTTATGGGATTGTCATTAATGGTGTAAAGAAAATTTGACCTAGTTTTTTTTCGACTTACTGATAAAATTGTACACTTGTTTGCATTAAGTGACATCTGCCATTTACGGCACCAGCAAGAAACATCTTGTAAAGCACTATTTAAAGCTACATGGTCCTCCGTTGAGTTTATTTCTCGATATAGCACGCAGTCATCCGCGAATAATTTGATTTTTTCCTTAATATTTGTAGGCAAATCATTAATAAAGAGAAGAAACAAAATTGGCGCCAGCACACAGCCCTGCGGAACTCCAGATGTGACGGAGGTGGTAGCAGAGGTTTCATCGTTAAATTCCACATACTGTGTACGATCAGTAAGATAATTTTTGATCCAGTTAAGAACAGTAGAATTTCCTAAGGTGGCCTCAAGTTTTTGAAGTAGTTTCTTGTGCGATACCTTGTCGAATGCTTTGGCAAAATCGAGGAAGATTAGATCAGTTTGTTTTTGATTGTCAATACTCTGGGATACCTCATGTGTTAATTCCACTAATTGAGTTATGGTTGAAAGACCTTGGCCAAAGCCATGCTGATAGGGAGATAATATACGTTTTTCTTCTAGGAAAACAGTTATTTGTTTAAGAATTATGTGCTCCAAGATTTTACAGATTGTACATGCCAGGGATATAGGTCTAAAGTTAGATATATCATTTCCGCATCCTCCTTTATGCACAGGAACAACTTTGGCCTTTTTCCACTCCACAGGTAAAGAGCACGTTGATAGTGATTTGTTAAACATGACGCACAGATGTTTAGCTAGCACCTCTGCATATCTTACAAGAAAGATGTTAGGAATGTTGTCAGGCCCTGCTCCTTTTTTTGTGTCCAAGTTTAACAAGAGATTTATGACACCGGCCTCATTGACAATAATCGATTCCAGGGTACCTTCCGCACTAGTGTCGATGTCTGGAATGTTTCCGTCATCGACAGTGAATACAGACTTGAAATAGTTGTTCATTTTGTCTGCAGTGATCGGGTTATCTTTTTCCGGGGGTGTGTTGCTTTTGTTGTTTTTTGCAGGCTTTAGGTAGCTCCAAAACTTGCTGGGTGAATTTTTTAGAAAGTTTGGCAACGTTTTAGTGAAATAGTTGCTCTTCGCTGTTTTGATTTTTGTTTTTAGGTCACTCACAGCAGCAGTCAAATTATTTACTGTTACTGCTCCGGGTTTTCGTTTCATTCTCTTTCGTATTCGCTTTACTTTGCGTTTCGCATGTATTACCTCACGTGTTATCCACGGGTTGTGTTTCTTAATTTTTTTCACTCTAAGAGGTACAAAGGTATTAATACAGTGGTGCATAATTTCTTTTAACTGAGACCATAATATTTCAATGGTCGTGGAACTATCATTCGACAATTCTTCGAAGGACGAAAACTTTATAATTAGATAATTTAGTATGCTGGTGTCGTCTTCAGACGCACCAGCAGACGCACCAGAAACGGCTTCAGACGCAATACCTCGACAATCTCCGAACCTTGACAGCAATCGATCCGAAGAAATGTCGGTGGGAGTGACATGATAGTTCACTGGTGACGTTTGTTCATTGATTGTATAGGGTCCAGTGAAGCGTGACTGAAACTTGTCACACAATCCTGGAGTACGAATGGGCGTCCAAAGCAACGCTTCATCCCCTGTACTGAAAGAGACATCACGATGAGAGCTGTCGTAGCGTTGCTTGTGATCTTGCTGATTGGCTTTTGTATTAAGGTGAGCCCGTTGCTGACATTCCTCGAGCCTTGTGATGAATTGCTCTGATACGGTTGCCGAGGCGTCAGTTGGAATATTTAGGAAAGAGACATTGATGGTGAATGTTGGTGAACAGCCGTACACAAGGTAGAAAGGTGAGTAGCTGCAGTAGTTCTTTGAACAGCGGTGTTATGGGCAAATGTCACAAAAGGCAAAATCGTATCCCAGTTGTCGTGATTTGGTGTGATGTACATTGATAGCATGTCTGTTAGTGTCCGATAAAATCTCTCTGTCAGCCCATTAGTTTGGGGGTGGTAGGCTGACGTCATCTTATGTACTGTGCCACAGGTTGTGAGCAGGGTTTAGATTATGGTAGACAGGAACGTCTTACCGCGATCACTCAGGAGTACGTGTGGTGCACCGCAACGCAATACAATGGCATTGAGAAAGAAGTCTGCAACGTCTGAAGCAGAACTTGTGCGTAGTGCAGCAATCTCTTCGTACCGTGTCAGGTGATCGACAGCAGTCACAATCCAATGATTACCTGCTGGCGTGATGGGGAGAGGTCCGAGTAGGTCTATGCCAACGATGGCGAAAGGAGTCGTGGGACACGGGATGGGTTGCAGAAGGCCAGCAGGAGACGAAGTTGGTCGTCGCTTCCGCCGTTGACACAGATGGCAAGATGCAACGTATTTGGCCACAAAGGTAGAGATGCCAGGCCAGAAAAAATGTTTCCTGACGCGGCTTTGTGTTTTGTGAAATTCCAAGTGACCTGCGCATGGGTCTTCGTGAAAGGCTTTGAGGACTTGGTGACATAGAGAACGCGGAAGTACTGGAGCCCTGCGGTGTCCATCAGTAGTGTAAACGTAACGATAGAGCACATTGTTATAGAGCTTAAAGTGTCGTAGTTGTTGGCACAATCTAGCATTAGGAGTAGGTGATATGCCATTTAGGCGTTGGATAATGCAATTGCAATATAGATCATCACGCTGCCGTGTGGGGAACTCGGTGTAGCGATTTAAAGCCGGCGTGTCGATAACCGCAAGGTGTGATAATGTGATGGGTGACGCAGTGTCTTCCCCACCAGATGAGCAATCAGCTCACGTACTCGATGATGACATGGAAGGGGGCAGGGAGAGAGAGCATCTGCATCTTGGTGTCTTTTGCCAGACTTATAGGTGAGGTCAAAATCGTACTCTTGTAGGCAGAGCACCCAACGACCGAGGCGACCAGACAAGTTTCTTAATGACGATAGCCAGCACAAGGCGTGATGGTCTGTAATAACTGTAAAGTGGCGTCCGTAAAGATACTGTCAAAATTTTTGTATGGCCTAAGCAACAGCGAGGCACTCCTGCTCAGTTATGAAGTAGTTCTGTTTAGCAGCCATAAGAGCACAACTAGCATACTCAATAACTTTTTCCCATGAAGTGGCATCCCGCTGTAAAAGAACTGCACCAATGCCATGGCCACTCGCATCGGTGTGCAGACATGTATGTGCGTTCTCGTCGAAATGGCACAGAACAGAGTCGGATGTTAAAGGATGCATGCTTGAAGGCTTGAAAGGCACGCTCGCATTCGTCGTTCCTAGTGAAAGTTCATTTGAATATCAGCAGCTTGAGCAGTGGTTACGCGATGGCAGCAAAATCACTGATGAAGTGGCGGAAGTAGAACGCCAGGCCCAGGAAACTTCGTAGGTGTTTCTGATTTTCTGGCCGAGGGAAGCATATCACGGCAGCAAGCTTGTCAGGATCCGGCCAAACGCCATTTTTGCTGACAAGGTGGCCCAACACGTTGATGTTCTTGTTGGCGAAATGGCACTTTTTTGTGTTTAGCTGAAGTCCAGCATTAGAAATACACGTCAAAAGTTCGTCCAAACGATCAAGATGCTGAGAAAAAGAAGAGGAGAAAATGACGATGTCATCTAAATAACAGAGACATGTTTTTCATTTTAGGCTGCGTAGAACTGTGTCGATCATGCGTTCAAAGGTGGCAGGAGCATTACATAAACCGAATGGCATGAGTTGAATTCATACAGCCCATCTGGTGTTGCAAAGGCAGTTTTTTTTTGTCCCCTTCGTGCATAGCTATTTGCCAATAACCAGACCGTAAATCGAGGCTGGAGAAAATTTCAGCGCCTTGGAGAGAGTCAAGTGCGTCGTCGACTCGTAGCATCGGGTACACGTCTTTGCGCATGATCTTATTAAGTGCTCGATAATCGACGCAGAATCGCACCGAACCATTCTTCTTTCGGACTAGCACTACAGGTGATGACCACGAGCTGGACGAAGGCCCGATAACATCTCGTTTGAGCATATCAGCAACATTGTGCTCAATGATTTTCCTCTTTGCGGACGACACTCAATATGGGCGGCGGTGTACAATTGTATCGCCTTCCATATCAATTCGATGCACGGCGGCGGAAGTGCGACCCAAAAGCTTGGAATTGACATCAAATGAAGCGCTGTGTTTTTGAAGCATCCCCAAAAGTTCTTGCTTTTGTGCTGACGTGAAATTGGGATTTATTGTGGCTATTAAAGCAGCTGTTGTAGCATGGTCATCAGTACTCGAGAGAAAGATGGCGAGTCTGTGTGAAGGGGCACCAGAGAAAGTGGTTCGATATCTGTGAAGCAAATCACAATGGTGCCCTGGGGCAGTGCAACAGGCAAAAAAGTAGGGTTAACTGCCGTAAATTGTGCCAGGCTAAAAGCGATGATAAGTGCACCAGCGATGTAGCGTCCACACGGTGCTAGGAAAGCATCACCAGTACTGATCTTATCTGATGTCAGGGTCAGAATATTCGCATTACCTGGAGGAATGAAACAGTCATCAGCGGTTACGAAGCGCTGCCTATGAGCATCGTTATCAGATGAAAGCAGAGTATCTGACATGCGAATGACCCTCTGACGGCAAGATATCACGGCTGAAGCTGATGAGAGAAAGTCCCATCCTAAAATGAGCGCATTAGTACATGATGACAAAATGAGGAACTGTATATGGTGAAGGATGCCCTCAATAAAAACTCGTGCTGTGCAAACACCAGAAGGCTGAACAAAAACCGCATGAGCACAGCAAAGGGGAGTGCCATCATACGGTGTCTTCACTTTGCACAAACGGGAACACAAGTCCAGACTAACAACTGCACCTGTGTCCACCTCTGTCACCTGTGTTCACTAAGGCTTCAGTTCATATACCTTCATCACACACTAAAAATACATTCGAGGGGCGTTCCGGAGGAGTTTGATGCAGTCCGCAAAATACAGCTTTCCCTCCTGAAACTGCACTGTTTAGTTTTTCAGGTGATGATCAAACGCCGTGGTAGCCGGACGAAGTGGTGACAAGAAATTGCGCATAGGCGACGGTGCGAGGAGCGGAAGGTACTGGCTGCATTGAATTGCTGTGGAGATGGTGAGCTGCGTCGGCACAGTTGGTATGGGTGGCGATGTTGTGGAGCAGGAGCGAACTCATTCCTTTCGAAGTTGCCATAGCCACGCCTTTCATCTTGGCGTCGACGACAGAACCGTGACATGTGGTCACGTATTCCGCAATAATCCGCACTGGGCACGGCGAACCGCTGTCGAACTTGGCTCTAAGCATGCCACCCGTTTTGCTTATCCAGGTTCTTCTTGGTTTCGCTGGTTTCAACAACGTGCTCTGCAACCTCGGCAATCCACCGGTATCAACTACGAACGTGACATCTTGGCATGACGCACCGGCGCCTGACTGTCCGCCTATCGGCCACTTCGCTGGAGGTGTGACGTCACCAGGGCCACCGGGTATAAAAGAAGAGCTGCATCGCTTCGTCTTCACTGGGCACGGCGAACCGCTGTCGAACTTGGCTCTAAGCATGCCACCCGTTTTGCTTATCCAGGTTGGTCATGATTCTTCTTGTCGAAGTGATGACATGCTACTAGTGGTTCTGCCGTGCCCTCGGCGCTGTCTTTGCATTGCGTACGTGTGTTTTTCTGTATTCGAAATATTGTTGTGTGGCGATGTTGAGAGTAACCCTGGTCCAGATATCCAGAAATCTTTAGATAAGATTATAAAATCCCAGGAGTCAATGCAGAACGATATATCCGAAATGAAAGCCTTGCAATGCAAGCTTGATGCTTCGCTTTGCAGTGTAATGGCTAGACTTGAACAGATCGAAAAACATGTGACAGGTTTTCAAACTTCCCTGCAGCCTATAGCACCAATCGAACAACATCTGCAGTCGCTCCATAAGTCGGTTATTTCGCAACAGCAAAAGGTAGTGAATCTTGAAGATTACAGCCGGCGGTCAAATTTGCTTGTTTTTGGTGTACCCGAGGCTAAATCAGAATCTGAAAATGAACTGAAGGAGAAGGTTATCGGCAACATCTTTGATAAATGGCTTGGTGTGAAGGTTGCATCCGTTGGGCGTATCCACAGACTGGGAAAACGCATCAAGGAGACCGGTAACAGTGAAAATGATAGCGATAGAGGCGAGCAAAAAACCCGACCAGTAATCTTGTACTTCCAAGACTTCAATGAGAAGATGGCTGTTTTCAGTAACGTTAAGAAGCTGAAAGGCTCGAAAATTTACATTCACAATGATTATTCCAAAGAAACTCTCCGCAAGCGAAAACTTCTCTGGGAATCGGCATGCAAGGATAAGGATGAAGGGCTGGATCCAAAACTTTATGACGATAAACTTAAAATTAATGACGAAACATATGTTTGGGATGATTTAACAGGTACACGAATGAAGCTCATTTTGTCCCCCGCGCAGTCGCAGTCGAAGTGACATGATCCCGGCAGCGATTCTTAACGCAACAGGCTCATTGTATTGAATATGAATGCCCAAAGTGTTGTCAATAAATCCCAATCCCTGGAAATTGCATTACTTGCGCACAACCCCGACGTAGCAGTAATAACTGAGACTTGATTAACCAGCGATATCACTGACGACTGCGTCTTTCCTTTATCGTTTTCGGTCTTCAGACGTGACCGTGGGTCACGAGGGGGGGGGTGTGGCTGTTCTGTTAAAGAAAAATGTGAAAGCTGTGGTTTTAAATCAAATAGAAGACCACGAAAGCCTGCTTCTCAAGATAACATTTTCTAGTTTCACTTTCGTCCTATGTGCGCTGTACAGACCTCCCAGTTCTGATTCTTCTTATTTGCGAAAGCTCCAAGATCATTTGTTTAGTTTCCGCAAAACCAGGCTTATGCTTGTTGGCGATATCAATCTACCAGGTATTGATTGGCCTACTGGATGTGTCGGAGCCGCAGAGCACTCTGATATTCTATCTGACATCATGCTAACTCATAATTTAAACCAGGTTGTCCTTGAGCCCACCAGAATTTGCGGTACAGCTAGGTCCGTACTCGATCTTGTGTTCTTAGATCGCAGTTTTTCTGATTATTCATTACATGTAAGTGACGGGATTTCTGATCACAAGGTTGTAGTTACCAATGTCTTTCTAGAACCTTAAAAACGTTTGGCGGGAGTTAAGCATACATATGTCAAAGACTACTCCAGGGCGAGGGACGAGTCTGTTTTGGATTACCTTGACATAGCTTACGAAAGCTTTCAAGGTAATGATGTGCGGCATTTGTGGGAAATGTTTAAAGAGCATTGCAAATTTTGTTTAAAGTCTTTTATACCTGATAAGAAAAAACGAACCAAAAGGGTCAATCCATGGATTAACCGAGATATTATTCACCTAAAACGGCGAATTAAACGTATCAAGAAGACTCGCAGTCCCGATTGTGATGTCTTAAATAGGTTAGTCTCCAAACTTTCGAGCAGCGTAAAATCCGCAAGGAAACGGTATTTTTGCGAAAGTTTGCCTCAGTTCATTTTAAACGATCCAGGAAAGTTCTGGAATCACATCCGTAGTGCACGTAAATCGGTCGATCAATTATTGGTTGATGGCAAGATGGAAACATCTCGTCTCTCCATTGCTAATGCTTTCAATTCCTTTTTTCATTCTGTGTTTTCAAACGATCAAGGTGATGAATTTTATATGGAGGCTCATTTGGAACAGATCGAGCTTGTTTCTTTTGAAGGAGTTTTTGAAATGCTTCTGCGATTAGATCCTAAGTGCACTACTGGCCTGGATGAAATCCCGAACGCCTTTCTGCGTCGCTATGCAGAATCTTTAGCTCGGTTTTTGACAGTAATTTTTCGTGAATCTTTTCGGACGTCCGTGCTGCCCCATGATTGGCTTATGGCTAGGGTAATTCCAGTTTTTAAAAATGGAGACCGTTTCTATGTTTACAATTATCGACCAATTTCCTTAACGTGCTGTTGTTGCAAGATGATAGAACATATTGTAGCTAACCATATTCTTAATGTACTGGAAAAAAATAAAACATTGAGTCCCTTCCAACATGGTTTTAGAAAGGGATTTTCTACCGTTATGCAGTTGGTCACCGCCGTTCATAGTTTTAGTTCAATCTTAGATCACTCCGGGCAAATTGATGTTTTGTTTTTAGACTTAAGCAAGGCATTCGACAGGGTTCCTCACGGTAGCCTTCTTTTAAAACTTAAACAAGCAGGAATTCCTTCTACACTTGTAAATTGGGTTAATTCATATTTGAAAGATCGAACGCAATTTGTAGACATCGATGGTACTTGTTCCTCTTCTCTAACAGTGACATCAGGTGTGCCCCAGGGAAGTGTGCTGGGGCCCCTGCTTTTTTTGTTGTATGTTAATGATTTAGTGTCTGTGGTTGGTGATACTGTGAATATTGGAATGTTCGCGGATGATATCATGATTTATACTGAAGTGCAGTCTGCTTCTGATCAACATCGGCTAGATAGGGCTTTATGTGACATATCATCTTGGTGCGACAAATGGGGCATGAAAATTAGCACTACAAAAACAGTTCTTTTACGTGTAACCAGGAAACGAAACCCCATAACTTTCCGGTACAAAATTAAAAACACCTTAATCGAGGAGGTTAGTAAGTTTAAATACCTAGGTATCGTATTGAACTCCAGATTAGATTGGAACGACCACGTTCAGCAGGTAACTTCTTCAGCGCTAAAAAAACTTGGTCTTTTACGACATAAACTTCGAGGTACACCTAGTAACGTTAAGCTTTTAGCGTATAATTCCATAATTAGGCCTAAACTGGAGTATGCAGCGGTTGTTTGGGACCCGCACACGAACAAAAACATTAACGAATTGGAGAAGGTTCAGAGGAGGGCTGTTCGTTTTATTTATAATAAATATAAAAGAAGTGATTCTCCGTCAGGTATCATGGCACTCAATAAAATCCAACCACTACACATTAGACGCCAAATTGCCCGCTTAGCTTTTATGGAATCCCTAATTAAGTGTAAGACTGGATTATCACCCACTCCATTCATTAGTCCGTCCACCACGAGGAAAACACGACACACACATAGCCACAGTTTATCCCCATTCTTTGCCCGAACAAATACCTTTAAGTTTTCATATTTTCCACGCACGGTAGATGACTGGAATAAATTGCCAGAAAGAATTTTTAGTGAAAATTTTATGACAGCCCTACACGATCATTTTAGAAACTTTTAATTACTGACGTTCGAGTTTTGAGCAATGTTTCTTGAAGTTGTGCGTGATTTTCTAGTTTTATTTGGATTGGAAACCCTGCTATGTTTGTGCGAAAAGTCGGTTTCACCGTGGCTTGTTTATTTTGTAGTTCCAAGTGAATTCTGCGTTTTGTTGCTTCATTGTTTTTGTTACATTGCATTGCATTGTATGTGCGTGAACATTCTTTTTTTTCTGCCCGTCCTGCTTGGACCATTAAATTGGTCTGCAGTATTGTATAAATAAAAAAATAAATAGCAACTTAACCGAGATGGACGCCAGGCATGGAAAGAAGGAGGCACTGCCTTTGGGGCGAGGACATTCAGCGAAGGCTGCGCAGTTGACCCATACTGCAGTGATTGCTGAGAAGGTGACGCTGCAACCACCTGAGCGCACGTCGGCTTTGGAGCTAGGGATTTGCTCATACGTCATGGACGCTAGTTCCTCCCTCACGATGTTGCAGAGGCTGCTGTAGAAGGCGTCATGTTGAGCTCATAAGACGACGAAGTGGCCTGGAGTTGCAGCTCCTCGCGGATCATGGACCATATCAACGCACGTAGCTTACTGTCATGCTTTGGCCTGAGATCTGCTGTGTCAGGTTGTAAACGTATAAGTTGAAGGTCATAGAGTCACTGACACGTACTGATGATATTCGCGACCGTGGTGGGGTTCTTTGCTGCTAAAGCGTTCAATGCAACGGCGCCTATGCCCTTGAGTAGGTGGCAAACGCGGTCATGCTCCGCCATTGAGCAGTCGACGCGATGGCATAGGGCGAGGACATCTTCAATGTACGAGGTATAGCATGCATCGCAGTGCTGAACACGTTCAGCCAGCTTCTGTTTGGCTATGTCTGTACGGACAGAAGGGTTGGCAAATATCTGACGGAGCTGCTGCTTAAAAGTAGGCCAGTCTAGGAAACCCAGCTGGTGCTTGAAAAACTAAGTCTTAGCGACCCCCATCAGATAGAACGGTACGCGGGACAGCTTCACAGAATCATGCCAATAGTTAACCGCACTCCACGGTCATACTCATCCAACCAGTCTTCAACGTCTTCACCGCGAAGGCCGGCGAACATCGGAAGATCTTTTTGAGGGGCGGTGACAGTCCAAGAAGGCATGCCCATGGGAGCAGGCGGGGTAAATGGAGCCATGTTGTGCTCCTCTTGCGACATGACCGTGGGCTGACTATACAGATGGCGACCTGACCGGAGCTCCAGGAATGGTTTGTAGTCGAAAATAACGAAAAGTGATCCAGGGAGAGGATCAGGGAACTAGAAAGCACTCTCCATCACTTACTTGTAAGGCAACGTTTTGGCTGCAAGACACTTCTTTTACTTTCCGAGCCTCTGCCCCACAACACAGGTCAGACTGATGATGATGACTATGTACATATGATAAGATGACGGTGTATGAATAATGCTCACAATATTTATAACTCATCACAAGATTCTCAGAATAATTTTTCATGTCCTTGAATGTAAATGCAACTTGCTTTTCCTCCAGGATTTGAAGTTAGCTGCTTCACATTGCTCCAAAATGGAAAATTTAGCTTCTTCAGACGTCTTTAAACTGAAAAATTTCGCTGCTCCAAAGTGCTCCAATATAAAAATTTTGCTGCTCCAAAAATCGCTCCATATTGGAAGACCTCGGTGGCATCACTGTTTATAAGTGTGCTTGTGTTTATTTTATTTACACATATTTTTCTCTTGCTTTTTCCCCCATGTCTTGCTAATTATGTGTCACACTTGGATGCTTTATAATGTAGCTGTATTTCTTTTATGTGTTAATGGCTTGTTGCCATTCTGTTTTTTTCTTTATCTTTAATCAGAAATATATTACTTGAATTGAATTGACATAAAAAATCGTTTACAGAATACAACAGTGTCAAAAATTCATCTTTATTTTTAGCCAAAGGCTACTTGGGATTCATTCAAACAGTAATCTTGAAACATTCTTGTCATTTGCCCACGAAAACTAGAATACAAACACAAATATTTTACTAAAGTTATAACACATGGAAATTACACACAAGTAAATTACTTGTGAGGTCGATACATTAAAGATGTCTTGACATTCGTATAGAAGAAAATAGGCTTTACGCAGTTTTTTGCAGACTTCAGCAATATGAGGTCTCCAGTTACAATTTTTATCAAGACAATGCCTAGGTATTTTATTGATTGTACTCGTTCTAGCGCTGATTTACTTATTACAAGTGTGCATGCGTGTTCCTCGGGGGTTTTGTGCAGTGAAGTAAACACAATGTCCTTGGTTTCCTGTGTATTTAAAGTTAGTCTGTTTGAAGAGAATCTTTGTTGAATGTCAGCAAGCTCCGAGATCGCACATCATATGGTTTAGTCAAAAGAATCTTGAGCGCATATGAGTGCTGTATCATCAGTATACATAAATATGAAAAAGTTTTTTGCCACGTTAGGTAGGTCGTGAATATAAAAAATAACATAGACATTCTGGCAGACTATTTGCTGCACATGTTTCAAGACTGGCAGGACTGTGGTATATACCCAAATGAGCTTAAGTTGGGCAAAGTTGTCCCTGTATACAAAGATGGAGACCGATCAGGTGCATCTAATTACAGACCAATATCTTTGTTAAGTGTAATTAATACAATTTTTGAAAAAATCCCATCAGTGCAGATAACATCATTTGCATTCAAACATAATATAATTTGCTCAAACCAGCATGGTTTTCGAGCACACAGATCTACATCTACTGCAGTTTTGGTATTAACCCAACAAATTAACAAAGCCTTGAATAACAATAAGATAGCTGTCGTAGTTTTTTTAGACATAAGAAAAGCTTTCGATTCCGTCAACCACAACATCATGTTAAGTAAGCTTCATGACTACGGTTTTCGAGGCAAAATTCACCAGCTTTTCAAATCATACCTATCCTACCGCCAGCAACGTGTAGGGATGAATGGCGTCGAGTCTTCTACTCAATCAATAGTCTCCGGGGTATCACAAGGCTCAGTTATTGGACCCCACTCTTTTTTCCCTGTACGTTAACGATTTTCCCTCCATCCTACTATATTCAGAAGCTTTAATGTACGCAGACGATACGGCACTAATCTTTGTTGGTGACAGCTTAAGAGACATCGAAGATAAAATCAACGAAGAGTTACAGAGAGTACAAGTATGGTTTAAACGAAACCACCTTAATATCAACACAGAGAAAACTAAATACATGGTCTTTCACTCTAGGAAAAAAGAACTCGACTTCGCAGGTTTCAACTTGGTTTTAGATACGGCACTGCTACAGCCAGTAGCCTCGTTTAAGTACTTAGGGGTCATGTTTGACTCGGACATGAACTGGAAATCGCATATACAAAAGACATGCTCCAAGCTAGCATATGGGTGTCACACGCTACTAAAAGCCCGTGAATGTTTTGGCGCATCAATTTTGCGCATCCTATATTTTGCATTCGTGCACAGTCACTTGAGCTACCGTATAGCATCGTGGGGCAGTACATATAAAACTCATTTGAAATGTATTAGCCGCCTGCAAAAAAGGGCAGTCCGGATTATTACACACTCAAACAGGACGGATACTGCAAAACCACTGTTTCAAATGATGTGTGTACTTCCACTGGACTCTGTTCATGTGTCTAGTTTTGCTGATATAGTGCATGGGATAATAAAACGTGATGACCCATTACCATTAAGCACCTTTACGTTACCCGCACGCTGTACAAGAGCTGCAGCGAATCACTGTTTTAATTTACCAGTAGCCAGAAATGCCTACGGTCGAAGGCTCATAGAATTTCACGGCGCTCTCATATGGAATGCGATACCGACTGATGTGAAAGAGGCTAGAAATTTTCCATTGGCCATGAAGCATGCACTTCATGCGAACTTTCTAAATAATACGTCTGCATAGTCATTTAGTATTTTTATTATTATTATGATTAGTATTATTCTAGTGCTATTATTATTGTGTGCTATAAGTAGCTATGTTCTGCGCTATGTTTCTTTGTATAGTTCAATCATATGTTTTTTGCTTTTTTCTGGTTTAAACATTATATCCAGGTTGATGTTTTTTGTCGCTGTGTAACTGCTTGCGCAAGTATGTTGGTATGTCACACAATTGGTCCCTCTACTAGCCAGTTAGGCTATGGGACCAAACAAGTGTTTGCGAAGTTTTTTGTTACATGGATGTGAAAGTTACAATAACAAAAAATATATATATGTACAGTGAAAAACATATTGTGCCGAGAACTGAACCTTGGAGTACTCTTATAGTTACTGCAAGAAACTCTGGTTGGGTATTGGCAAGTTTTACTGTTTGTTTACTGTTTTCCAGATAACTTCGAAACACTCAAGACATATTCCACGAAAGCTGTAAGCTTTCCACGAAAGCATTCTAGTTTATTTATTAATATACTGCAGTTTACAGTATCATAAGCTTTGTTTTTCTATCAAGAAATTGACCTACAACTGTTCTTTTGTTATTTATATTTGATAAGTTTTGAGAGTGACAATGAAGCTGCGTCACTTGACCTACCCTTTTCAAACCCATGTTGACAGTGAGACGTCCCCCGCTACGCCACCGATTACCAAAGAGAGGGAAGACCACTCAATCCCTTGTCTATCCGGTTCTTTCTTGGCTATGTGTCTCAATCACTTCTCACATACAGGGATTCGTACTGGGGCCTGGAAGTAAGAGACGCTACGACCTGTTTCTGTTTACTGATTCATTTAATTTATTACTAACTGCAAGCATCGTATACCCGCGTACATCAACCACTATACAAAATTATAACACATGATTTAGACACTCGCGACATTCGACACAGGGTAGGCACGTAAAGAAAGTAACTGCAACAATACAAGGGTATGCATATATAAAGAAAACACACGACGACACAAATGATGAAGTTATCAATGAATAAAACCACGCAATGTCTCAACGCGCTGCTTCCCTGCCTGCAAAGCTAGTCTAAATAGGGTGCATAAAGTTCGTCTCACGAATGGTCCGTGTTGTCAGTCTTCCTCGTCTTCGTCGTCTAATTCTTTGTCTCTCTCTGCGATTTCTATCTTAATCT
Organism: Rhipicephalus microplus; assembly: GCF_043290135.1. NCBI lineage: Eukaryota > Metazoa > Arthropoda > Arachnida > Ixodida > Ixodidae > Rhipicephalus > Rhipicephalus microplus. Next base: position 4,952,961 of record NW_027464607.1, read on the forward strand.
TCTTTCATAACGTCCCGCAATCACTCGCTACCTCGTTTCCCATCTCTAACTTTCATTCCTCGTCATACCATCCCTGCCTCAGTCATCATCTCATCGACTCTCATCGCTATCTCTTCACACCGTTATCTTCCTTTTCCATTCCTCCTCTCTATCATCTCGAGCTCATCGCATCGTCCCTCCAACTCTCTTCGCATCGTCTCGTAGTCCCTTTTCGTAGGACCCGACTCCGCCCCTCCGTGGCACCTAACCAATTGCCACTGTTGACATGACACATTTCTCTGTCAGTCGGTGTGTGTCATCTTCGACGGCCGCCCCCGCGGCCCGCACCAGTAGAAAACCCTCTCCCAAGCAAAGCCGAGCAAGTAACTATGTACAAACTCAAGCCTCAGAGAGAAAGATGGGCGAGCTGTCCGAAGACACATGAATTACAAGCGAACAATGGTCTCAATGCTCCAACAAAGAGTGTCATCTGTAATGGCCATCGTCTGGAGTTTCCAGTGCTGTGCCGAAATGTTTTCGGCCGAACCAATCGCCCCGGTTTCTGGTACTTGATGAGCCGATGTGCAGACCGAGTCTCAACGTTTCCATGCAGCTCGGTGTCTCCCGCGAAATTCTCCGCAGCCGCCGCTTCTTCGTCATTCAACGCCGCGGGTGGCCATTCGCGCAGAACGCAGTAATGAGCCCTGGAGCCACGGAGGCTGACGGAAAGTCAGGCCGGATCCGGCACAGGCGCTGCTGCAGGGTCACATTCCCCGAACCAACAAAAGGTGCTGTGCTGCTCCCCCATGCCACAAATCTGAAGGGTGCACGCGGATTATTGCTACCTTACACTGTCACACTGTCTGTAGACAACAAGGCGCCACCCGGTCCTCGTGTTTGCGATGGGGGCCCCGCGAGAACAGAAGAAATATTCCTTCCAAGTACTCCACTCCGGAATGCCCATTCGTTACACCGAAGGTTTTCTTTGCCTTTTTTTTTTTAATGCGTGGGTTTGAGAAACGAGCGTAAACATCTTGAAAGGACCGGGGTTCAGTGCGTGTTTGCGGGGACGTCACAACAGGATGTTAGAATACTTTCGTGTTCTAGGAAAGACATGATTCGTTTAATTATTAGTTTTTAGAACACAATATTTACGGTACTTAAAATGCAAATGGAGTGGTAGTTCTCTGGTATTTTTGTCACCAGCCTTGTAAATCAGGATGACCTTTAATAATAATAATAATAATAATAATAATAATAATGATGGTGGTGGTGGTTTATTTTGACCCATGCACAGTTGATGGAGGAGGTGAGAATAGAAGCCACTATCCGCTTGACAAAATTCTCACCCCCTTATATATATATAAGGCAGTGGCAATGGCGGTAACAGAACACCATAGCTAACAAAAGTACACGACATTAACAAAATTAGGAATTATGAAGCTGTCAAACATGCTACAGACTCTTGCGCTGACAAAAACGAAAAAAAACAAAAAATCACAGTGCAATGAACATATATAGAAATTTAAATCAGAAGTCGCATTATGTAGACCACAAATACACTAAACATATGATTTACGTGTAGCGGTGATTGAACTCGTTCCTTGAATTTTGTTTATTGTTTTTCCTAATTGTTAACTACAAACTTTAAAGGTAAGGTCTTAATTGTCTGGAGCATTAATAAGATATTGGGAAGCTGAGAAAGGGTGATATCTGCTATATCAACACCTAATGAATATAATTTGTTTAATTGTAATGTAGCTGATATGTAATTTATTGTTGTCCATAGTTAGTTCTTGTACAAAAAAGTATTCAAGGTGGCTGATGAAGATGTGAGTATTTTGGTTGATAACATTTCATGGAAGCGATATCTGTGATACAGTCGAACTCCACTACAATGAACGTCGCTTCAACGAAATTTCCGCTATAACGAAAAATTCACAGTTCCCTGTCGCCAGTCCACAGGAGTCAATGCATAAATATTGTCACCACAAGAAACACTTTTTTTTTCTGCCATCCTGCTTCAATGAAATTTCACCATACAATTCTAGGCTTAGATATTTATTGCTATGCAGTAAACGCAGTCTTTAATATTTTGAAGCATTTTCAAGACTTGAAAATACAACGACAAAGTCTAAAACACACGTTGGCACCACCGAAAACCGCAACTGTTCAGAGAGCATGGGCGCCGTCATTGCTTGATAGTGATGACAATAAGACTGCCCCGCTTTCGCCACTGGCTTGCTTTTGAGCCGCAGACGATCCGAAGCTGAAGCTCAGTGGCTCAGTTCATGGTTTTCTTTCTCGCAGCTGTGTGGAAAGATGCCTTTTTTTGATGCCAATGCGTATTATTTTGTTTGCACTTGGCCATTGTGGTAACTAATCAGAGCAGCTGTTCGTCCACATTATGAACAAAATCACCCAGCCGCGAGTGGTGGATGATAAGGATGACAGAATAAGGCAAGAGTCACCGCTCCCCGATACCCGGGCTGTGTTCCAATTCTTAGACAGCACGTAGACAGTCTATAAAGACTGATTAGAAGACAGCTTCAAGCCCATGCTGTCCGAGAAATGCACGGAGAAAGGAAACCTTTCCTTCCTCCATGAAGAAATGCACGGAGAAAGGAAACCTTTCCTTCCTCCGTGAAGAAATGGAACACATTTAGACTGCTTTTACACGACAATGCGCCACCTCGCGTCAAGAAGAAAAAGCTAAAATAAACAAACATAACAGTTGTATTTTCTGGCTTATTTCGTGTTGAAATCCAAAACAAATAAACGTTACTCACATTGAGCGTCTGGGAAAGTGTCAACTTGTGTGAAAACGACCATTCCAGCGATATTCGATCTATCTGAGCTATTCGATGAGCCGCCATCTTGTTTAGACAGCAAAGACGCCTGCATTGTATTTGTCTACGATCCGGTCTTCTCGGAGCTGTCTATTTTGCCGGCTACGTGAGAATTGGAATAGGACTTAAGATGGCCGCCGTCAATTTAGCTGTCTATTTAGCCGTCTATGGTGAGTATTGAAACACAGCCCCTGTCTCCATTTTGGCGGTGTCGGATACACTTTAATGGCAGACAGCTGCTGCTGGTAATGTATTAATGCAGCTGTTTGGTTAATTCGCGAAAGCGGTTGTAGGCCTTGTTTCAGTGTGCCTTTCACCATGGCTTCGCAATGCATGGGGGAGAATAGTGTCGTGATGCTGCTGGGAAAGAATGGGAAGCAGCGGACACTTTTTGAATTTTGAGACTAAACGTTCCTTTGTTTTGCTAGCTCAGATCAGCTATATTTTTTCAATTTCACTGCTACGAAATTTTCTCCTTAACAAAATTTTTTTCGCGCCACGTCAGTTTCGTTGTAGTGAGATTTGACTGTATTGACGATTTCATGTTCACTAAACAATTGATCTGTCGTATGCCTGCGAGGAAAGTTATAAATTTGACAGAAGATTTTATTATGAAGAGATGATTTTTTTTTGTAAATTAGTATTAGCCATTCTTTTCCACACTAACGTGCATTAGTTAAAACGTAAAAGGAATAAAGCGTAGTAGGTACTTATGAAATCAAAAATTACAGCTTCAGTTTTATTTACATTAATTGACAGTGCATTTTTCTTTAACTTAAATAAAAGATTTTTTTTAAAGGCAGACAAAGGATATTTATGCATTCTTTTACTATTAAAGAAGAGATATTTTTGCATCCCACTGAGAATTTAACTGGCATACCTACAGCTACAATTTCATTAGCCATTATATCAGTAAACATAAATGTGCCCCGCCGTGGTGGTCTAGTGACTAAGGTACTCGGCTGCTGATCCGCAGGTCGCGGGATCGAATCCCGGCTGCGGCGGCTGCATTTTTGGTGGAGGCAGAAATGTTGTAGGCCCGTGTGCTCAGATTTGTGTGCACGTTAGAGAACCCCAGGTGGTAGAAATTTCCGGAGCCCTCCACTACGGCGTCTCTCATAATCATATGGTGGTTTTGGGACGTTAAACCCCAGAAATCAATCATCAGTAAGCATAAATGTCAAGTTTACTGATACGTTATTGTCTCTGCCCTACAGGAATGCCTCACGCGGGCACTTTAGGTACTGTAAATAAATAAATGAAGGCTCTTGTGAGATGAGATCGTCGTTTAACACCAAGCATGATTTATGAAGAGTCAAGTTTCAACACCTTCACCACACACAAATTTTGACCGGCGATTTGAACATGCAAAGCACTTGGGTGCAATGCCTCGTCTCACACGATTTAGCAGGCAAACACTTGTCGGCAATGTCTCATCTTACACAAATTTGTGTGACACGAGAAGTTGCGGACAAGTGGATGCTTCAACAGGATAATAACCTGTGTCACACGGCGCTTGCCATAAGTGAATTTTTTTTACCTCAAAACACATGACTCTCATGGCCCTACCCCTTTGTTCACATGATTTGAGCTGTTGTGATTTTTTTCTTTTCCAAAAATTGAAACATGTTCTGAAAACATCGTTGTGAAACTCTGGAGAATATTCAAAAGACTGTTACCGACCATTTAAAAGCCCTACCAGTTGAGGGCTTCCTGCGCTGCTACCAAGAGGGGCAACGACTGTGCCAGTGTTTAGCTACGCAAGGGAACTACTTTGAAGGAGATAATGTTGTTTGAAAAAGCTAAATAGTTTGGTAATTGCAAACTCGGTGTCATACTTTTATAACACACCTCATATGTTTTATTGTTTTGTAGCAAACAAAAGTAAGCGAGATCGGTCTGTACTTCTTTATAGAATGTTTAGGCCTACTTTTATGAATGGGAACAACAGCTGCTGCTTTTAATTTGTTTGGAATTGAACTGCTGTATAGAGACTAATTGAATAAAATGACTAAAACATTATATATTTTCTGTGGTTGTGCCTTGATTACTTTGGTTGGTGTGCCATCAGAGCCTCTGGATGTTTTTTAGGTTAGTAAGTAGTTTAAGAACACCATTATATATGGCAGTGACAGTGGGCATATTCTTTATTCTTGTAGGATAAATCGGCATTTCAGGAAGTTGATAAAGTTGAAAACCGATTTAAAACATTAAACATATGTGCAAGCCTTCTCGTAATCATCACAGACTGCTTGTCCATCGGGCAGTAGATTAGGGTTCTTGTTCACCTTTTTTTCTGTTGACTTTAATATATTCCAGAATTCTTTGGGAGTGTCTTTGAGCTTTTTATCAAGTGCATATCTGTTTTTGTTTAGTGTCATGTTCTATTTTGTAGCCCAAGTTACGTATTTTCTTCATGAACAGTCTGTTTGCAATTTCTTCAATGTGCAGCATAAAGGCGGAATTTCATTCTAGTTAAAGCTCGAATTTTCTTGTTTACCCATGGTCTGTCATTATTGTGATGACTTGCTTAGAGTTTAGAAGGAATGTATTCGTCAAAAAAGGTCATCAGCTTATCACCAAACGCCAGTGTTCAGCTAGCACGGAAGGTCTTGCACTGTTACTCTCAAAAGTGTGGTTTATATCAAGAAACTTCTTGAAAGTGAAAAATGTCACACTGTGCACATGGCAAGAGCAGCTGCAGTAGCTTAGCCTGAATGTTGTGGTGCTCGAGATCATGGGTTCATTTACTGGCCACACAAGTGGCACTTCGATGGAGTTAAAATGTAAAGACACTCATGTGCTTAGGTAAAGTTGAAAATTTATGAAATCCAGGTGGTCAAAGTAAATCCAGCATCTTCATGCCTCACAATCGCATACATGTTTCGGCATGCGAAAGTGAGAAATAAGATAGCGTATAACTACTCTTTGTGTTCTTTTTGTTGTGGTGGTAGGTATCGAAGCATAGCACAAAGATGAATCAGCTGTGCAAACACTCAATTACCTAGGGAGCTTTCATGGTGGAGTGTTTTTGGAACAGATTGAGGGACGCAGCCTTGTCGCAAAAAGGTTTTTGGCGTGTTGTACATTGGCTTGTTGTAAGGGAGGGATGGTGTATTGCTTCGTTGCAGGTGAATCAGTTAGAGAAGGAAGCTGTGGCCAATGTGAGCAACAGCACCAGCGTGTCCGACCTGGAGAGCAAGGTGGTTCTTCTCGAGAACCAAGTCTCTGAAAAAAACAAGGCATGTGGTATTTGCCAATAATTATCATGGCAGCATAATCAATACCTTGCTAGAGATAAATGTGTAAAATTGTATTTTTCAAGTTGTTTAAGAGCTGAACTCTTTGCAGGCCAATGTCTACCCCTGTACAACAACGCAGCGGTGCACTGCTCGACTAGTTGTCTCTGTGGTTGACTCAGATGCAGTTCCTTACTACATTATGTGCCATATAATTGTCGCGTAGGTGACCATACGCCGCACGGTGCGCAGACCAGTAGAGAGGGAGACCACAACTGGAATAAAATAAAAAGTAATTTATTGGGCTGACTTGCGCCCAAAAAGAAGCCAACACGCACCGCTTGGCGACGGCGAAAAAATACAGGACTGTGGGCCCAAAAGGTGGCTATCATACTTCTAGTGGCTACCAAACTGTGCACCTCGATCTGCCAGTAGCTGCTCCTGAAGTCCATCAAGGAAAAGTACCTGGCGCCGCACAGTCGGTCTAACGTATCATCGATTCTCGGCAGTGGGTAGACGTCCTTCTTGGTGACGCTTTTTAGTCGCTGATAATCTATACAGAAGCGTAAAGAGTGATCTTTCTTTTTCACAAGCACCACGGGTGACAACTACGGGTTCTTCGAGGGTTGTATTATGTCGTCACAGAGAATCTCCTCAACTTGCATCTTTATTGCATCATGTTGTCACACTGACACGCAGTAGGGACTTTGGCGGATCGAACAAACTGATTCATCAGTAATTATATGATACTTGGCTAACGATGTTTTTCGGATCTTCGATGACATAGAAAAGCATTCCATATATTCCAAGAGGATGGGATGCAGCTTCTCCTGTTTGTGTTGTGGCAAGTTGGGGTTAATGTCAAAGCTCGCCTCATTGATTGTTATTGGCGGTGCTGCTTGGGAGGAATCGGAGAGCGCTAGAGCATCGCTTATGTCGGCAAAGTCTTCCATGAATGCAACTGTCATGCCCTTCTTGAGGTGTTTGTGTTCCGCGCTGAAATTGGTGATAAGCACAGCGGCTCTGCCTTGGTGTAGCCGGACGACCCCACGTGTGACACAAACTTGGTGGTTGAGAAGTAGCTGTAGGTTTTCTTCCACGATTACATCACCACTTGAGAGTGCATCGATTTCGATAAATGCCATAACACTTGCATTTGGCAGGACGCTTACTTGATCGGCGAGGATGGTCAGTGGGGCGCAATGATAATGTCGCTGCACTGATGTGGACTGTTTTGTTGTCAGCGTTATGGTTTTCGTCTGTAAGTCAATCACTGTGCCATTTTCGTTTAGAAAGTCCATCCCCAGGTTCACGTCGCGAGAGCACTGTTGTATCATGATGAAACTCACAGGGTAACTGTGACCGTGAACAGCCAAACATGCTGTACATCGTCCAGTAGGGGTTATCAAGTGGCCGCCTGCAGTGCGTATTTGAGGGCCGTCCCACACTGTTTTATCTTTTTTGATTCATTAGTTCTGTGGTTTCTGAAGTACGCTGAACTACTACTAGCATCCTCCCATCCGCTCTGACGATGCCTAGTTGCTGTAATCTCGGAGTCCATGATTAGGTGTGCCAACCTGCACAACTCAATGGCAGCCCACAGAAAAAGCAAGAGATGGGAGCAAGCTCAATAACCATAAGCTTGGAGGAAGGCATGGCCATGTGCAACTATGTGCGACACACAGTGCCATGCCAAGCAGCTGCCAAACGACACTGAAAGCTAGTGTCATTGCTATGGATCTTTTCAAGGCGCTACAGTTATAGAATAAGAGTTTAAGCTGTGGCAACAATCAGTCACTTTATTTTGAAGTTATTTATAATTGTCAAAACAATGGTTAATGCATTACAAGATAAACATTAAAGTTAATATTACTCAAAAGCACAGTTAACTCTGAGTGCGGCTAAGTCTAATGAATTGTTTCATCTTTTTCACTGGTAGATGCTGAAGTTGCAGCAGCAGAGGATGAGTGACATGAAAAAAACTCTACAGAAGGAACTCAAGAACCACCAAGGTGCTGCCACAGTGACTGCTGTGCTCAATATTGAGGGCTCATCCTGCACAGCTAGTGATGTGCCACCCCCGGTCGACCATGGCGGCTCGGCTGGGGACAGTGCAGCAAAAGCAGAAACCGCCCTGCAAGATGCAGCACAGCCACAACGCTCTGACAGCAAACTAGAAGATGACATCAATTTCAAATATCTCAAGCATGTAGTCTTCAAGTTTATGACAAGCAAAGAGGATGAGGTAAGCACATATCTGTTTGCACTTTAATGTCCCGATGCACCTACATAAGTACCAAAAGTCTAGTGCATTTTAGCTTTCTTAAACCGTGCCTGTTATGACAAAAATCAAATTGCTGTGGAGGCGGCACGTGAATAGAATTTATAAGAGCACCATCTGTTTATATTAGGTGAAACAGCTTTATTTTTTGAAAAAAGGTATGATAGATCTCCAGAATACAGCAGCCAGGTCATTTTATGAGTTTGTGCTATGTTTAACCATTGGATAAGTTGCTGTAAAGTTGTGCCATAATGACATTGCAGCAATATTTGCAGTGTATTTCTTGTGTATGCTGCCGCAGTATTTTCGGTTAGAAGTTTGTGTCCACCTCCTGTAAAAGATTTTGAGGAAAAGAGGTTGTGTATTCTTTGCAGGCACAACACCTGATTCGAGCAGTATCTGTGCTACTTCGTTTCACGGCAGATGAGGAACAGATGATTCGTGAACACCTCGAGTGGAAGAATTCATGGTTTGGTATGCGGCCACAGCCACACTATGCACCACTTCATTCACTGCCGCAGTACCACCATGGACACAACACGCACCACCACCGCTCCTCCTCAACTTCTGGGAGTAATCCGAAAAGCAACACCAAAACCACCTAGCACACAGTGTCATCCCATTTCGAAATACGTCTTTGCACCAGCAGATGTGTGCTCATGTACATCAAGAGTAAACTTGCAGCATCGCCACGTCTATGACGTAGATATTTCAGAGAAGTTTCACCAGCAGTGATTCACTGTACCAGGCAGTTTGATGGCATCTCTGACTGTGGGTACTGTGTGTTGAGCACAGCAACGAACCTAATCAGACGTTGCAAGAACTCTTCCTGTGATTGCTCAGGACTGTCAATTACTGTGCTTATGTGTCACAGGACTGTGCCGTGGAACAGTACAAACGAAGGTGCTGAGAAATCTAAACCATTACATTGTGCAGATTCTTGTGAGCTCCCTTTAGCCCTTCTGTACAAAATGCAATGCAATATCTGACGAGACAGAAAAGTTTTCCCCTAAAAAGCTTTGCTTCATTTCTGTGAGGCACAAGCTTAACCAGTTTAGCGCTGTAAAGTCTTCTTACAATAAGGAGTGTGGTGGTGAACTTGCACTTTATAATGATATCTTTCTAGTCTGTTTTGCTAAACTCACTCAATTCTATTTTCTAGTTGCTCCAAAATAAAGGCTTTGTGTTTGGAAATTTGCTTTTTAAAGAAGAGAATGACAATTCAAACATTTACACAGTATGATCTTGAGTTTTCTTGGTAAATTGGGGCTTCAAAAGTCAGACTTGGCAGCAGGGACAGCATACGACAGGGACGCTTATTGCTGTTGTTTTCCCAGGTGTTCGAGGCGTACAGTGGCTGACTATCGGCGTTGATAGCGGAGCGTGCTACATCCAGCGCCTTGCTGGAGTGCCGCGCTGACCGACCGGCTACGTTTTTTGCGCCCGGCACCATACCACGTGGCATCGGCCACCCCTGGCCCTTCAAAAAGACAGCAGCAACGCCTCCCTCGATCACTTGGCAGCAGGGACAGCATACGACAGGGACGCTTATTGCTGTTGTTTTCCCAGGTGTTCGAGGCGTACAGTGGCTGACTATCGGCGTTGGTAGCGGAGCGTGCTACATCCAGCGCCTTGCAGGAGTGCCGCGCTGACCGACCGGCTACGTTTTTTGCGCCCGGCACCATACCACGTGGCATCGGCCACCCCTGGCCCTTCAAAAAGACAGCGGCAACGCCTCCCTCGATCACTTGGCAGCAGGGACAGCATACGACAGGGACGCTTATTGCTGTTGTTTTCCCAGGTTAGGCATTTGCCCTCCTGTTCTGTATAGTTCATTCGCTATCCTAGCGCTGTCTCTGTTGCCTATTTTTCAAAGTTCGTACTTGTTTTGCCCACTGTTGAATCTGTAACTTGCCCTTTAATCATGGGTACTGAGTTCGCGGACTTCAAACGCGACATTCGGAAAGAAATCAGAGAGTTAAACAAAAGCCTTGAATACTTGAACAAAGACTACGAAAATATAAAACAAGAGTGTGCTGAAATTAGAAAGAAAAACGCTGCTCTCAGGGCGTCCCACGAGGCAATGCAATGTGAGATAGACCGTTTGAGAAAGTTGGTGCACGAAAATTCCACGCGCCTAACTACTCAGGATCAATACTCTCGAAACAAAAATATAGAAATTAAAGGGATCCCACGTACCCCTAATGAAAACCTTGTACAGTTGCTTGCCAAAGTTGGTGACGCCTTGGGGGAGCCAATAAGTGAACAAGACATAGAAATATGCCACCGTTTGCCAACGAGGAGTGCCACTTCGCAAAGTAACACGGCACCAGACCCAGGTGTTGCAAAGAACGAGGTACGCCCTCATGCAAGCGCTGTTCCCGATCGGGGTAGCAAAGCAGGCAGTGATGCCCCCCTTAGCGGAAACATTGTGGTTGTTTTCAATCGCCGAGCTAAGAGGGATGCCATCGTTAAGAGAGCAAGGAGAACTCGATTCACAGCTGAGGAACTGGGTTTCACAACTAAACAGTCTGTTTTCGTAAATGAGCAACTTTGTCCCCAACTGAAAAAATTGCTGGGTATGATGATTGCTCGGAAACGGGAAATGAACTGGCACTTCGCGTGGGCAAGTGGTGGCCAAATATTTGCGTCTGAAACGGAAACATCTCGTGCAGTTCAAATCACATGTGAAGCTGACTTGCACAAGATGCACGCGGCCAATTCAAGCAGCCGCGGGGCATCTAGCATGCCGTAGGCTTATCTGATTAGCACTTTTCGTTTTTTCGGCGCGACCTTTTTTTTTCTTTTTCTTTTTTTCCTTTTGTTAAGATGGCGATATTACCACGTAATGTCAATATGTCTTACACTAGTGGATATTGCAGTATCATGCACTTAAATGCTCGCTCAGCTCGCAACAAGCACGATGATATAACTACGTTTTTCGACGAATTCTCGTTTAAATTCGACATCATCATGATTTCTGAAACTTGGTACACGTGCAATGACGAGGTATTATGCTTGCCAACGTATAAATCGTTCTTTCTAAACAGGCCCTCTCGTCGAGGGGGAGGTGTTTTGCAACTAATTGCTGATCATTTAGTTTGCAGCCTTCTCTCAGAATTTTCAGCGATTACACCAGACTATGAGGCATTATCACTAGAATGTCACAAGTATGTATACGTGGTAGTTTATCGTCCACCTGACGGAAAAACAGAAGCGTTTTTTCAATTTCTTGAAAATCTGCTTACGTATGCGTGTACTAACAAGTTGCACATTATCATAGGGGGTGACTGCAATATAAACCTTTTACAGCAAACTGAAACCTCTCGTAACTTCCAACTACTACTTGATTCCTTTGCGTGTGCTAATATTATTACTGAATCTACACGTGTCACTTTAGATTCTGAAAGCCTTATCGACTTACTTATTACAAATGACATAAGTGATTCAACCGTATCTGGAACTGTTATTGCCGATATTAGTGATCACTACCCTATATACATGTTTCAAAATCGCAACGAGTATCTTAATCGTGCAAAAGTATCAACTCCAGAATCATACAAAATACAGGAAATTAGTAACAAAACATTAGACACTTTTAGGCGTGAAATCGCGCAGATTTGTTGGGATCCTGTCTATAAATCAGTTAACGCTAATGAGGCATATGAAATATTCATGTGCCTGTTAAGAAAAACTTACCATAAGTGTTTTAAATATAAAACTGTCGAAACACTAAAGAAAGGTCGGAAACAATGGATGACGCGAGAATGTCTGGAAATGATTAAGAAGAAAAATCTACTGTACGCAAAATTCGTGAAAACAAGACACTATAACGATTTTTCGGAATTCAAGCGGTATAGAAATTTTGTAACGAAGCAACTGAGAAAAACTAAGGATGCGTACTATGAAGCTCTCTTCAAGAGGGTTAGCACTCGTGGCGACGTGCTTTGGCGAGAAATAAATAAGCTTCTAAATAGAAGTTGCTCTCGAGACAACGCACTTGAGTTAAACATAGATAACAAGATAGTAAAGGGTCAAGAACTTGCTAATAAATTTAACGTGTACTTCACAACGCTGGTGTCCTCTGATTTATCAAACCCTTCTCGTGCCTGTAATAGTGATTACAGGGACTTTCTAGGTGTGCCAAACATGAGCACTGCATATTTTTTAAACACAACTCCTGAAGAAGTACTGTCTGTATTTATGTCACTAAAGAACACTACTGCTCGGGACATAGATGACCTACAAATTAGACCTATTAAAGCAGCACTTGATCTTTTGTTACCTGTTCTTACCCATCTGTTTAATATCTGCTTATCCACGGGAGTTTTCCCAGAAAAAATGAAGCATGCGAGAGTTAGTGTCTTATACAAATCTGGTGACCGCAATATCTTTTCTAATTATCGTCCGATCTCAATACTTCCTGTTATCTCTAAAGGGCTAGAGAAAATCATATATCAACGTGTCATGTCTTTTTGTGAAAAGTACTCTATATTATCACCACATCAATTTGGCTTCCGACGGGGCATGTCCAGGGAACTGGCTCTCCTCACACAAAAAGAACTCATACTTAACTCATTTGAAAAGAAACTGTTAACACTGGGTGTTTTTATTGACTATTCCAAAGCGTTCGATAGAATCAACCACGAAGTACTCTATGCAAAATTGCGTCATTATGGTTTTCGGGGAACCCCACTTGACTTTCTGAAATCTTATTTATCACAAAGAAAGCAATCTGTAGTTATAAATGACAGCCAATCCTCCCTACTAGCCATAACGTCAGGTGTACCTCAGGGCAGCATATTAGGGCCCCTACTGTTTAATATTTATATAAACGACATAACAAGTGTCAGTAAATATGTGGACTTTATAATTTATGCAGATGACACTAGTATATTTTTTCATGGTAATGATTTAGGTAAGCTTGCAGACTCAGCCAACAACATTCTTAACGACATCTTCATATGGAGTACTGCAAATTATTTAATGATCAACACAAAAAAATCCAAAGCTGTGGTATTCGCACCGGTTCAGAAGGCTGTCTGTCGTGGTTTGGATATATTTCTCGGGCCCGAAAAAATTGAGGTTGTTAAAGAAGTTTCATCGTTAGGAGTAATTTTTAATGAAAATCTTAATTGGGACGAACACGTTAATAAAGTAACTAGAAATATAGCTAGGACGTGTGGTGTTCTCTCTAAACTTCGACAGATACTTCCAGCAAACATTAAACTTTTACTCTATAATACGTTGTTTTCATCTCACATAAACTATTGTAGTCTAGTGTGGGCAGATATATCTAAAGCAAATCAGAACAAAATATTTTTACTGCAGAAAAAAGCAATTCGTCATATTGCAAACGTACCATACGACGCACATACAAGTCATTTATTCAGAGAATATAAGATTTTACCGATCGATCACATACACAGTTTCAACCTTATTATGAAATACAAACAAAGCTTGCTATCAAACAACGCTTGTTTCCTTAAACTGTGTAACCTCAGAAAAAATACACAATCCTATTATGACATTCGGAAAAGGCCTTCCTGGTTCGTTCCTTATTCACGAACTAATCACGGTTTGAGAAGACTTGAACACTGTATTCCAGCTTGTTTTAACATGTTTGAAAATAAAAACATCGACATCTTTAATATACATAAAAAACAGCTTAAGAACCTTCTCATCCAAAATGGCGGCGTTTAGTTTAGCATCTTCTAGTTGTCCGGCTACAGTACTATATGTAAAAGAAACACCCTATAATAGTGCTCGTGTGCAACATGGCATCCTATGATGTTTGCGTTCTTTGACATTTTTTTCGTTGCTTTTTTTTTATGAGTAAAACATGCAACATTTCACTCGTCAGTGTTTCCCTTGTGCATTAAAACTTGTGCTTTTCGCATACCCAGAGTTGTAAACGTTGTATAATCATTTTGTAATACTTTGGTAGCCGTTTAGCAACGTGTGCATTGTTTCATGATTGACCACACGCTGTTTTCTTTTGTTTTTTGTTGTTTTTCTCTCTATGTGGTTTGCTTATTTTATATAAACCTGAAACAGATGTAATTTTGATGCATTTCCTTTTTATTTCCTAATTCCTTGAAGTTTTGAAAATCGACGTCAAATTGTTTTTTCATGTTTTGTGCTCTGCGGATTTTTGTAATGCCAAGTGAAAAGGGGTAGGAGCCTCGTCAAGCTGCTAACATAGCAGCTTTTTGCTCTTATCCTTGCGTTATCTTTTTCGCAACTCTGTGAAGAAAATGCTCAATAAAACTGAAACTAAAACTGAATACATGCAACTGCGCTGTCACTTTTGCGTTTTCTATTTTATGATACAACAGGTTATATTTCATCACTGTGGCATCAAACAATCAATCAATCAAGTTTTAATATTCAGTCACAACATAATGACCAAAATAAATACCGTATTTACTTGCCTAATGAACCCACCTTTTTTTTCAGAAAAGTTCACGCCAATTGGGGGGGGGGGGGGGGTGGAGGGGTTCATTAGGTGGGATAAAAAAGTCACGGGAGTTATAACAGCAAAAATTTCGCATGACGACTTTGCTCGTTTTGGCCCATGAAATTTGTGATAAAAATTAAAAAAAAAAGCGTTGGGCTACAGCCTAACGCTCTTTTTATTTCCTCCCATAGCGAAAGCGCACGAATCCAAGCCGAAGTGTCATTCAGCCGCTCGGTTCCAATGCTCCGGCGCATGCTGCTTGTAACCAGCCATGTAGCTAGCATACCAGCCAAATGCGCCCTGTGCAGCAGGTGTCCTAACTAAATTCACGATAAACCCGCAATAAAAACGCAGCGTCGAATAGTGGCACACAAATGTTGTGGAAAATGTTGCAGAGGCACAATGTGCTGTCGGAATGGTTGTGCTTTGAATGGCCTTCACGATAGCTAGCGTGCAGCGTGCTTCTATGTCGCGGGCACGCCATTTTGGAAGCCACACGCTTTGATTTTGTGCCGCTGTGCTTGCATGATGCTATCAGCAAAGCATTTTGTCCTGCATTTGACAGATGGTATTTTGCCATAAAAGGCGCGACTTTCAAATTTTGTCTGCTGCTGTCCGCGCTGCTCGCAACTGTTTAGCATAGTTGCAAAACTATGTTTTGGCTTTTATTGCATTGTTATTTTGTGATATAATGGCTTTATTTAACATTGTTTTGATTGTAAACAGCACTAGCTATCATACCGAAATAAAATGAAAAGATGCAATAAAAGAAAGTTTTTTTTTTTTTCGGGGACCAAAAGCAGGGGGGGGGGGGGGGGGGTCATTATGCGAGTGAGTTCATTACATGAGTAAATATGGTATATGCAGAAGGAGGTCCCATAGTATAAACTGAAATGGGACCTCTTATGTGATATAAACACATATGTTTTATTACCAACGAAAACAGTGAAAAGAGTAATATTACAAAATTCAGATACAACGAACAGACGATGCTATCATAAACTATGCTTGTTCGGTAATGTAAACTATAAGCATAAATAACTTATAAAAGAGGAAAAACGTTTGAGGTGAGAATGCTAAGTCAGGGGTAAAACGAGATTATGCCGAAAATTGAACGCCACATAACAAAAACTTTCTGAATTCATAACCAAATTTATGTCTTTTTTTATTTTTATTAAAA
Source organism: Rhipicephalus microplus (assembly GCF_043290135.1). NCBI lineage: Eukaryota > Metazoa > Arthropoda > Arachnida > Ixodida > Ixodidae > Rhipicephalus > Rhipicephalus microplus. The sequence continues at coordinate 4,968,949 of NW_027464607.1, forward strand.
TGGTAAAGTGTTCTATATTGATATGACACCAAAGGGAACTGTCTGATTGCGATAATTAGTTTGCATTTTGGGCAGAATGAAGTTGTTAGCTGTGTGAAATGAGTTTGGTTAGTATTAAGTTAGTATAATGATGGAATAAATTACAATGAGATTTGTTCACTAATTAGTTTGAAAGTAAAAGAGGCAAAATCGTATTTTATAAAGGTGGCAACATCGAGAATGTTATTATATTGGAGCAACTGTTTAGCTTTGTAGAGCGGTGGACTTGATGGGATAAATGGAATAGCTCACATAAAAACAGCGCCGAAAACGGAGGACAAGAAAAAGAAAAATACAAACAGCGGTGCTGACTTACAAAACTGATTTGCTGGAACCGCACAATATTTATTTGAGAACTATTTGACACATACATGAGGAATGATAAAACAAAGATAAAAAACTGAAAACACCTATGACTACATAATAATCGCGATTTCACGCTATGAACATTACGTGTACTAGTGTTCTGAAGAAAATCTATTTCTTTCTGTGATAGAGCTATCGAAGGCCTCCCGATGCATACACTGCCTAGCCATTTCTGCGACCTCATGAATTTGTAAAATGCTGAAGCTTGATGGTTTTGTAAAAAATATTGATGGCGGGAAACTTAGCATGAAAATTTTGTTAACGCCGAAATGCACAGAGTTAACTGTCTTTTCTGTGTAATAGGATCGTAGCCTAATAGCTTAACTCGTGGCAGAAAGCGCTGGCACAATTTCTTCAGGGTAAACTGATGTTATTAAACATGGACGATACGTTCTTGGCAAAGAGTTCCGATGGTGTAATTTCTGTGCTGAAAGATAACAAATTGTCTTGTTACCAGGCATGCTCTATAAATATTGAAGATTTGTATTACTCGTTGCCACACAATGAGTTTCTAGCTTGCATTCGCGAGTGCATTAGCAGGCTTGGTGTTATGACTTACCAGAATGCAATAGGCATATCTGTTGAAGCTTTCATGCAACTGCTAGATAATTACCTTAGATCGACATTCATCATCGTGGGATGACCGTATTTACCTACAACGTCAAAGGGTATGCATTGGATCTTGCCTTGCGCCCATTTTTAGTTATTTATTTTTAGCCAGCCTAGATCGTATTGTTCAGAAACGGTTAGAATATACAAATGCCAAGAAAGTATTCCGCTAAGTTGACAATTTCCTTGTGTTGTTTCAAACCGAAACCTCGCCGACCATCGCCTCTTTCACTAGTATTTTAGAAATTTTTAGTAAGTGCTTTTCTCCGCTTGTTATAACCCATGAAGATTCGGACAGAAGAAACAGTGGGTTCCTATGTTTGATGTTAACATTAAGTTTTTCCCATGTGTGTTGGACATATGAATCATGTGAAAACAAGCCAATCCTTCTTTTTGGATTGGCACACTCAAAAGTGGTGAAGCGTACTATTGGGAAGACGTGCTGCTCACACACTGTGAAAGTCTTGCCATCATATGATTCGGGGCAGCTTTGGTCAGCAAACTAAACGCCTCACTGAGGCAGATTTTTCTATGTATCCTTTGACTGCCGTTCCCAATTGTCTGCTCAGAGAAATCAGAATGAGCCCAGAGACATGCTTGAACTCATACAAAACAAAAGGGACAGGACAAACAAACCTTTTTCCTTATACCCTATATGCACGACGTCACCCACAATCTCAAAAAAAGTGGCCAGCAGATGTGAAGTGACACTTCACATCTGCTGTGACACTTCACATCTGCTGTGACACTTCACATCTGCTGTGACACTTCACATCTCGCGCGGCACCAGTCACAAGACATGGTGTCAGAAGTGGCTGCGTAACGCCCCCTCATCCCGAACTCGGCCGTACCGCACGACGATGGCCCTCGACGGAGTGGCGCCGAAAAAGCTCAGCCTCAACCTCCAGCAGCCCGCACCGTTCGACTTCGTGAACCCGGGAACCTGGCCAGCATGGCTCAGCCGCTACGAGGACTACGCCGTCGTTTCCGGCCTGACTCAAGCATCCGGCGACATGCAGGTACGCTCGTTGTTGTACTGCATGGGGCCGGAGGCCCGCCCACTTCTTGAGACGTTCTCGCTCGACACCGCATCACACGCCTCATTTCAAGCGGTTGCCGCCAGCTTCACCGACCACTTCGTGCATCCGGCGAATGAACTGTACGAATCGTCGCGTTTTCACCGGCGTGTTCAGTTACCCGACGAGAGCGTCGACGCCTACTACGCCGAACTGTGTAGAATGGTGAAGCGGTGCAACTATCCGTCAGCTGAGGTGGAGCAAAGGCTTGTACGCGATAGATTCGTCGTTGGCCTCCGTGACTCGCGCCTTTCGCACCAGCTTTACCGGAACGCGAAGTTGACGCTCAAAGAAGCATGGATGCAGGCCCGTCAATCAGAAGACGCCGACAAAGAAAAAACGTTGCCTCAAAACTGCGCAGAGCACTCCCGTGAGCTACACCTCGACGCCGTACGAGATAAGCGGCCGTCGCCCCCGCGGAAAGCAGAGCGCTCCTGCCAGCCGTCAGCATGTGAATTCTGCGGCCGCGCGCCACATCCACGTTCTAACTGCCCTGCTCGACACTCCGTCTGCAACTTCTGCAAAAAGAAAGGACACTTTACGGAAGTGTGCCGCGCGCGGCAGGCAAAACAGAAGCTCGGCTCCATTCAGCTACACGCTGTCGGGACGCTCGCCGCGGCAAAGTTCGTCGACATCACCGTTGACAACTACACAGCGCAGTTCAAGGTCGATTCCGGAGCCGAGGTGTCCGCCGTTCCGAGCGACTTCCCTGCATTGCCGGCCAAGCTCGACCCCGTCAACAGCCTGCTCACCGGACCTGGCAGTCAGCCGCTGCGCGTGCTGGGTTCGTACATGGCGAGACTTCGGTGGCACGGGAAAATGAGCTCTCAGCGCTTGTACGTGATCCAGTCTCTCACCGTACCTCTTCTTGGACTGCCGGCGCTTCAAGCTCTGGAAGTTGTAAAGTTTCTCGACGAACTTCAGACTCCGAAAGCAACATTGCGTGCTGAGCTCTTCCAGGGATTGGGCACCCTCAAAGACGAGTACACTATTCTTCTGAGACCTGGCGCCGTACCCTTCTCCCTAAGTGTGCCTCGCAGGATTCCCATCCCGCTACGCGGGGTCGTCCGTCACGAGCTTGACAAACTGGAGGAAGGAGGCGTGATCCGCAAAGTCGACAACCTAACCCCGTGGTGCTCTGGTCTCGTTGTAGTACGGAAAGCCGATGGTTCCTACCGGCTGTGCGTTGACTTGACTCAGCTGAACAAGGTGGTCCTTCGGGAACGCCACATCCTACCAACTGTAGAGCAAGTCCTTGGCGACGCAACAGTTTTCTCCAAGCTGGATGCAACAGCCAGTTTTCATCAGGTTAAACTATCTGCAAACTCCCAAGAGCTCACAACGTTCATCACCCCATTTGGCCGATACTGCTTCTGCCGGCTCCCCTTTGGCATCACCTCCGCGCCGGAGTACTTCCAAAAACAGATGGCCAGGATCCTGGAGGGCCAGGAAGGAGTCGCCAATATGATAGACGACATTCTGGTCTTTGGGCGCACCCGCGAGGAGCGCGATGCCAGACTGAGCCAGGTGCTGTCTCGCCTTGCAAAAGCAGGCATCACGTTGAACCAAGACAACTGTCGTTTTGGTGTCTCCGAAGTCTCCTTCCTAGGAGTCATCGTTTCAGCACAAGGCATCAGGCCAAGTCCAGACAAGGTCGAAGCAATCAAAGCCATGAAGGCTCCAACCGACATCGCAGGTGTCCGGCGACTGCTCGGAATGGTGAACCATCTTGCCCGGTTTTTGCCTTGCATCTCGGAGGTCACAGCTCCCATCAGAGCACTTCTAAACAAGTCTGCGACTTGGGTGTGGCAGCATGAACAAAATGCTGCATTCAAGAAAATCAAGGAACTCCTGACATCAAGACCGTTGCATGGCCAAGTACCATCCATCATACGCCACCACAGTTTCGGCTGACGCAAGCTCATTCGGACTGGGCGCAGTCTTGCTGCAGACACAGCCCTCTGGAGAGCGCCGCCCAGTTGCGTTTGCTTCGAGATCAATGACCGAGACAAAGCAGCGTTACAGCCAGACAGAAAAGGAAGCGTTGGCAACAACATGGGCCATCCAACGGTTTGACGAATTCGTCCGTGGCATCACCTTTGATGTTGAGACAGATCACCTACCACTCGTTTCTCTTTTCGGCAAGATGGAGCTGGACATGCTGCCGCCTCGCATACAGAGGCTCAGGTTAAAGACCATGCGATACCAGTTCCGAATGCTCCACGTGCCAGGAAAGTTGTTAGCTACGGCAGATACCTTGTCATGCATCACCCAAAAGGCGTCCCTCCCCCTGGACACCGTGGAAATGTTTGCAGCTCAAGTGGTCAGCGGCATGTCAGAAGCCTTGCCACTAAGCCTAGAGGACGTGCGACAAGCACAAGAGTCCGATGGCGAATACAGAGCCCTCACCTCCTTCTGCCAGAATGGTTGGCCACAGAAGTCCAAACTGCCACTGCACCTCTCCCAGTATGCCTCAGCAGCAGATGAGCTCTCTGTCTGCGACGGTGTTCTACTGAAAGGCGCCAGGATGGTCATCCCGCATTCTCTTCGGCCGGCTGTTTTGACGCTGTTGCACGAAGGACACCAAGGCATCAACAGGACGAAAGCTCTCGCTCGAGAGTCCATTTGGTGGCCTGGCATTTCGGCAGACATTGCCTCTCTGGTAACTAACTGCGAGCAATGTGCTTCCACTCGGGTGAACCTTGCAGAGCCCCTGGTCTCCACGGTCCTACCTGGACGTCCCTGGGAACTCGTCGGCATGGACCTGTTCCACCTCCGCAGCCAGACATTCATCTTGGTGGTGGACTACCACTCCAGGTACCCTGAAGTTGTAACCTTGCGGAGCACAACGGCTCAGGCAGTCATCGTCGTTCTCAAAATCATCTTTGCCCGGCATGGGATTCCGCGAGAAGTCAGATCAGACAACGGTCCATCGTTCTCTTCACGCGAGTTTGCAGCATTGGCGGCATCTTACCGCTTTGACCACGTCACCAGCAGCCCGCACTATGCACAATCGAACGGAGAGGCGGAGAGAATGGTCAGGACCATCAAGGAGTTGTTTCGCAAAGCAACAGACCCTCATCTGGCCTTGCTCAGCTACCGGGACACCCCCGGAGTCGATGGCTTCAGCCCGGCCCAGCTCTTGATGGGACGACAACTTCGAACCAAAGTGCCGAAACAGGACTCCCAGTTATGTCCTCACTGGCCGTCGAGGAAAGACGTGAGGAGAAAAGATGCAGCCTACAAGCAGAAACAGGCCGCTGACTTTAACAGACATCACAGAGCTCAAGACCTGTCATCGCTCCGAACAGGCCAGTGTGTCTGGGTACGACCTGATCAGGTCAAAGCTACAGTGCTTAGCCCAGCACGCCGACCACGAAGTTATGTCGTGGAAACGGAGCAGGGTGGCGTCCTACAGCACAACCGGCGTCAGCTAGTGCCTTTTGCACCTCCTGCGCCAAGGGTGGAACCACCGCCGTCTGAGGAGCAGGAGCCACAGCGAACTACTACAGTGCAACCACCCGATTCCCTTGGACTGCCCCCTGCAGACAGTGACCGCAGTGATGGTGTGACACGAACACGTAGTGGTCGCCGTGTTGTGCCTCCGAACCGCCTGAACTTGTGATGTGCAGTGTCTGGCGTCCTCCGTCTTCCGTCTGGTCTTCAAGGGGGGGAGATGTAGAGGTCGCCACCCTTCAGTCATTTAGTTCGGCTGCCACTAGCATGTGGCGCCCCTGAGATTGTATATATTCTGCCCCGAATAAAGTGGGAGGGCCCTTTTTCGTTAGCTGAGCAGCTGTCGTGCGTATCGTCTCTCTCCGCGGGCACGGGCCGCTCGTGCTCCGGCACGCTCACGCGGCACCAGTCACAAGACACTATCTTTTGAGGTACATCATGAATAACAAGGGTGACAGAAGACACCCCTGCCTAAGCCCCCATTTTATCTCTGTGGGCTCGAATACCTGTTTTTCCCATTTTATAACTACCTTGTTACTTTTATAGATATCCTTTAAGAGCTTAGTGACTCCATCCTCCACACCTAGTGTGTCCAGTATTCCTCACAAGTCCTCTTGAACCACGCTGTCGTACGCTCTCAATATCCAAAAATGCTAGCCACAGGGGCCTGTGTTCTTTTCTGCTATTTCAATGCACCGCGTCAGTGAGAACAGATTGTCCATTAACCTCCTTTGTTTTCGAAACCAATTTTGCAGTTCCCGCAGCACCCCCTCTTCCTCTATCCATGCCTGCAGTCTTTTCTTCATAATCTGCATCACCATGCAGTCTGTAAACCACTGATGTCACTGTTTTAGGACAATAGTTGTTTGTGTCAGCTTTGTCCTCCTTTCCTTTATAGATCATGCTCATTTTGCTAAGTGTCCATCCATCAGGGACTTCACATTGATTATTCTTTTTCTCGCTGCCTCTCTCAGTCTGCTGAGACTTGGAAACTAATTCCTTTGTCAGCATAATTTACATGCCGTCAGGGCCTGTTGATGTACTACTAGGAACCCTCTTCTCAGCCCTTTCTCTCTCTTGTCGTGAAAATGGAGCCACTGCACCACCTGATCCATCCTTCTCTATTAAGGTGCATAATGCCTTGTTGAAATTTTTCTGCCATCCCTGTTCGTATATATTCAATAGCTTCGTCCTCTTTTAGCCTAACACCTTGAGCTGTGGTTATGAACCTCTGCTCTAGGCTTGTCTCATTTCTTAGGGAATTTAGATGGTTCCAAAATTTCGCAGCTGCCTTTCTATTTTTTTATGTACTTCTGCCAACCACTAAGCCCCCTTTCTTCTAATCTTTTCATTGATCAGACGGAACGCTTCCCTTCTATAGCTTAGAAAGAAATCTCATTTTTTTTCAACATCATCTGTCGCTTCACACCTTTGCTTAGCATGTCCGTTTTCCCTAGAGGCTTTCTGACGTTTTGTTATGACTCTGTTAACTTCCTCATCCCACCAACTTTTGGGTTTGTGTCTCCTTTTCCGGGGTTGACTTGTCACGTGCCTTAGCGAGCTCTAGCTCAGTCTAATTAGATGTGTGTACGTCCACACTGTTTTACAGTGAAATTTCGGTAGAGCGAACCCCGCATTAACAAACTTTTCAGATTAACAAACTTTTAAAAAAGCGTGCGCCGACTGCTAAAAGTTTCAATGTAAAATAATTTCTCTACTATGTATTTCAGAATATGGAACTTTTCAGAATAGCGAGCATTAATTCAGTTCCGCAGTATATTAACATCGTCTCAGTACTACGAACTTATGTTCTGAAATCCGTTGCAACCACCAGAGCGGTAGGCAAGCAGACGACAAAGTGAACGGATGCCTTGCTTCTAAAAAGACGCGCAATGGTGTGGAGGAAAAAAAAAAATGAAAGGATGACTTTCCTTCCTTTATTTTTGTTGAAACGGTGACACTGCAGGTTTACAAGTGGGCGCAGAGGCGAGCGCAACAGGGGAGGGCAAGGTCAGCGAGGCGGAGTGGAAGTTGCGTTGCAGGAAGCATGGGCACTTAAAACCTGAGACAGCGAGGGAGCAGAAACCGAAACAGGGAATATTTTCTTTTTTAGCACTTTTTTTTTTCTTCGAAAGAGGCGATGACAGCCGTGACGCGTTGGGTTTTTCTTTGGAGGCCTTGTTTTTTCAGTCATGTTCGTCTCTTTTCAGTGATTACTTATCGCGTCTGCAAAGCAAGTCGGGGTTCGCGCTGCGGTGATACTACAAATGAGTTCATCTCTGCTTGCGATGAAGAAGCCAAAGCAGTTTCTGCTAAGCGAGACAATGGATATTCTTCAGCAGCTAGAAGGCAAAAAGCAGGCTGTTGTGACCAAAGAACCGAATCGCACCACAGAAATATGGACGAACTGGAGGCCTTCGTGCTGCTAAGTTTGTGCTGCTTGCATCAAAAAAAAATTCACAGATTTCTTTGAAGCAAACGTGCATTTTTTGTGTTTACTTGTGTATTTGTATTTTTTTTCTCGAGAAAAATGAGTTCAAGGACCCACCGTTGTAAAGGTAAGTCATTTTGGTCGGTGAAAAATAAGTATTTATGGTTAATTTTCTAGCTTTCACCATAACGACCTTTCAAAATAACGAACAAATTTCCACAGTCACCTAAGTTTGTTATACCGAGATTTCACTGTATTATTCTCAGTGATTACTTTCTCAGTTTATTTAGTAGTTATTTCTATTTGCTTTTCTGAATAAAACTACCCTGTAATTGCTCATCTTGTCTTCTTCCCATTTTTATTGCTCTTCCAAAACTTAGCTTGATACGTTTGTGATCACTACCCAGACTTCTGGAGCCACATTCATCTATGTGCATTCCCCTGCGCCTATCATACATCCTATGTGACATCAGTGCATAATCTATCGTCGACTGCAGCTTTCCTACCTCCCATGTTATTTGCCCTTCACACTTCTCAGTAATGTTGCTAATGATCAAATCATGCCTTTCACACATGTCCATGATAGTTTTGCTTGTTGGGCCAGTACACCCATCTATATCTTCTACGTGTGCATTCAAATCTCCTAGAATAATTATCCTGCACTCTCTTTCTAATTTCTCATTTTCACTTGTTATTTACTCCACCATTGCCTGGTTTTCCTCTGTAGCCTTTGCTCCCGTCCACAAGTACACCAAACCAAGGAGTGTCATCTGCCCAGCTACTTTCCCTTCCATAAATGTTCTTTGCATTCCTGCTTGACTCTTTGCCAACCCATACTTTTGTGTATGAATGCACCAATCATACCCCCCTTTATGCTGCCTTCTGTTCTATTGCAATATTCCCATACGTAGTCCGTATTGCAAGATAGTTGCTCCATGTCCTGAAGATGTGTTTCTACAACCTCATATACCATCAGCTCTTCCTGCCTTAACTGCTCTTCTATCTCTTCCCACTTTAACCTATTCCTGCCACCCTGCATAGCACCCCTGTTTGCTTCACCGGGCTCTCGTGCTTACGTCGATTTTTTCTCCCACGGGCCCCGTGTGGCTTGAGTATTGGTAGCCCTTTATAATCGTCTTTGGCTACACTGTTGGCCTCAGGGCTCCGGGTCCCTCTAAAAAAGTTGTGGCTTGACGACCCATCCAATTACCAACCCTCCTGCTTGTCGTACCACTGTAATGAATGCCATCTTGAGCAAAAGTACGAGCGCCGGGCTCTTACACGTCTTGGTTCACCTTCATTACGTTGTATCTAAGCGGCCGGGTCATACCCTTCATCACACCGTTAGCCTGCACTACCCCCCTTTCAATCTCACGAGACTGCCCCCAGACCTCTGGAGTTGTGCATATATATGGTAACATGCACACTCCCAGAGGCGTCTCGGAGTTTACGCATCCCACCCTCTGTCTCCGAAGGTTCCGAGTCTGTCTTTTCAGCACATTGTTAAGGCCAGCATGAATAATGATAAGATTATAGCCCTCCATGTTGCCCTCTACAACCTCCTGAGTTTTGGCCAGTGCATCCACCATGCACTTCCCTGACTGGGCCTCCACCCTCACTCTCCCATCTTTCTTCACTGTCGTGAAGACCCCATCCCTAACATTGGCCACATTAGAGTCACCAGTGCCACTAGGACCCTTTTACGCTGTTAGCTGGCTTTCTGTTTGCGATGGCGCCCCTGTTTGTTTCACCTGTTTCTCTCTCTCTCTTCAGTGTGTCCTGTGTTCCTGCCCTGCTCGAAGAATGCCGCGCCACAGAAATGTATGTTCTCGGAGCCTCCATGCTGTGACCAGACACTGTGGCCCCCTGACCTTTCCTTTCGCCTGTTTCTTCCCACCTGTCGCCTTCTCCGCTACCCATGCCTTCCATCTCGCACCGCTTGGGGCTGCGGCAAAGCACCATTAGCTCATTTACCCGCTGCTCGAGCTCGGTCCACCCTTCTCGTTACTTTCTATGGTCGCCCTTCATTTACTCTAATAGGCTAGCTGCTCCTCCCACTCACGCGACGCTTCGAGCTGTTTTTGGAGCTCCATCCTCTGCTCCCATTTCACCCTCGGCTCCCCTGCAGCCCCTCAATGCTAGCCTACATGTGCCGAACTGCCGCCTTCAGTGTCTCGCACAGCCTGCACATGAAGCTCGCTTTCTCCGTGTCGGCTAAACTCGTGAAGGTGGCTGTCTCGTCCAGGGGGCGGCAGCGTTTGCATTGTTAGAACTGTACTTGCTCACCCTCGCCCGTGGTACAAAATGCTGTATCTCGCTAGTTCGCATTGTTTCGTCTGTTTTCATGACATTTTCATGAAAATATAGTTTTCTACTTCCAGCAGTGGACAAAGCAGTATCTCGCTAGTTCAAATTGATTTGTGCTGTCACGTGATGTTTGTAATAAAATTGGTCTTGCTATTGTGTTCCAAATCACTGTATCTCGCCAGTTGACATCGTTTCATGCTTTTATCTGTCGTTAACTTGATAACAGTTTGGCACTTCTAGCTCTAGAAAATAGTGTATCACGCTAGTTCACATTGTTTCCTTATAGTACATGACATTTGTACAATAACGCAGTTTATTTACTTTTAGAAATACACAAAGTTGTATCTTGAGTGTTCACATTGTTTCGTGCTGTTTCATAAAGTCTGCGTGGTATCGCTGTTTCACACTTCTAGAGGTTACTGTATCTCGCTAGTTCACACCGTTCCATGAGCTTTCATGACGTGTGCATGAAAACACAGTTTTGGACTTTCAGCAGTACACAAAGCAGTATCTCGTTAGTTCACATCATGTCGTGCTGTTGCATAACGTTTGCATGATATTGCAGTTTCGCACTTATAGCAGTACAGAACACTGCATATCGCTAGTTCATATTGTTTCATGCTGTGATGACGTTTGCATGAAAGCGCAGTCCCTAACTTCTAGCAGTACACAAAGCTATATCTCGCTTGTTCAGATGGTTTCGTGTTGTTTCATAAAGACACCAGGTGCTGTTGGTCTACATGACTTTGTGTGAGCTGATGCCGACCTGATTGCATGCGAGGAGTTCTGCAATTTTCAGGTAACTCAGAAGGCAGCCACCTGACCCAAAATTTTTTCTCTGAGAAAAATTTTACCAGTTCACTATTTTAAACACAGTGCTCCAGCAAGATTTTTTTTTTTTCCAATACATTTAAGATGGTTGCCAAAACGGCTGGGACGTTCGATGTATAATGATCCAATTACATAGATGACTTGCAGAATTTTTACTTTATATATCAGACATTGCTGCCCTGTTTTGGAAACAAGTAAGGCATATCAGACATCTCATTTTCAGTATTTCAATTAAGAGAATAAAATGGGCTAACATGGGTTTGATGAAATATGATCTGTGTTCATAACAGTAACAGTAGTATTGATCTTTCCTTTGATGCACAATAGGGAATTCACATTTACACCAGATGCTTGTCAACTCATGGCAGAGATAATGCACATGAGGGAGGTAACCTCACTGGCCTCCTTAGTAGTTCTTGTCAGATTGCTTATTCTGCACTTCTGAGTAAAGGAGCTGCTGTTGCATAAAGGCTGTGCACCAGTGAGCTTACCCGTTGGCGCCTCTCAAATATACTTTGGTAAGGAACACAGTAAAACCCGCTTATATCATCGGTAGCCGAAGTCGCAAATAGTCCCACTGCACGCGTCATTTCACTCTAATCAAATCATTTCGGAAGGCTCTACATGTGCAAAACATGACCAACAGACAGCCGCTCGATTCGGACGATCTAAGCATGCAACCTATGTTCAAAGGTCGTCCGTGGACCTGCAGTGCCAACATAACGAATTAACTCGGGAAAAAAAAGGAAAAAGGCCGTAGCGGAATGCCGCTAACTAAATTGTCCAACGTCCACGTTTACGTGGCCTTCACCGCGCGGTACCACACTGCGTGGAAATTATACGTACGACGACTATCACAGCTACACACGCCTAATTTCACCTAATTTTATCTTCCGCGGGCACTTGCGATAAAGCACGTGCACTGTAGCGCTGCAAGCACGCTTGCGTTTTCTTGGAGGATTGAATTCGTCCCTTCTATATGCAACAATTGCAATATGTGTCGTTGACTCGCCGCTAACCCGTAACTTTGATCGTCCGCAGCTGCTACCGACTAGGCAGCTAGCCCCTTATAACATCCACATTAATTGCTTACCTGGCTACCATGTTTCGTCGGGTGCACGCCGTCAGCCTTCAGCATCCCCATCAGCTCGCATGTGCCGTCCATGAAACCGTAGCCGTTCTTGTGGCACAGCGCCTGCAAAATGGCATTCGTCTCCCCGGCATTCGTGTTGAACGCCTCCAATTCTCCGACAGACAGCGCCCACTGGCACTTGCGCAAACTCGCTTGTCTCGGCAGAATTGCAGACACTACAACACGGATTGACGGATTGACATCAAGAATTCTGGAGATCAGTGATCGGAACCTGGCAATCAGCACGAGGGGTTCTTCACCGACATTGTTAGTGCCAACGTGAAGAACGACCACGTGCACATCTGCCAGAGAATGAGCAGTTAAAGAGAACAATTTCTCGATCCGCACACCGCTGAATGAGCGAACCTCGACATGTGTCCTGGAGCTCAATGTGAAAGACCCTGCGAGGTACTTCAACATTGAGTCTCCGGCAACGAGTGCACGAGTCATGTTAGGGTTGGCTTTTCAGCAGCCGCACACGAACACTTAAAGCACACTTAGACAGAGAAATAAATGCGAACAAACTACAACGCGAAAAGTGCAACAGAATTGACAGGCACAACTGGAAGATCATATGCAATCTCCAACACGATACTGTAGCAGAATCCGCCAACTGTCAACGGTTAGAATGGTCCGCACAGTCAACCGCACAACCAACGCCGACTGCGTTGACACAACTGACCACCACTGAACAACGAGGGCAGTAGGTCCGTTCGATTCACCTGCACCAATTGGAACCAGTTCACGACTGTGCACGCGAAGTTCAGAAATTGTGCAGCGTGAGTTCAGCGGTGCAGGCACAGCGCGACCCCCGAAACGAATGACGATGAGCCAACAGTTTACGCCGTACAGCTAACACTGAACGATGGCAAACCACACATGTGGACAGTTTATGAGGTGCAAACATATTGGCGAAACACACCGCGTTTGTAGAGGCGGGTATGAAGCCTAAGCCACCTACGCTAAAGTGCTGCATCGTCTGCTCAGCTGCACATGCGGCTGCACCAAGCCAGCACCGTCAGCATAGGTGGTGCAGGAAAATCTTGAACCAGTGCTGCCCCTCTTCTGCACCTTTTGAAACGAATGACAGAGTTAAAAGGTCGTCAATGCTGCACCGCTGAAACAAATGACAAAGTGCAGCACCCTGTGAACTGGTTCACGTGGTGCAGGTGAATCGAACGGACCTAGTGCTAGAGAACAAAGTTCCGAAATGAGAGCTTTTGCCGGTATGCTTTCTGCGCGCGCCAAAGGCGGGCGCAAGGCAGTATGGGAAGGCGAAGCACAAGCCGCTGCAGGGCTTCGGCCGCCGAAGTTTCGTCTGCTCGACTTGCACCCTTGCTTGCAGCGCGTGGGAGCGTGTTGCGCAGTTGCAGCGCATGCATGCGAACACTTTGTTGCAAGACTAACGCGGGTTTGTGAGCACGCAACGTACACATACCGATAAATCCACCGACAATAGACAGGATGCAGTATATTTGGTTCCTAAATGGGTGATCAAAAACTCCTTAAACAGGAATGGCTGTGCAGCTGGGCTGGGTCGTCCGGTGCTTCCTTGGTAATTTTTCATGGCAAATTCTGGTATCTATGCGGCGTCTGCATTAAAGAAAAAGCAGCGTTAGATGTCCGTGAAAATTCGAGGTATGAGCTAGCCGGAGGACGTTTGCACCTTTATGTTTTGCTTGCGGCACACAGCCCTTGCAGAAGCGAAACAGGCTATCAATACAGAGTTTCAGTGCGGCGGCTCCAAGTGGATTGCGTACATGAGCCCTTGCGTTCTTTTGTATTCTCCACAGGTGCGGCGGTGAGTTAAAAGAAACGCGATAGCGTGCGCGTGCTACAGGCAGCTAGAAGTACCCGACATTAAAACGCGCGTGTGCACGCACGCGCGTGCCCGTGTGGATGTGGATGCTGCTATCAGGTACACACACACACACACACACACACATATATATATATATATATATATATATATATATATATATATATATATATATATATATATATATATTTCATGACCTTTCACTGTGTTTAAACATTGTGCACCAGTAAATGGATGTGAAATCATTGTGGCTGACAGCGCCAAGACTCATTCATAGAGTATAAGTGGACATGGCGCAATGCGCAGTGCTTTATAAGCGCTGTGTCATGTCCTATCGTGTAGCTCGACAAAAGAAATACTGAATGCTGCATGTATAAGCAACGCGCGTCCTCGCGTCATGAAAGCATGCATGCAGTTCCAAGTGCATAAATGGAACGAATTAACATACATGTGAAGAGCAATATGAAAAGCTATTTCACAGCATGCAGATTATCAACAAAAAGGCGTCATACACAAACAGCCTTCTTGTGATTGGTTAAACCTAAGAAAGGTAATTCATATTTATTTTACCATTGCTGTTTTACAAATGTGAGTAAAGATATTACGGGCGAAGCATTTCTTCTATCTATCTATCTATCTATCTATCTATCTAGCTAGCTAGCTATCTATCTAGCTAGCTAGCTATCTATCTAGCTAGCTAGCTAGCTAGCTAGCCAGCCGCTCACGTCTGGGTGCTCTCGTGATCACCTCCTTAACTTGGCGTGAACCAAAATTAGTATGGGAGAGTTCCATAGTTTGACGAATACGACGCGCCGGTGAAGACATGAATAAGGTCACAATCCTGTTACGCGCGTCGTCAAACGCTTCCTGCTGAACAGTGACACATACCCACGGGCGGCTATGTGCCCCAAGTAATTGACACTTAATTTTTTGCATCTACCCAGGAATGACGAGAACACACGTGGAAAATTTTGACGCGTGAGCATTGAGAAATTATGAACCATTTTCCCGAAGAGAACCCTGCTGGGATGCGAAGCAGCAGTGGTGCTCACGTCGTTGACCCAGTTGAAACGGGCGTCGACGCGGGTGCTGGAAGAACGGCTGGAAGCGAACTCGGTGTAATGTTTACTCGAGTAAACGTTTGTTTGAAACGCAAAGACATGGGAGGCGGGTTGGGTTTCGTGTAAGTTTCATCGCAGATAACGAGCTAAAAAAAGTGTTTCCACTTGACGTGCGGTCGAGCGTTGCGGGTGGTGGAGAGGGTGAAGTGGGAGAGATGTGTGTTATGAGCGGGTGGAGGAGCCGGCAGCTGCTGCGGGTGAGACGTCAACGCGCAGCTGCGACTTGACCTACTTGGCAGTGCTCCAATACCTGCGGTGAGAGAAACGCGCTGCGGTGCATTCGCACGGACGTACGTACGGCGTTAAACACGTGAGTCAGAGATGCTTCGCATCTAAAAAGCCTTACATCGGCAGCGCTGACCCGACGAATGCAAAGAATAAGTGTCGCCGTCACATCAGGAATCGAACCCAAGCATTCTGCGCGGCACTCAAGCATATTCTATAACAAAGCCACGCCAGATCTCGGACCTACTTTTCAAATAGCTTAATACCTTAATATGGTCATGAAACGTTAATAGTGGTTGCAGTGGTGGCAATCCAGCTTTATAAACATTACATATGTACTCCTATGATGCAGCTGTGATATCGGGTTGACGTCAATTGTTGCTAGGTGCCATGCACTGAAGTTAATTTATGCAGCAGCATCCAGGGCTACCATCCTCACTAGCGCCAGCACTTCATACCAGCTTATTGATTCTGGTGTTCCTAATGCTCAAGTTCATGTTTGCATCATTGCACAAGTGCAAACAACTGGTTATAGAAACACTTGGAATTCTTCAATGTATGTCTGTGTGTGGAACATTTGGATGTATATTTGGCATAATTTCTTGATGTGCCGCTATAAAAAAATCACAACATGGTCACGCTAAGCATGCCTCCGCATGCTTCGCATAATGTCGATTCCGGAGCTACGTGGAATATGCTGAATTTTTCAGAAATATCCTTGGGCAAGACGTACTTTCGGCACGAATCTTGACATAAGTATGTGTCAGTTTTTTACAAGAAAATGTAACTCTTAGAAATGCCGATTACCATATTTTTAATTGTATAGTCAGTGTACTTAACATTTTAAGCAGTACTCTCTTTTATATTCATACAAAACACAGCTGTAGTGTATGGCTCATAGTTGAGGAAAATGCTGGCAAAGCACAACTTGCACTTTTGCAGTTAAGACGACATAACTTAAGGGCCCACTGAACGTTTGTGTTATGCATGGTGTACTACTAAGTTATTACCGTTACTTCGTGCGATCAGGCTGACATTATGATCTGTGCATGATACAGCTCCTCAGCTGCACGATAGTGATTTTCATTGCAAAGCTGTTTTCTGGCACGACAGGCATGAGAATTTTGGGAGAGGATGTGACAAAGAGCATGTACGCTAAATCTGAGTGCGCCGTCAATTCAGTCGATCTGTGTATAGGAGCGAAAATTTAGCCAGGTAACGGTAAAAAAGTGACGCATAGGGAAAAAACGAGGAGCCCTCAAAAATGAGGGCGAGAGAAGTTCAGTGTGCGTGTGCCTGCTTCTTTCTCTCTTTTCTTCTCTTTTTCTCTTTGAGAGCTCGCCTTTTTTTTCTTGTTCTGTTCCCTGTTTTATCTTTCCTCTTTGTTTTCTTTTCTGCCTTTGGATGCATCACTTTCTACATTCTTTCCTTTCCAGGTGAAAATACTCCACGGTTTCAGTTCACTTTAACTGAAACCATGGGTGTATACAGCTGGGACTAAGTACAAGCCAACACATTAGCAACATGTTCCAGTTGGTCCCAGCATGAACTACTCGAGACTGAAAATGAAACCAGCTGGCCTGAAAGTGGAATCAGATGGAATCATTTGTTATAATGAAACCAGTTGGTGTGAATTATTATTATTATTATTATTATTATTATTATTATTATTATTATTATTATTATTATTATTATTATTATTATTATTATTATTATTATTATTATTATTATTATCTTTCTTATGGCCATTCTCTTCATCCCAGAATAGCTGTAGTGCAAGGCAAATAAATGATAAGGGCTCATTGCCTTCATGATGGTTTTTTTTTTTTGTACATCTAATGCTGACAACATTTACAGTTCATTGTATGCCAGTACAAGTTTCATTTCAAAAAGGCACAGGGTATTTCAAGCAGTGCAAACAACTAAAAAACAGTTTGTGTAAAGCACAGGATATATGCACAACCAAATATTGCTGTGTGCTGCATCGAAGTTTAAACGGGCTGGCACTCCCTTACCTCCTATTGCCTAGCACCTCTCTGCCAGAGGAGGACATGGCACTGCAATTTATAGAAAGGCATAAAGCTACTCTGAAAAGGTCTAACTGCTTTGCCTCATACTGCCATCACATGATCTTTTGGAGATAAGGTAAGGTTGCATGAAAAACAGGTAGCCGTGCATCAGTCATTCCCTAATACGTACCTCCTTCAAAAATCCAAAACATCCCCGGGATGTCCTGAAATGACGAAAATATTCTTGTCCTGTAGGGTGTGCCACAAGACTGGCTGATATATCTGAGTCCATTAAATGCAGTTAAAATATGTAGGTCTTTGTAAGGACATTATAAATACTGCCTTGAACAGTGTAACAGTGAAATACAGATTTAATGAGTAAACTGCAAATCAAGTGCAATGTTATCAATGTAATAGTAATAATAATAATAATGAATATATTACTAACAAGATTATAATAGTATTGTGGGGTTTCCACATACAAAGTAACTAATTGCAAGGATTAAAAGGGGGTGCACAGGAAGGCAATGAGGTATATTTATAACAAATTCAATCTAACTAATTCTCCTACTGAGTTGCAAACGAAAGCTGGTCTATTAACACTACAAGGTAGGGCAAAAATAGCAAAACTGAAGATTTTGTTTCAATTAATTCATAGTGACATAAACATCGACACGTCAAAAGTAATTTTTTTCTGTCATTTTAAGTTAACACCTTACAGGCACTCACAAACACATAATAAATACACTTTTAAATCAAGTTGCTATAAATATTCATACTTCCCCCAAACCATAAAAGAATGCAAACCAAATAAGTCCTTTTGGTACTGATGCCTCATCTTTCACTGTTTCCTTAGATATGGTACAAGCATCACGCATAACCGAGAGGAGAGAAAACAAAGAAAGGAAGGCAGTATTTGCCGAACAGTATAATAGACAGCGCTTTCTTAAGAATTACATAGAAACTGCGGTTGGGTAAAGATAACTAGATGGCGCTGTACCCCTACTCTCAGATTGGCTGCATGGGGGGCTGTGCCTGGATATGCATAGAACGAGCGGATCTCTCAGTCTCCTTTATAGTCACCATACGTAGCGGATCGTTGGTGGGGCATGAACGAAGCAGAGTGGCGGGCACGTTAAAGACGCTTGCGCTCGGCTCCTTTGGCACGCGTCTCATCGGTGTTACCCATGCGTCATCTGCATTCTCAAACGCGATCGAACGCATAGACGCATGCATGGACGGACGCTTCACCCCACTCATCATCAATCACTCCATGAATATGCTGTAATTTTTTTAATTTTCTTTTTTTCTTCTGGAATTTAAAAATTTACTATTATTTTTCCTCATTTTAACTTGCACATATGTTGTAATACCACTACTATTATTATATTCTAACAAAGCTTATTCAGCAGCTAAGTACCTCCATATCACCCTACATTTCATACAACACTACGCAGTATAGATTTAAAACTACGCTTCAAAGTTAGACTCCACTTATTTACTCATAAATTGTGCCATTCTCTTAATGGAGTGATTCATAGACTGAATTATTTTAGAATTTTCTAACACATTTCACAAGGTCAGTCATAAACATTTACTTTAAAATTAAGTCATCTGGACCTTGGCACTACCGAACGAAGTTTAGTACTTTGAATGCTTCGCATGAAATTGAACTCACTTTGTGCTCAGCTAAGCCCAGCTTATTTCTCATTTTAACTGCCAATGCCCCTTCCTTGCTATCATCTAAATTTCGTCATGATTTGCTGATAATAGTGTTGTCATTTGTGAAATTACTAACAGAAACTATTTGTACCACATGTTATAGATATATTGCTAAAAAAATAGGCTGGAATTAATCTGAAACTCCCGCACTAACTATAAAGTTAGTGCGGGATAAATACCATATTCTTTCGTCACGATCGTAAAAATTCACGTGGCGGAGGCATACTCATTGCCACTAAAAAAGAACTATCATGCTCTCTAATCAACACATCTTCACAACTAGAAACATTATGGGTAATATGCCGTGCCCCTCCCGAAGCAATAATGCTGGGCGTATGCTATAGGCCCCCTCGAACTGACCCAGACTTCCCCCGCAAACTTAACGAAATCTTATCCTAGCTAACTAATAAACACCCTAACGCACGTGTTCTGCTTTATGGGGATTTTAACTTTCCCTCCATTGATTGGCTCAATCAGGTTTCACCAACCTCGGGAAATACTGAAGCAAGAGAATTCGCCGATGTTTGCCTCAACTGTAACCTCATCTTCATTTCATTTTATTTCCTTGAAGACCCTTGCGGGGCATTACATAAGGGGTGGGTACATAAAAATTGAGCAGAAAACAATCATTTGTCCTAAAGTGAAAGATGATTAGTGATACTGGTTGTGAAGGTAGAAGTACAAGTAATGGCAGGAATGTCGCCTGAAAGGCCATTCCAGGCAACTGCCGTGCGAGGAAAAAATGATGCTGAAAAAGTAACGGTGCGTGCACGTTGGCGTCCGACTTGAAGTGGATGATTAGTCCGTTGAGAGATGTACGCTGGGGGAACAAAATAAGGTGGCATGCGCATCGAGCTGTGAAAAAACTTATGAAATAACGAAAGACTGGCGATACGGCGGCGGAGGGAAAGGAGGGGCAGTTGAAGTTCTTCCTTTAGTGAAGATACGCTGACGTCATGGGAGTAAGAATTATTGATAAACCTAGCGGCACGGTTTTGAATACACTCAAGGGCGTCTTCAAGATAGGCCTGATGCGGGCTCCAGATTGGGGAAGCATATTCAAGTTTAGTTCTAACAAGGCTTTTGTAAGCTAATAATTTTACATTTCTAGGTGCGTTACGTAGATGACGTCGCAAGAATCCCAATGTTTTGTTTGCCGATGATATGACTTTCGTGATATGCAAACCCCATGAAAGATCGTTGCAGAGTGTGACCCCCAGATATTTAAAAGAATTAACAGTTTCAACTGGAATATTACTGATGGAATATGGAAAAACAAGTGGAGAACGGCGGCGGGTGAAGGATAAGGCTTTGCGTTTGTGAGGGTTAAGTTCTATTAGCCAATCATCGCACCATTGTTTTACATTGTTAAGATCACTCTGTAGAGCCAATTGATCAGAAGCGTTACAAACAGTGTGGTAAATAATACAATCGTCGGCAAACATTCGGATTTTACAGGATACATGAGATGGGAGATCGTTAATAAATATCAGGAATAAAATCGGGCCCAGAACCGACCCCTGCGGGACACCAGATGTTACCGGAAGTGAAGTAGAGGTAGCATTGTTAACAGAGACAGCTTGAGTGCGGTTACTTAAAAATTCACGGATCCACTTTAGGACGTCGGGGTGTAGGTTTAAGCGGGAAAGTTTCAACAGAAGGCGTTTATGTGGTACTTTATCGAATGCCTTCGCAAAGTCCAGGAATATGGCATCAGTCTGTACGTTAGAATCCAAGTTAATATGCAAGTCGCGCGAAAACATAGCCAGTTGAGTCTCGCACGACAAATCTTTACGAAAGCCATGCTGCGCGGAATTAAAAAAGTTATTTGAGTTATCTAACAGGTAACCGAACTAATGCACGTCACTAGTGAATCCTCAAACATTTTAGACGTGGTATTAACAAATAGCCCCGAAAGCTCAAAATCTATTGCATACTTACGTGAAATCAGCAATCACAAAGTCATCCACATCATATTTAACTTCACCCCAAAAATACGCTCCATTTTCCACAAAATAGTTCACTCGTATGATAAGGGTAATTATGAATTAATTAATCGTGAATTACGAGATTTCCTACCATACTTCGAACTCAACCTCGGTTCCTGTTCTCTCAAAGACAGCTGGCTAATGCTTAAGGACAAGATAACTGACTTGACTAATAAATTCATGCCCACAGTGAGCTTTACTGCCAATAAAAATAAACTATGGTTTTCCACAAGTTTGAAAACACTTGAAAATAAAAAGAGCGCCTCTTCCGAGCTGCGAAGTTTAATGGTAATGCGCGCGCATGGGGCAAGTACTATGCTGCGGAAGATGCTTATTATGCTGAAATTAGAAAAGCGAAACAGACATTCTATCACAATGATTTATCTAAAATTTTGAAATCTAACCCTAGAAAATTCTCCGAAATCATAAACCTGCAACTAACACGAGACATCACGCTTACAAACGATAAAAATGAAGACGTAAGCGACACTGTTTGTGCCAATATCTTTAACACCGCGTTCTCATCAGTGTTCACTAAAGAAGCCAACGTACCGTTTCTTACGCCACCTACTACGACATTACCAGCGATGGCCCCTGTTGTGTTATTCGTTAGTGGCATTTCATCACTCATTGACAAATTAAAACTTTCGTCATCAGCTGGTATAGACAATATTAACTCTAAATTGTTAAAAAACACTAAGGAAATTATTGCAGTGTACTTTTCGATGATGTTCTCATTGTCACTCGAAACAGGAATTTTACCAGACGACTGGAAGGAGGGAAAGGTCATTCCAGTTCACAAATCGGGTAACAGACAGTCCCCCCTAAATTATTGACCCATCTCTCTAACAAGGGTCCCCTGCAAAATCATGGAACATATCATATATTCACACATCATGAACTTTCTTGACACAAACAATTTTTTTTATTCTTCCCAGCACGGATTTCGTAAATCATTATCCTGTGAATCCCAACTTGCTATATTTATTCATGATATACACTCTTCTCCCGACCATCACTTTCAGACCGATTCAATCTTTCTCGACTTCGCAAAAGCCTTTGATAAGGTACCGCACAAACGCCTACTGTTAAAACTTTCCCAGCTGAACCTGCACCCCAACATTCTTGCATGGACCACACAATTTCTTACTAACCGCTCTCAGTTCGTCGCCATTAAAAATACCCGTTCTAGCTCCCTCCCAGTAACATCCGGCGTCCCCCAAGGATTTGTACTCGCACCCCTCTTGTTCCTAATATATATTAATGATCTTCCTGTTCATGTATCTTCCCATATCCGTTTATTTGCCAACGACTGTGTCATCTATCGCACAGTTACTAATATTTCTGATCAAACTACACTCCAACAGGATCTGGATCTCGTGCAACAGTGGTGTGATCTTTAGTTAATGAAGCTTAACCCTACTAAATGCAAACTCGCCTCATTTCAACGCCAGCGTAATCCTTTATCATTCTCATACCTAATCTCTAATTCCGCTATCGAACAAGTTCAGTCATAAATACCTAGGCGTCACCTTAACATCTGACCTTTCCTGGTACACTCACATAAACAACATCATATCATCCGCGAACAGATCCCTCGGTTTGCTAAGGCGTCATTTGCGTCACGCACCACTAGACATAAAACTTCTGGCTTACAAATCGCTCATCAGACCTAAACTAGAATATGCAGCGTCCATCTGGAGCCCGCACCAGATATGCCTAATAAATGAAATAGAATCTGTACAAAATCGTGCCACTAGGTTCATTCACTCTTCATACTCATACGAAATAAGCATATCATCCCTAAAACATGACATTGATATTGATAATCTTTCTGTGCATCACCGCATCGCCAGCCTCTGTTTGTTTCACAAGTTCTTTCACAGTTCCCTCAATCAAGCACCTTACATTATCCCACCAACGCGTATATCTCACCGCACAACCCATTCTTATTCAATCGCATGTGCACGCGCTCGCACTACTACTTTTTCTGCCTCATTTTTTCTTCGCACAGCAGTGGACTGGAATGGCCTTCCCCGAGACATTGCAGCCATCACGTGTTCATCAACGTTTGCGCAAAACATAAATACATATTGTTTGTCAGAAGATCACTCGATCTCTGTAACCTCCATTTGTTAACCTACCCCTTATGTAATACCCCCTCACCGGGGTCTTTAAGATAATAAACTGGAGTGAAGTGAAAGTTAGCAATGCTAACCACATGCTTGGCTTGTGCCAAAAATGTCGCACCACTCCTTCCTGTCTTAATGTTAACATATAATCAAACCAAAACATGTGCACGCATGTGCCTTTAACACATTTTGTAAACAGATTTGTCTAATGCCTATGAACAAGCCTTACCAATGCCTTTTGGCCTGTTTGACACTTCAGGGCCTTCGATGCACTATAAGGGCACAAGAAAACTTGTGGGTCTTAAAAGTGACTTGTTTCAAGACTTTGCAATATGATGGTTGATTGAAAGTGATAAAATACTGAAGTTGATAAATGAGTTAGTTGTGGTGTCTTGTATAATAATATGCATACTCTGTGAAAAAGAAGCAAGCATGCAAATGACTAAATTCATAATGAAAACATAATGACATCAGTGCAAGATTGGTTGTTGTGGTAACTCACCTGCAGTTTGATCGTAATTATGGAATATGAATGTTTAACTATCTTGAGTTTCAATGAACTGGCATTCAGTTTGTGAATAACAGTATGCTAAAGAGCATGTACATATTCTTGTTTGGTTGTACAACAACAGCGTTAGGAAATATTTTTAAAGAATGAGTGGTAAAAAATTTGTGGCACAAGCCAAGAACATTATTAGCATTGCTCATTTTGTAGCCAGCCTGGACATTCGAGAATAATTTAACAGACATCTGCCCAGCCAAGTATTTAAAATTACCAAGGATGTTTCAAGGAATGACTACATAATAATTGCACCTGCATGCATGAGCTCGTGTCTCTCAAGTTTCATGCATGTGCTTCGTCATGGCAGAGCATGGTGCGAATACACCCAATGGTTGTCGGCCACTGTTTGGTACACAAGTTGTGTAGCAAAACGAATTTGAAATAAAATTTAACACAAAATGTTTCATTGCTATTTCCCAGTTGATGTATTATTTCCATTGCAATATAAAAACAAGTACATCAAATACTGGCTGTATCTCCCTTTGCAGCTATGATAAGGACTCCTAGAAATTTTAAAAGTAGGAATCGAGTATCTGGCGAAAACATCAAGCCCTTAAAATCTACAGAAGTGTTAAGAAAGGGTAAGTGACAATTGTATAGGTAGCAAAATCACTTTCCTAGAGCGAAGCAGCCAGCTGCACTAGATAACCTGTCATGTTTAATGCATATAACCTGCCAGGGATGAAACTTATGATACTTTTACACATTTTCTCTTTATTTCAGTGCACTTAACATTTTAAATTTTATTAAACTAGTAAAAAATGTTTAGTTCTACAAATAATGGCGACTGAATCAAATAGAACAGTATTCAACTTGGTATGTGAAATCGTAGAATATTTTGCACACCCTTCGAATTTGGCAGTTGCAGAATTTCCCTGGGACACATACTTCTCCATATGGGCTTTACATGTTTTCTAGAGAAAGCTTCTGGGCCATCACCGTGAAATAATTTTTTTAATTAAGCCATCATAGCAAGTGTGGTACTTCATTTGTTTTTTGCAAAGCAGTTGTAGGGTTCACATATCTCTATTTTCAAGAAATATGAAGTGAATGAATGAAAGTATAGTTAGGCAGCTAACTGAATGATATAATGACCCGTATGGACTATGACCACTGGAAGGGTGGAGCGTGTGTTGTTACACGTGGACTTACAGGCTGTTAAGGGTAGATAGACAAATATGGCTGATTGTGTGTAAGTATTAGGGCATGTCAGTTCAGATTAAATACCAGACAAAGATTACAGGCAGCAGTCCTGATAGATGTGAACTATTGGAAGCAGTTCAAGCTGGAAAAGAAGTGGTGTATTTAATTGTGACACATTTGTTGAAACTTTGAAAACCAGGAAAATTTCTCGAGCAGGCAATGTTAAGTGATGTTTTTGATGACAGTGACATTGCACACTGTCACTCTTCACATGTGTCTGTTTCGTTATATATTTTCTACCAAAGCCCCAAACAAAGATAGATGGCAGTTAACTCGCGTCCTGTTCCCTGTCTTATGCAAATGTCATTCTGCACTTTATTACCTTAGAAGTACTTGCTGCTAGGCAGGTTGGTATAACATTATTAGGGAAAATTCTAGACGATGCAAATGTGTGGTGCAGTGTAAATATTTTCTGTAGTTCAGCTGTGACCGATGCTCTTTTTCTGTGCTTTTTCATTTTTCTAGTGGTGCTTAGGCATCTATAATTTTCCCCCTTAGCTTAATTACCTCCCTGAAGCTATGCATCATCTTGCCCGTTAACAACCATTGTTAAACTATTGTATGTGGCATTGTTGATGCAAAATGACCTTAGAGTATATGCTAAAGCACCTGCAGGATCACCGGCTGAATGTGACAACCAGTTCACCATTTATAGGACCCGAAGTATTGACATTTTCAATATATCTGTTCGCGCAGTGCTTCATTGGAGTCATGCAAGCTTAAAATATGGTGCTCCCACAAAGAAATTTTTCTTCCTGTGCTGTGACCAATGGGAAAACTATGTAGACAATAATGAAAAGAGATCACAACTAGGCTTAGCTGTGTGATGTCTGCCTCAATAAAAATGTAATAAATTAATGCAAGTGTGCTTATATCACCATGGTGTTGCCAGTTTATTACTATATTTGATATGAATCTCTGCTCGTTCCACCATGGTGTTCCTAAGGGTGTACACAGTCTTACCTCTGAGACAGCATTGCCAGAACTAATTTCACTGTCACAATCTTGAACAGGTGTGCAACAAGCATGCGCCAGTGCAGAGAACGCAAGAGAAGTGGTCACTGCTTGCATGTTCCAGGTCGTATGCACGCACACCGGACTATGATTTTGCAGTGTCTTACATTTTGAGTGGACTATAGATCGTGATGGCGGGAGCCATCTCTGTGGTCACCAGCTAGACTGTCACAATGTGCACATTGTTGCTTCAGACAACTGTTTAGGACAAAAAAATGACACCATAGAAAAAAATATTTTTAGGCTAATGTAAGGGCTTGTGGTGAGGAGACTCTCAAAAGGTATATGGTGTGTCATCTTGCAATAGAGAAGCAACATTTATACCTAGTTTATGTTAGTAGAAGTCTGCTAAACATTGGCCATACAAGCTTGTGGCTAGAGAAGGATGATGTCCAGGAGATGCCCTCCTGAAATGTTAACCTGCACCGTCCTCCCTTGCCCTTCTTGGTGCACTGGAATTTTCGCCCTATAGGTATACTAATTCCTTCAGTGGGTACTCTTGAAGGGCTTCTGAATAAGCTCACTCTTACCACCTGCTTTACCCAAGGGCAAATCCTACTGTTGGAACTTGTTTGCTTGGCAGAAATTTTTAACAGGAAAAGAAGCTTCACTCGTTACGCAAATAAAGCTACAGCATTGCAAGATTACTATGATGTTATGTACACAGACCTCCCACATACAACTAACTAAAATCTCACCACTTACCTCTATGGTGAGCCTGATTATGCCTTAAGACAGCATGTAAGTTTCTTGATCCTATACTTTTTAATCAGAACATGAAGCTTGAAAAAACAAGATCATCACGTGCAGTCCGTAAAACCAGTGCTTATGAACTGCAATGATGCCATCGAAAGCATCAGCGAAAGTAAATTCACCCTGCTGGAAAGCAAATTCTGCATGAAGCCTGTAAATGTACTGTTAACAAAGTCTTCTCGACAACTTCATTATGTCTATTTCTGCAATTTGCATAATCCTATTTCATACATACCTTGCTGTTCACCCTATAATTATTGACCTCTGAGTGTTACTCAAGTGACCATGCTCATTTAACATACCTGCAAGCCTCAGTGCTAACCTAATGAAATTGGAGACTTTAATAAAGTAATGCTCTCTAATGCTCACCCCTTCAAAAAAAGTTTTTAGCATCCCCTGAAAACCTATTCTTTAAAAATTTGATCATCAGAGATGCGATGTATCTCCACACCTGATGACAGACATTTGTCCAATTAGAGCCACATTATAACAACATTTTTGCAGCCTTTGTAAGATGCGTGAACACGTGCCATCATCTCAGGTCCACATGTTTCCTGAAACCAGCTTGCTCTTAGTTAAGCGACAGAATGGTTTTCATAAATCATTTTCTTGCTAAGCTCAACTTGCCCCATGACAAACTGTGTGTTTAATTTTAGACCATTCTAGGGGAGCTATTTTTCTTAATAACTAAAGAAAGCCCGATAAAGTGAAGCAAGAGCTTTTAAAAGGAAATTTGCAAAACATGCACAATTGTCTCCAATACCTAGCCTGAGTATATATTTCACTAATAATGATCATTTTCATTTTAGAGCACATATCTGATGGCACAAAATCTGGAGTACCAAGGAGTCTGTCACGGGTATTTTTCACTTCTTTATTAGGGGCCATGCAACAATTTTAAATTATTCATGCGATATACTAGAAGTTTACTGCAGTGTGAATCACTTGCCACAATTAAAAAAAAATAATTATGGGGGGAACATATGGACTCTTTACAAAGGTTGAAGTTGGTGCTGATGCCGTCTGTCGCATGACTGGTAATGAGACAAAGCACGGCGCATCGCATTAGGCCTAACAGCAGTGCTACACTTCCATTTCACACACACACACACGCGCGCATAATGTATGCTTTACTGCAATACACTGCAAACACTTCACCCCATGAAACTGCTGTATTGCGGCAATGTTAACTTTTCAAAAGACCTTTACGGGTTAGCAATTGAAGCTCGACAATGCTCCCAGCAATGAAATTTCTATTTTATTACATTTTTTTCATTTTTATACACTTGCCTAAACTAGTGTTACCAGCCGTCCCGAATTTCGCTAGACTGTCCAAGACTTTGCCCGCGCTGTCCCAGTCGGGACAAATGTCCCCGATTTTTTCCGGACTGTTCAGTAAATGAAAAAAAAAGAAACGTTTTGCGTTATAAAAAGCATGCCAAATAACGAGCGTCCATCTGATCACATAGACAAAGAAATGTTGCTGTGGTTAGCTGCAAGGAACTTTAAACAGTTCAGCTGAACTTTAGCGTCAACTTTTACTAGAGCATTCTAGAGCGAGAGGAAGTGTCACGAAGAGCACATAGCAAAATTTAGTGCCACATCAAGAGACCAACGCAATGAAGAGAAGAAATAACGGATTTGTTTGGAAGGCACCGCAACAAAGAAAACTAATTTCCTCACCCACACACAACTACCTTCACTGTTGGTTACCCCAATCTAAACACACACTGCTAAGCAAACAAATTGCCATCATCTGCGACTGCTTAATAAAGCCACTCGGACAAGAACGTTCTCTAATTCCAACTTGTGCATTCCGTACCTATCTCGCGCACTTACGCAAGAACAAGCTTCAATGAAAGCGTTGGCATAGTATATACTTCCTCCCAAGTGACACCAACTGTTTGATCAGTCCTCAAGCAACACGCATGCACCTACCATACATCCGCGTATTACATGCATCAGACCAACATTCACAAATCGCGTTCCAAAGGCCTTTATTTTATGCTCGTTGTCATTGCTTGTAGATTTGGTGGCAAACACTTCGGGCTGGTAGGTGTTAATTCTGTGCTTCGGGCGAATGACGTTAACTACTCGATAAGCACGGATAAGAAGCTCCTGAACACGGCGACATAACAGGAATTAAGAAAAGCGGCAGCGACTTGCGTATGAATCACTTTCCAACAACAGAAAGCGACCACGACACCACGGGCAGAGGCGCTTCTCGCCATTTCAAACAGATTACAGTCCAATCCAACACCAACATCGGAGAAAAAAAACATCACGACTAGAATACGATGAACCCGCCACAGACTGTGTGTCACAAGCTAGTGAGGAACTCTACCTGAACCACAGAATAAAGAACGGCCAAATCGCCTGAAAAATGTTTTCTAATGATGATGATGATGATTGAAGGCCTCCCCTTTGAATCGGGGTGACGGCATGCGCCATCTAGCTTACCTTAATAGTTCGAGTTTAAATTCTGTCCCTCAACTCGGATGTCTTTTTAATTTTGCCCAGCCGTTACTCTTGGCTGGGATGTTATTTTATCGACTTCTCTGCTTTTCCTCCACCAATACTCCAGCCGCTGCTTAGTAATACCTACTGCTGACCAGTTAATGCTTCCATCAACCGCGAAGCCCAGCGCCTCAGGAAGTGTGACCTTCCCCCCAATTCTATCCGGCTGAATCTTTTGACATTCCATGACTATGTGGTCGATTGTTTCTTTATTTATGCCACATCCAACACATGTCTCATCCTGTGACGAATATTTGCTCCTGTAAGTTAGAGTTCTCAAGCAGCCAGCCCGCGCCTCAAAGAGCAACGCACTACCTTTATTGTTGTCATAAAAGTTCTCTTTCCGGATCTCTTGTTTGCTTGCCTTGTAGATTCCCAGCGATCCCTTCTTTTCCATCCTCTCTTTCCACATGAGCGTCTCTGTTTCCCTCACTTGCTTTTTAACTGGCCCCCTTTGCTTATTTGCCGCGGTCAAGTTATATTTAGTCGCCAGCTTTCGCGTCTTCTTCCGCCATTTGGTGTCCACACTTTTCAGGTACAGGTATCTGTGCACTCTGGCTGCCCAGTTCTTCTCATCTAAATGTCTAAGTCGCTCCTCAAACCGTACTTTACTTTGTGCTTCCCTCGCCTCAAATGAAGCCCAACCCATATCGCCTTGTACAGCCTCGTTTGTAGTCTTACTGTGAGCTCCCAGAGCTAACCTGCCGACTGCCTTTTGGTTAACCTCCAGCCCCGACAGGATATCTGACTTTAAGCATAATACGGCATTGGAGAACGTGAGCGCCGGCACCATTACCCCTTTCCAGATGCCTCGTACTACCTCGTACTTATTGTGTCCCCAAAGTGCTCTATGTTTCATTACTGCTGCATTTCGTCTCCCTTTCAGTTTGAGGTGTTCTTCATGAGCATTCAGGTAGCCTTTTCCTTCATTAAGCCAGATCCCCAAGTATTTGTACTTATTTACTAATGGTATGGCTTCCTGTTGTATCCTTATTGGTGCTACATGAGCTTCCTCGTTGAACACCATGCCTCCAGATTTCTGTGGGTTAAAATGTAGGCCTAGGTACGTTGCCTCATCACCACAAATGTCAGCCAGTTTTTGAAGTTCTTCCGCATTATCCGCCAGCAGCACTATATCGTCTGCGTACACCAATCCCGGAATCCGTTGCTCCACTAACACTCCATTGCTTCGGTGTGACAAATCAAAGCCCAATCCACTCTCCTCTAGTCGTCTTTTCATTCCTCTAATGTACAGTGTGAACAGCAATGGCGAAAGAGGGCACCCCTGTTTTCGAATGTACACGGGCTCTGTGTATGTACGCCCTTCCCATGTAATGTGTGCCTTGTTACCCTCATATATTGCCCTTAGCAGCCCTACAAATTCCGACCCAATCCCCTCCTCTTCCAGTATATGCCACAGCAATCCCCTGTCCACGTTGTCATAGGCACCCTTTATGTCCAGAAACAGTAGCCATGTTGGTCTGCCCTGTGCTGCCGAAATTTCGATGGTCTATGTTATGACGAAAAGATTGTCTTCCAAGCGTCGTTGGTCTAAATCCATTCTGCAGTTCCCCTGAAATACCGTTACTTTCAACCCACTTCAACAACTCGGCTTTGATGGCTTGTATAGCTAATCTATAGAGCACTGACGTGACTGTAATCGGCCTGTAAGAGCTCGCCTTGTCCCTTTCTCCCTTGCCTTTGTAGGTCAAACTCATTCTACTTTCGCGCCAGTGCGCAGGAATCCTCTTGGATTTTATAGCGCGCTCGATGGCTCCATACAAGTGCGCCTGTCCCGCTGGTCCCAAATGGTTGATAATCTCTATCGGGATTCCATCCGGTCCTGTTGCCGTACTTTTGGGAACACTGTGTTCTGCCTTTTTCCAGTCCAAAAATTCGATATTAAATTTTTCATCTGCCACTCTTTTATTTTCCACCTGTGTCCAGTTAGCCGACCTCTCGCGTGCTTGGCCGAAAGTATTTCTTATGACTCCATGTAGGTATTCTAATGCGCTGTCCCCCAGGAGAACGTTGCCGTCCCCGTCCTGTATCTGAGTCTGCATCTCTTTAGTCGTCGTTCCCAATGCTTTTAAATGGTTCCAGAGTTTTCGGGGGGCGCTCTTATCCTTTTTACGTATGTCTGATACCCATTTCTCACTCGCAGCTTTAATCTTCGCTTGTACTAGTTTCTGCACCTCAAATTTTTTTTCTCGGTACCGGCTCCACCGTAACTGCACCTCATCATCCTGATATCCCATTTGCTTTGCTTTTCTGTGCAGTCTAGAGGCCCGTCGTCGCTCTTCAATAGCCAGTTTAATTTCCTTGTCCCACCAGCTTCGTGGTTTCCGTTTACCCCTCCAGCAGTTTTTTTTCCTTACTTTGTTTATTTCCTTTTGTATACAACTAACAACCTCGTCATATTCCCACACCTTTGTTGGCTGTGCTTCTAATTCTCTTTCGATGCTATTGACGATGTCTGCTATCTGCTTTTCGCTTACTTTCGGGAGCCCAACCTCCTGTGTTTTCTTCCTAGCCCCCCCACTGTCAAATTTCAGGATTATACGCCTGTGGTCGCTGCCCAGACTGTTTTCTCCTTCTTCATCTATCGTCATTTGGTTCAACCGCTCGTACGTGTGTTCTGAGACCAGGCCGTAGTCTATGCAAGACTGTCTACTGCCGCTTTGCCACGTTATCTGCCCGTCGCATTTATGTTCCCGGTTAACTATTACCAGTTGCTGTTCTTCACACATATCGATAACCATTGCACCGTTATAGTCTGTATATCCATCCAGATCCTCAATGTGGGCATTTAAATCTCCTACTAATATCACCTCGCCAGATTCTTTAAATTTTTTTTATTTCCTTCCTGAGGCAGTCCACCCACTCTTTATTTTGTTCTCTGGCGTCGTTCCCTGTCCACAGATAGGCCACTCCCAACCGTGTCTTTTTTCCCCCCACCGTTCCACTAACCCATAAGTGCTCCTTACAGCCCTGATTTTCCCTCTGCCAATTCCCTCCTCGCCTAATCAACATGCTCACGCCTCCACCCTTTTTTTCTCCCGCTGCCCTGTTGCACCCCACCCATACGTAATCATCCATCACTGGTGGCTCCTCCATATCTCTCAGGTGGGTTTCTGTCAGGGCGTACACGTCAATTTCTTCTTTCTCGAGTTGGGTTTGTATCTCCATTCATTTTTCCTGCTTGCGGCCGCCTTGCATGTTTATATAACTAATTTTAATCCCCCGGTTTATTTTCCTTTTCTTTCCTTTGTGTTTCCGCCACCGTGCATCATTGCCCCCTCCTTCCTGCCTTTCACCACCCCCTCCACTCAGTCCGCCTTCTTCTTGAACGTTTGGCCTCCCCCCAAAAAAGCCACCGCGCGGGCTGCCAATCGGTGCCCTACATGCTCAGCTAGACGGTTACTGAAGTGTATGCCGTCAGACACAAACGCCCTGTTGCGGCCTGCACGGACCAGGTTTCGGTTCAGGTTGACCACTTCGAACTTCATCGTTTTACCCAGAGTCCAAAGCTCCCTGTTTGCCGTAACCACCGCCCTTTCTACGTGGACTCCCTGTTTCTGCACCTCCGGCACCGTGCAGACAGCAATCTGCACATCCTCCGAGGTCGCCCTCACCTCAGTGATCCCCTTCGCAATCTGCTTTGCGAACCCTCCCCCGCCTCCCTGCAACACATCGTTCACAACCCCCGTTACCACTACTAAACTGTGGTCCTCCATTCTATCCCACAGTTGCTCCTTTGCTTGTTGCACCACTTCCCCTACTCTTTTTCCGGGAAGCTTGCTCACCTTCACGCGTTCGTCGTCTCCCACCCTCCCCTTAATCACCTCTCCCACCCTGGCCATGTTGGAGTCGCCGACAACAATCACTTGGCGCCTCCTCTGGTCTTTAGCCGGCACTTTTGCAGGTGTTCGGGGACTACTGTGGTTGACCACGGCAGCCAAGGACCTGGCTGGCGATCCCCCACTTCCCGGCGCCGCCTCGGGGCTTTCTTTGTTACCCGAGTCCGCTCTGCGTTGACGGACACTGCTCGTGCGCGCAGCATCATTCACCCCCTGTGTGTCTGCGTTCCCGCCGGCGTGCCGCTCGTTGTTCTGAGCCCGCGCACTCGCGTCGTCTCCTGCCGCCGGAGTCACGAGCTCTTCCACCCGCTTTTCAAGCTGGGCCTGCTTTTCCCGAGCTTCGTCCAGTTCGGCCACCGTGCGCACCAACTGGGCGGTCTTCGCCTGACCCGCCTTGTCAAGCTCGGCCACTTGCGCCTCGAGAGCCTCCCGCGCTTCTCTTTCCTCCCTCAGGTACCCCTCCAGTTCCTTCACCCTCGCATTCATCTGCTTCTCAAGGCGGTCGAAGCCCTGCCTTGTCCGCTCGCAAGGCCTACATTCGAAGGGCGCCTTCTTAGCGTCCGCCACACTCTCGAACATTGTCTCGCCCAAGAAGCACCAGCGCAGGCACTCTTGGCACTGCACTTGGCCCTCGTCTCCAGTGCCCGATCTCTTTCTCGGGGCCATTGTTCGGCCAACCCCTAGGCCTAAGTCGCCCGTCACACAAAGCCCGCTACCAATGCCCCAACTTCTCCCTTGAACACTAACGCGCCCGCCGCGCTGCCACCGTTCGGTCACACTAGTTGCTCCCAATTCTCAAAACATTCCAAAACAGCTAAAAAAAAAACCTACCTACCACGTGGCTTTACGCCTCGTTACATTTAGGTTCCCGCTTACTCCCGCTAGCTGCGCTTTTATCTGTTTACCTCTATTACTTTAGCCTATCCCTACTTCTACAACATTATCTCTCGCAAGCAAAAAAGGAACAAAAAACAAAAACTTAGGTTTTCGTCCTCCGGGCCGTCACGTCCGGGCTGCCGATCCGCCGTCCAGCCTTCGCGACGACCGCGACCTCTGCGACTTGGACTCGTAGACCGCGCTGACGCTCGTAGTAACCTGATCGCGCATCCGCTTAGTGCTCGTAACTAAAGCGTAGTTATATCTTAAGTGATTATCAAGCCGTGAACACGTCACAAAGTGGTGATTTTCGAGAGCCTAACACACCGATTTTAACGCCATCTATTCATACACTTTAGGTCAAGTCAAGCCGGTTTTAAGCGGCTATTGGGTGAACCGAACGCTTTTGCCTCGAAAAGGTTCGTGCCACCGGGGTACAGTGAACTAGAAGGTTTTTAGTGGCAAGAGCGAAGCGGGCGTCTATAGGAGGCGCTGTGACGAAAAAAGTTGGGATGGCGGTACCGTCTCCTGTATGGTCGTGGAGTGGTAGAGGTCGGACGTGTTTTTGGAGAGCTCCGGAATGACAGCTACAGATAAGTGGTTTTGCATGTTTCCAGCTTGCCTCTATATGTAGCGTTATGAGAACGTAAGGCGCTAGCGTAAGGCTTGATTAGGTCTAGTACGGTGTACGGTTTTTTTTTATTAGTATTTTGTACTGTGTCTTTTTTTTCTCCAGCCACCACGTGGCTGAAGCCTGCGCGTAGACCGACCACGTGCATGCGCAGGTGCTGTGAAGTGTAGCGTATTTATTTATTATTGTGGTTCTTTTTGGCTTAGACCAGTGTATTTTAGTACAGTTTTCTAACACGTGGGCATCGGTAAACTGAGCTAGCCATGGTCAAAAAGACCGTAAAGTGTTCCGAGTGCGGGGTAGGGCGGAAGGTGGAAATTAGTGCGGAGGAGAAAGCAGAAGATGACGCCAAGTGTAGACAGTGCGAGTTCGAGGAGAAAATGAAAAATATGATGGCGGTCCAGAGTGGGCTCATGGAGAAAATCGCAGAGCTGGAGAATGCATTGGCGAAGGAGCGAGAGAAAACGTCAGCCATGGAAGAAAGGCTCCGGGCAGCCGAGAAGGGCCTATCGAAGGTCGTGAAAGGGAACGAAGACGCAGGTGACGGCGGAAGCATTATGGCGACGACCCCCCGTGCGGGAGAGATGAATGAAACAGGCATGACAAAGGCAGATACATTGGCCACAGGGCCCAGCTACCGGGAAGTAGTTTTGAGGGAGGGAGGGAGCAAACCAGCAGCCGTGACTCATGCTAGTCACCTAGTCAGCAGCCAGGTGCAGGTTTCAGAAGGAATGTCTGAACAGGTCATCATCGCCGGTGACTCAAATTTAGTCCGATGCGCAGCGGCAATCAAAGAAAGGGTGAAAGGCGACAAGAGAGTTGCGATAGGGACGTTCCCAGGACAAACGCTGGGGACAGTAATGAGTCAAGCGGGTGAACAACTCGCAGCTAAAGCTAACAATCGTAACCTCGTTGTAATTGCGGGAGGGTTAAATGACGTCCTGAAAAAAGAATCGTCAGGACTAGCGACGACCTTGGCGAAAGGGGTGGATGACATGCGCACCGTGTCCCCCCAGGTGCAAATTGTAGTATGCACAGTACCGGAAGTACCAGTACGCAACATCAACCTGCAAAGAGCGGTTGTCGACGCAAACAAAGAGATATGGCGAATTAGTCGAGAGAAGGGTTTCGAGGTAGTGGATTTAAACAGGGAAGTGCACAGGTGGGGTGGATTCCAAAGAGACAAGATTCATTTCGATAAGAGGCTTGGACACGAGGTGGGCTGGCGACTGGCAGGACGCGCAATAGCTTTTTTGGGGGGCTCACGGGCCCTTCGGTGTCCGGGGTAGCTCGTAACAGGGAAAACAACCAGGAGGACGCTTTGACAGGTAGAATTGCGAAAAACCAGAAAAAAGGTAAAAGAAAAAGGAAAAAGGCGCGTGTTGCAATTAGTTACATAAACATGCAGGGTGGCAGAAAGAAGGCAAAATGGTTAGAGATTGAGGAGCAGTTAAACAAAGAACAGATAGGCGTGTATGCGGTTACAGAAACACACCTTAGAGACTTGGAAGAGCCACCACATATTAAAAATTATGTTTGGGAAGGGTGTAACAGGACCATATCGGAAAGGAAAGGTGGGGGTGTAGGAATGCTAATTCACCGCGGAGCCAAATGGGTTAGAGTGAAACAGACGTGTTCAGAGCACCTCTGGGTTCGGGGCACAGTAGGTGGAAAGGAAACGTGGCTAGGGGTAGCCTACTTGTGGACGGGGAATAACTGCAGAGAAAAGAATCAGGAGATAGTGGATTGCATGAGTGCGGATATTAAGGAATTTGGTAATGGGGCCGAAATCATCCTTCTAGGGGACATGAATGCCCACATACATGACCTTGACGGATATTCAGACACCAATGGGAAGTTATTACTAGATCTTTGCGAGCAACATAGTCTGGAGATAGTTAACACGGGGCCTAAATGTGACGGCCAGATCACATGGGAAGTCGGAAACAAGCAATCAAGTATTGATTATTGTCTCATGACTGAAGGAATTTACCACAAACTGACAGAAATGAGGATAGACGAGGAAGGCATTAACAGCTTGGGTAGTGATCATAAACGAATAACATTACAAATGGGATACGAAACTAAAAATATGAGCATGGAATCAAAGTCTGGCAGCTCGTATTTAAATGACAAACAAATAATAAATATAGCCGCAAGAGTCGAGGAAGAAGTAGGCGAAATACCAGGCAAGGACTGGGAGTATAGTGAGCTGTTACATCTAATGACGAAGGAGATAGGGAAAGAGAAGAAAACTGTTTGCTGGAAAGGAAAAAGGAAGCCAAAAAGTTGGTGGAACAAGGAAATCCGGGAGGCGATCGAGAAGCGACGCGAAGCATCACGGGAGCATAGAAAGGCAAAAAAGGAAAAGCGGCCGCAGGACGAAGTCAAAAAAATATGGGAAATATATTTAGAGAAAAAATCCCTTGTACAGAAATTGGTAGAGGCAAAAATTAAAGGTGAAAGTGAACGCTGGATGACAGAGATACACGAAAAAAAGGAGGCCGCGCCTAGGATTTTTTGGAGCCACATAAAGGCGCTAGGTAGGAAGTCTGTCACAACGCAACAACATATTCTAGATGAAAGAGGAAATCAATTGGAAGGGTACGAAGCGCTAGGTTACATCCAAAAGGTAACAGCCGATTCGTTTCAAAAGAGCGTCCAGGGGATCTCCCCGGTGAGTAAAAGTGTGGCGGAGAAAGCAACAGAGGAAGAGTTAGTACTTGATAATTTCAACTGGAAAAAGGCTGAAGGAAAAATTCCAAAGCGCACTGCCGCGGGTTTAGATGGGATTCCCGTTAGCCTCATTAACGAACTAGGACATAACACTAAAGAAGCATTGTTAAAAGCAGTAGAAAAAAGCTTAAAGGACGGACAAATACCGGACAGTTGGCGACAAAGTAGAATGAACTTAATCTATAAAGGCAAGGGAGAAAAGGACAAGATTCGCTCGTATAGACCACTAACCATTACATCGGTACTATACAGGATGGCGATGCAAGCAGTAAAAATGAAAATAGAAACATGGGCCGAACATAACAATATTTTGGGAGAACTTCAGAACGGATTTCGAGTCGACAGGCGGTTAGACGATAACCTGTTTGTTCTCACTCAGTGTATAGAAATATCTAAAATAGAGAATAGGCCCTTGTACGTGGCTTTTCTAGACATCACTGGGGCATACGACAACGTTAATCAGGAAATTTTGTGGAATATATTGAAAGGAATGGGCATGGGCGACGACTGTATACAGCTTTTGAGGGAGATATACCGAGAAAATACAGTTTGCATAGAGTGGGAAGGAATGCGTAGCAAAGAGAACGTTGAGGTTAGCAGGGGTCTGAGACAGGGATGTCCTTTGTCCCCGCTGTTATTCATGCTGTACATGGTGAGTATGGAAAAAGCGCTAGAAGGTAGCAACATTGGTTTTAATCTGTCACACAAACAGGGCGGCATGATGATTGAGCAGAAGCTTCCAGGTTTATTTTATGCGGACGATATCGTCTTATTTGCGGACAGTCGAGATGATATACAGCAGCTGGCGAATATATGCGGAAGGGAAGGTGAAGCTCTTGGACTAGGATTCAGTGTAACGAAGTGTGGATTGATGGTATTCAATGATCCCTGTGATCAGACGGTGTCCATACAAGGCCAAGAAATACCGAGGGTAAGTGAATACAAGTACCTTGGAGTATGGGTAAATGAGAGTGATAGATACATGGAGGTACAGGAAAAAGCCTCGGCAGCAAAAGGAAAGAGGAGTGCGGCAATAATGAAGCACAGAGCGTTGTGGGGATACAATAGGTATGAGGTGCTTCGAGGTCTGTGGAAGGGTGTAATGGTTCCAGGGCTTACTTTTGGGAACTCAGTGGTGTGCATGAGGGCAGAGGTGCAAGCGGGAATGGATGTAAATCAAAGGACTGTGGGACGCCTCGCGTTGGGTGCTCACGGGAAGACGACAAACGAGGCTGTAAAGGGCGATATGGGGTGGGCAGGTTTTGAGGCGAGGGAAGCGCAGAGCAAAATAAGGTTCGAAGAAAGGCTAAGAAATATGAAGGAGAGTAGATGGGCAGAGAAGGTGTTCCGTTATTTGTATAGGAAGAGCGTGGACACACAGTGGAGAAAAAGAACTAGAAGACTCACTAGTAAGTATACGGCTGGTATTGTAAGCCATATGTCAACAAAGAGCGTTAAGGGAAAAGTCAGGGAGGCGGAGAGGATTTACTGGATGGCAGCTATGGAGAAAAAACCGGCTTTGAGTAACTACCGAAAGGGCAAAAATGAAATAAGGAGGGAGGCATTTTACGATAATTCAAGGGGAAGCGCTTTACTGTTTGAAGCGAGATCGGGTTGCCTTAGAACGCGTAGTTATAAAGCAAGATTCAGTAAAGAAGAAGAACAATGCACATGCTGCGGGAAAGATAAGGAAACGGCGGAGCATGTTCTGATTGAATGTGGAGATATCCACCCAGGTGTACGTTTGGGCACGAGCCTACAGGAAGCCTTGGGTTTTAGGGACAACAATGGAAAGCTGAACACACCCGCGATTGAAATAAGTAAGAGACGGTTAGAGTATTGGTGGCAGAAAATTAGAGAGAAAGGACAAAAATAAATATTGGAAAAATAAAATATGGACAGTGTGCCGTAAATGGCAGAGAACTTAAGCTGAAAATTTACCTTTTTTTCCATTAAGATAGAATTTATCGAAGTAGAGGCATTAGGCCAACATAAAAAAAAGAAAAAATGTTTTTTTTTTGTCGAGCCTGGTGGCATACCTGTCACCACCCCGTTATAAAGGGGACGCTCATAGCATCCATCCATCCATTGGGATGTATGTAGTTCCGTCTCATGTATGTAGTATGGCCACCTGAGGCGCCTTCGTCGAGGTCGGACGTGTTTTTGGAGAGCTCCGGAATGACAGCTACAGATAAGTGTTTTTGCATGTTTCCAGCTTGCCTCTGTATGTAGCGTTATGAGAACGTAAGGCGATAGCGTAAAGCTTGATTAGGTCTAGTACGGTGTACGTTTTTTTTTTAGTATTCTGTACTGTGTCTTTTTTTTCTCCAGCCACCACGTGGCTGAGGCCTGCGCGTAGACCGACCACGTGCATGCGCAGGTGCTGTGAAGTGTAGCGTATTTATTTATTATTGTGGTTCTTTTTGGCTTAGACCAGTGTATTTTAGTACAGTTTTCTAACACGTGGGCATCGGTAAACTGAGCTAGCCATGGTCAAAAAGACCGTAAAGTGTTCAGAGTGCGGGATAGGGAGGAAGGTGGAAATTAGTGCGGAAGAGAAAGCAGAAGATGACGCCAAGTGTAGACAGTGCGAGTTCGAGGAGAAAATGAAAAATATGATGGCGGTCTAGAGTGGGCTTATGGAGAAAATCGCAGAGCTGGAGAATGCATTGGCGAAGGAGCGAGAGAAAACGTCAGCCATGGAGGAAAGGCTCCGGGCAGCCGAGAAAGGCCTATCGAAGGTCGTGAAGGGGAACGAAGACGCAGGTGACGGCGGAAGCATTATGGCGACGACCCCCCGTGCGGGAGAGATGAGGGAAACAGGCATGACAAAGGCAGATACATTGGCCACAGGGCCCAGCTACCGGGAAGTAGTTTTGAGGGAGGGAGGGAGCAAACCAGCAGCCGTGACTCACGCTAGTCACCTAGTCGGCAGCCAGGTGCAGGTTTCAGAAGGAATGTCTGAACAGGTCATCCTCGCCGGTGACTCAAATTTAGTCCGATGCGCAGCGGCAATCAAAGAAAGGGTGAAAGGCGACAAAAGAGTTGCGATAGGGACGTTCCCAGGACAAATGCTGGGGACAGTAATGAGTCAAGCGGGTGAACAACTCGCAGCTAAAGCTAACAATCGTAACCTCGTTGTAATTGCGGGAGGGTTAAATGGCGTCCTGAAAAAAGAATCGTCAGGACTAGCGACGACCTTGGCGAAAGGGGTGGATGACATGCGCACCGTGTCCCCCCAGGTGCAAATTGTAGTATGCACAGTACCGGAAGTACCAGTACGCAACGTCAACCTGCGAAGAGCGGTAGTCGACGCAAACAAAGAGATATGGCGAATTAGTCGAGAGAAGGGTTTCGAGGTAGTGGATTTAAACAGGGAAGTGCACAGGTGGGGTGGATTCCAAAGAGACAAGATTCATTTCGATAAGAGGCTTGGACACGAGGTGGGCTGGCGACTGGCAGGACGCGCAGTAGCTTTTTTGGGGGGCTCACGGGCCCTTCGGAGTCCGGGGTAGCTCGTAACAGGGAAAACAACCAGGAGGACGCTTTGACAGGTAGAATTGCGAAAAACCAGAAAAAAGGTAAAAGAAAAAGGAAAAAGGCGCGTGTTGCAATTAGTTACATAAACATGCAGGGTGGCAGAAAGAAGGCAAAATGGTTAGAGATTGAGGAGCAGTTAAACAAAGAACAGATAGGCGTGTATGCGGTTACAGAAACACACCTTAGAGACTTGGAAGAGCCACCACATATTAAAAATTATGTTTGGGAAGGGTGTAACAGGACCATATCGGAAAGGAAAGGTGGGGGTGTAGGAATGCTAATTCACCGCGGAGCCAAATGGGTTAGAGTGAAACAGACGTGTTCAGAGCACCTCTGGGTTCTGGGCACAGTAGGTGGAAAGGAAACGTGGCTAGGGGTAGCCTACTTGTGGACGGGGAATAACTGCAGAGAAAAGAATCAGGAGTTGTGGATTGCATGAGTGCGGATATTAAGGAATTTGGTAATGGGGCCGAAATCATCCTTCTAGGGGACATGAATGCCCACATACATGACCTTGACGGATATTCAGACACCAATGGGAAGTTATTACTAGATCTTTGCGAGCAACATAGTCTGGAGATAGTTAACACGGGGCCTAAATGTGACGGCCAGATCACATGGGAAGTCGGAAACAAGCAATCAAGTATTGATTATTGTCTCATGACTGAAGGAATTTACCACAAACTGACAGAAATGAGGATAGACGAGGAAGGCATTAACAGCTTGGGTAGTGATCATAAACGAATAACATTACAAATGGGATACGAAACTAAAAATATGAGCATGGAATCAAAGTCTGGCAGCTCGTATTTAAATGACAAACAAATAATAAATATAGCCGCAAGAGTCGAGGAAGAAGTAGGCGAAATACCAGGCAAGGACTGGGAGTATAGGGAGCTGTTACATCTAATGACGAAGGAGATAGGGAAAGAGAAGAAAACCGTTTGCTGGAAAGGAAAAAGGAAGCCAAAAAGTTGGTGGAACAAGGAAATCCGGGAGGCGATCGAGAAGCGACGCGAAGCATCACGGGAGCATAGAAAGGCAAAAAAGGAGAAGCGGCCGCAGGACGAAGTCAAAAAAATATGGGAAATATATTTGGAGAAAAAATCCCTTGTACAGAAATTGGTAGAGGCAAAAATTAAAGGTGAAAGTGAACGCTGGATGACAGAGATACACGAAAAAAAGGAGGCCGCGCCTAGGATTTTTTGGAGCCACATAAAGGCGCTAGGTAGGAAGTCTGTCACAACGCAACAACATATTCTAGATGAAGGAGGAAATCAATTGGAAGGGTACGAAGCGCTAGGTTACATCCAAAAGGTAACAGCCGATTCGTTTCAAAAGAGCGTCCAGGGGATCTCCCCGGTGAGTAAAAGTGTGGCGGAGAAAGCAACAGAGGAAGAGCTAGTACTAGATAATTTCAACTGGAAAAAGGCCGAAGGAAAAATTCCAAAGCGCACTGCCGCGGGTTTAGATGGGATTCCCGTTAGCCTCATTAACGAACTAGGACATAACACTAAAGAAGCATTGTTAAAAGCAGTAGAAAAAAGCTTAAAGGACGGACAAATACCGGACAGTTGGCGACAAAGTAGAATGAACTTAATCTATAAAGGCAAGGGAGAAAAGGACAAGATTCGCTCGTATAGACCACTAACCATTACATCGGTACTATACAGGTTGGCGATGCAAGCAGTAAAAATGAAAATAGAAACATGGGCCGAACATAACGATATTTTGGGAGAACTTCAGAATGGATTTCGAGTCGACAGGCGGTTAGACGATAACCTGTTTGTTCTCACTCAGTGTATAGAAATATCTAAAATAGAGAATAGGCCCTTGTACGTGGCTTTTCTAGACATCACTGGGGCATACGACAACGTTAATCAGGAACTTTTG
Source organism: Rhipicephalus microplus (assembly GCF_043290135.1). Classification (NCBI taxonomy): domain Eukaryota; kingdom Metazoa; phylum Arthropoda; class Arachnida; order Ixodida; family Ixodidae; genus Rhipicephalus; species Rhipicephalus microplus. The sequence continues at coordinate 5,011,797 of NW_027464607.1, forward strand.
TGGGATATATTGAAAGGAATGGGCATGGGCGACGACTGTATACAGCTTTTGAGGGAGATATACCGAGAAAATACAGTTTGCATAGAGTGGGAAGGAATGCGTAGCAAAGAGAACGTTGAGGTTAGCAGGGGTCTGAGACAGGGATGTCCTTTGTCCCCACTGTTATTCATGCTGTACATGGTGAGTATGGAAAAAGCGCTAGAAGGTAGCAACATTGGTTTTAATCTGTCACACAAACAGGGCGGCATGATGATTGAGCAGAAGCTTCCAGGTTTATTTTATGCGGACGATATCGTCTTATTTGCGGACAGTCGAGATGATATACAGCAGCTGGCGAATATATGCGGAAGGGAAGGTGAAGCTCTTGGACTAGGATTCAGTGTAACGAAGTGTGGTTTGATGGTATTCAATGATCCCTGTGATCAGACGGTGTCCATACAAGGCCAAGAAATACCGAGGGTAAGTGAATACAAGTACCTTGGAGTATGGGTAAATGAGAGTGATAGATACATGGAGGTACAGGAAAAAGCCTCGGCAGCAAAAGGAAAGAGGAATGCGGCAATAATGAAGCACAGAGCGTTGTGGGGATACAATAGGTATGAGGTGCTTCGAGGTCTGTGGAAGGGTGTAATGGTTCCAGGGCTTACTTTTGGGAACTCAGTGGTGTGCATGAGGGCAGAGGTGCAATCGGGAATGGATGTAAATCAAAGGACTGTGGGACGCCTCGCGTTGGGTGCTCACGGGAAGACGACAAACGAGGCTGTAAAGGGCGATATGGGGTGGGCAGGTTTTGAGGCGAGGGAAGCGCAGAGCAAAATAAGGTTCGAAGAAAGGCTAAGAAATATGAAGGAGAGTAGATGGGCAGAGAAGGTGTTCCGTTATTTGTATAGGAAGAGCGTGGACACACAGTGGAGAAAAAGAACTAGAAGACTCACTAGTAAATATACGGCTGGTATTGTGAGCCATATGTCAACAAAGAACGTTAAGGGAAAAGTCAGGGAGGCGGAGAGGATTTACTGGATGGCAGCTATGGAGAAAAAACCGGCTTTGAGTAACTACCGAAAGGGCAAAAATGAAATAAGGAGGGAGGCATTTTACGATAATTCAAGGGGAAGCGCTTTACTGTTTGAAGCGAGATCGGGTTGCCTTAGAACGCGTAGTTATAAAGCAAGATTCAGTAAAGAAGAAGAACAATGCACATGCTGCGGGAAAGATAAGGAAACGGCGGAGCATGTTCTGATTGAATGTGGAGATATCCACCCAGGTGTACGTTTGGGCACGAGCCTACAGGAAGCCTTGGGTTTTAGGGACAACAATGGAAAGCTGAACACACCCGCGATTGAAATAAGTAAGAGACGGTTAGAGTATTGGTGGCAGAAAATTAGAGAGAAAGGACAAAAATAAATATTGGAAAAATAAAATATGGACAGTGTGCCGTAAATGGCAGAGAACTTAAGCTGAAAATTTACCTTTTTTCTATTAAGATAGAATTTATCGAAGTAGAGGCATTAGGCCAACATAAAAAAAGAAAAAAGGTTTTTTTTTTTTTTGTCGAGCCTGGTGGCATACTTGTCACCACCCCGTTATAAAGGGGACGCTCATAGCATCCATCCATCCTGTCCGCCGCGCGTAGCGCTGCAGTCAGATTCGCGAGGCCAGCCAGGCAGGCTCGACCGGCGAGTTGACTGCTGTCAGGGCGCTTTGCTGCTGTGGCTTTCGATTCTTCTTGTATCTTTTTTCTGTGCTGGAAGAAAACGTTCTCGGTACCACCATGAACAAGAAAAAGAAGACGGATACGCACTGTTTCGCCCCGGGTTGCCGGTCAGGCTACCCCGGCCATCGCGTTGAAAACGGGCGGAAGATTTCGCTCTTTTCGGCACCAAAGGACGAAGACCGACGAAAGGTTTGGGAGCGGAACCTCAAAGACAAACCTCTAATGGACACATCCGCGGTTTGTGAAAAACACTTTGCTGACCATTTTGTCGTTCGTGATTTTGTCCACATCATCGGCGGCAAGGAGGTACGAATCGCTCGAGGAAAGCCTGGTTTTACTGCAAATGCAGTGCCAACGTTTTTACCTGACCTGCCCGCATACCTTTCCACATCTGTGAAAAAACCAAGGCCCGAGCGAAAGCGCTGCTTAGTTTCTACGTCTGGATCGGCGAAGAAAGTTCGTCTCTCTCGTCGCGATGAGCACGAAGCGAGCTTGCTCGGCGAAGAGAATTCCGACCCGAACACGAGCCCTGCCGAAAACATGCAAGCGAACCCGCTCAAATCAGGTGACTTAAAGGACCTTGCCACCTGCTTAAGTGTTCCAAGGCTGTGGACGAAACTGACCACTCCAGACCTTGATCTCCTTGTGTATGCCACTACACGCACAACAAAACAGCCTTTCAGTGTCTCCCACGAGAAAGTGATCTGTTTCAGCTTAGTTAGCAACAGTGATGTTGTGGCAAGCTGTTATCTCGGTGCGAGAGAAAAGAAGTACGGCAAAATCACCTCCCTTCTTGAAGCAACGAACATATTTCAAGAAGTTGACACTGCATTGCTTTGTTCAAGCGCTATGAGCAAAGACGCCTATGACGGCCTTGCTCAGAACCTGACCGAGAAGATGAAGCGCACCCTCACCCCCGCGAGTGACGGCGTGTTCGGCAAGAACTGTCTTGGAATGGTGACAGTCAAAGGTGTGTGTTAATATTTTTAATAAGAAACAATGTACTTTCTGTTCTAGCTAACATAGCCTGCTACTTTTTTTTCATAACCTAAGCATATCCTTTGTATCTAAAGCAACCTGCATTAAAGGGAAATAACACTAGTCAGGACCTGTTAGCTATTACCCACTTTGTAATAGCTCTGGAGTTTATTTTTCCTCCAAATATCTGTTAGCCCTTGTTTCCATGTCTTGCAAATAGTTCGAAGTAAGGAAGTGGCTTATTTTATGTTTTACGTTTTTCAGGAACCATCCGTGTTCATTGTCGCTATTTGCGAAAGTCGCTGGTGGCACGGAAGTCCAAGTTGAAGAAAAAACGTGTCACACATAACTTGTCTCACAAGCTGCGAATGGCCAATCAGAAGACAAAGCGAATTGCTTCACGCTTGTGTACCCTGGCAGGCCAAGTACGAGCCATGAAAGAAGAAAACTCCAGGCTAAGTGATGAGACTTTCCTTGGCCGAATTAAAGAACTCCCCCCAAAGCAGCAAGAGGCAGCTCTACACATGTTCAAGGCTGCGAAGAGGAAGAGTGTTAGAGGGATGAGGTACTCGAAGGAGTGGATTTTGGAATGCCTCATCATGCGCATGAAAGGGCCAAAGCTTTACGAGGATATGCGGAGGCAGAAATTCTTGTTTTGCCGAGCAAGGTTACTCTTCAGAAGTATCTCAGGTCGTACAGGACGGGATTTGGCTTTAATGCCAAAGTGATGAGCATGCTCAAGCAGAAAGCGTCTTCCATGGATGCCTTCAAAAGGCACGGAGGGCTCATCGTTGACGAAATGAAACTGTCCGAGAATCTGTCAGTCTCATCGTCAGGGCACATACAAGGCTTCGTGGACATGGGCCAGTTCACCCCCAGCAGTGACAAGCATAAAGTGGCTGACCATAGGATGGTCATAATGTTTGTGCCGCTCACTGGCGAGTGGACCCAAATACTTGCTTCTTTTGCCACGCGGGGCAACATGAAAGGAAATTTGCTCTCGAAAGGGATGCTGGAGGCAGTGATTCTAGTGGAAAAGGCTGGGCTATTTGTTGATTTCATAACATCCGACGGTGCGACCTGGAATCGAAACATGTGGTCCACGATGGGCATTTACGCGACTGCATCAATCACAAAATGCAAAGTGCAACATCCAGTGGACAACAAGCGGTCACTTCATTTCATTTCTGACTTCCCACATCTTGTCAAATGCATCAGGAATGGGCTACTCCAAGCAGACTTCACCACTCCAACAGGACCAGTAAGTACAAAAATTTATGCCTTTATCAATATGAGAATGTTTTTATCCCCAGAAAACATAAAAACACAGCACTGCAGTGTCTTATGAAGCATTTTGTTTTTCCATGCAGGTATCGCTTCGTCCTGTAAAAGAGGCTTTGACACTTGATGGCTCGAACGTGACTCTTCAAGCCATGCCCGGTATCACAATCCGCCACACTCAGTCCAACAACTTTGAGAAAATGAGGGTTACCTACGCCTTCCAACTCTTCAGGGACATGGTTCTAAATGGCCTTCGTCTCTACAAAAATGATGTTGAGGCCAAATGCGGGAGCATCCAGCCTGTCTTGACCTTTTTCGGGTAAGTTTATTGCCTCAAGTACTGCTCCACATGTATACAAGCTGTTAGGAGCATACTTATATTTCACTTTTTTGTTTTTATTTACCTTTCGCTGCAAATGAACCTTCCAACCTCTTGGCTAACTGTTTTAAAATCTTATTGTGTGCTCTATGCATTTCAGCATGATGAGAGACCTTATCGAGATAATGTCATCTCGATTCCCCGCCAAGGCTCTTCGTCCGGACTCAGCTGCCGTGATAAGCTGCTGTCATTTCTAGCCTACCTTGTTGAATGGGAGGTTTATGTAGCAGAAAACTTGCGTCAAGCGAAAAACGAAGGCCGAGCCAAAAAGCGGGGCCGCTTTTTGTCCGAGTCTACCGCAGTTGGATTGAGGGTCACCATTGCAAGTGTCCTGTCGCTGCTGGACTGACTACCTGAGCCAACAACTCGCGTACAAGTTCATCATGACATCAAGGCTGAGCCAGGACCCAGCTGAGAACTTTTTTGGCATTGCGCGGCAGTCGTCAGGCTGTAATACTCACCCCACACCTCAGCAGTTTTTGATTACAGTTTCTTGCTTGAGTTTTTACAGCCTTGCCAAATCTGTGTCACACGGGAATGCAGAGCCAGACATTTTGACTGCACTGCTTGGGGTGATGCTGCCGGTGGGGATGACCGTACTAAACAGTAAACAGTTTCTGCTGGACCAGCTGATTGCTGATGGGGATCTTTGCAGTGCTGAACTGGCATTGAACAGCATTGAGAAAGCTGCACCAGATCATGTTGCTTGTGTGTCTGCCAAAAGTGATGAGCGGCAAATTTTTTTACGTTGCTGGATATGTAGCACGGAAGTTCTTGGCCAAAACCAGCTGTGATGCTTGTAAAAACGTTCTGCTTGCAGACAAAAACGACATCAAAAACCTTCAAGCTGCTCAGCTAACACAGCTAAAGGATAATGGCGGCCTGCTGTACCCGTCGGGTTTCCTATTTAGGTTCCTAAAAAAACCTGGAGAACCTTTTCACGGGTTGCTTCAGTGCACAAGAGCTTCATCATGAAAGCATCATGGATGTAATTTGGCTAATCAAATCCCGACCACAGCACCGTGTTGGATGTACTGACCACGCTGAAATGCTTACTGCTAAGATGGTGGCATTTTTCATTACCACTCGGCTGCACTTTTTCATAAAATCACTCAACCGAGCCAGGATGCAGAAGCGGGAAACGGCAAAATACCTGAAACTTAGCCGCTGTACATAGACTGCTCTTGCCCCCATTTCAGCATTCATATGTCTGCAGGGGAACCGTGTTTGTTTATCCATTTTCTCTGTGCCATTCTTGTATTTTTATGCGTACTGTTGTCATAACTTACTGTGCAATAATTCTGTGCTTTTGCAGAATTCAATTGGAGTCTGTCTGTTACAAACGCCTAGTTCTTTGCAATTTAACAGTTTTATTTGTCATCAAGACCCTCTTAATGTATTTCTGGTATTTTTACTTCACTACGTGTAAGGTAGAGTGCTTGTTTGATGTATTGAACTTCTGACAATTGTTTTTTTTTTGTTATCTAGTGAGCTATTTCTGTTCGACATTTTATTTTTTCATAGTCACATCGTTGTTTGTCATTGTATAAATTTTTAATGTATAGCTTTATGTTAAAATGTTTTTAATGTGAAAGCCCTAGATCTCTGTTTCATGGAATACATGAGGTACTCAACATCATTGTAAGGTCCACAAAATTGTACAGAACATTGGAGTGCTAGCCGGGAAGGGAGCACTGCAGCAGAAGGGTTGGAGGAGGGTTGGAAAGTTAAATAGCAGTGCAAGAGGGGAGGTCGCTGCGATGTGCAATATGAGCTGCCTTTAGAGCTGAAGGTTTTGACGGGTGTGAACAGGAGGCTTCTGGTGTTGGTGAGCCAGGATAACAAGCTTTGGAGGATGCTGTCTGTTGTTCTATTCAAGTGGTGATGGGAACTTTCGCAAAGTTCAACAGAAAGTTCAAGAACACGTTAACAGAACTTTCAACTAAACTTTCACCGTCACATTTTTGGAAAGTTCTATATGCACCCCCGTAATTGTTAAAACGTTCCTAGTATGTTTACTGTACTGTGATAAGTAAAAAGTAGACTGCCCGTTTCATTTATTGCAGTCGTAATGGCAATTCGTGCAACCTGGCAAGCCGTTTTAATTTTGCACCTGATTTGTTCATAGCCGCACCATTGTCTTTGAGATTTCCTTTGAAATATTTTAAGTATATGTGTATATTCCTTTCTTTTTTTTATTGTGTGAAAAGTAGACTGCCTGTGTCTTGCATTGTACTGTGCTTGTGATCAGTTTTTTGCTTTCTAGCTGGTTATTTTTGTTTGACATCTCACTTGATTAGTTCATTTGGCATGTAGTTACAACCTAAATAAATGTTGTATCAAGTGTTGCCGAAATATTTCTTTCATTTGCCATTTTGTCACACAGCCTCTTCTTTATAATAACTATTCTCCTGGCTAAAATACTGTGGGACTCCAAGTGCTGAAAGCGGTGCTGACAGGGCTGTCTGTTTAAACTAGTGTAGTCGTGCAAAAGTTGTCCGCATGTGAACCAACAGCAAGAAGTCCTGCTCTACTGAAAAACGAGTACCGCTTACGGCACACATTCGAAATGGAATGCAGTCCATAATACACCAGAAGGCCGATAATCGAGACAAACATTGCGGTTCGAGCCGATAAATTGCTACTCTGGTCAAGGGCGTCACCAGTCGTGGCTCGTGGCACGTTAATGACAAAGAATTCATATCAGATATCCGTGATTTGAAGCTGAGGTGCTCTGAAAAAACACGAGGCTTATTAAAAAAAAAAAGCCCGTCCGACGCTACGCTGCGAAGTCGACGGGAGCTGCACATGATGCTGCTCTTCACAGTGAAGCACAGGCTCGCAAAGCGTTCAGTACATAATCTCAGCACGCAAAACCGTTCGCCAGGTTAGTCGATTGTAGCTGCCCATTTTTTTAAAGTGCGATGCAACGGAGAAAGAAAGGGAAGAAGCTTGCGCAGCTGTTCGAATGATGCCCAAATCCCCGCAGCAGCACCTCGCGATTACTACGCCAGCGCCGCCCGCGGCCGGCAGCTTCCTGAGACTCACGAGCAGGGGGGCGCTTTTGCCACTACAAAGTATTCTAGTTCACTGTAACCGGGGGAACCGAAACACTTCCTTTAGTACGCCGTAGTACCCGCGTACGTAACGAGCGTGTTGCGCCATCTGGTATATCAAAATAGAAGCACGTGTTGTTGACAGCCAATGTGAGCCAATCCAAGTGTTATAGCCAGATTATGGCCATATTTTAAGCCAAAGAGCCGGTCGGTGCTTGCCTTCGATGCCGCCATTTTGCAAAACGAAGTCTCGCGCTGTCGCGAACTTGTTCTAGAGCGGCGCGATCACCTCATACGTACGCACGCACGCATCTCATGCGTGCGTACGTAGCGGCTGCGTACGTAATGCGATAAGTGCGCGTTGTGGTCTGCGCATGCGCACTACGCAGAACGTGGCGTTCTTACGTACGCAACGCCGCCACGTACGTAGCGTACGCAGTACTAAAACTCTCTACTATCTGACTACGTGTGTTTGGGGACGTAGCACAAAACATTTAATCAGCCTTACTTTAAAAAAATATATATGTCATATCTTTTTTATTATAAAAAGGCCACAAAAAGGTATTGATTGATTTGTGGGGTTTAACGTCCCAAAACCACCATATGATTATGAGAGACGCCGTAGTGGAGGGCTCCGGAAATTTCGACCACCTTTAACGTGCGCCCAAATCTGAGCACACGGGCCTACAACATTTCCGCCACCATCGGAAATGCAGCCGCCGCAGCCGGGAATCGAACCCGCGACCAGCGGGTCAGCAGCCGAGTACCTTAGCCACTAGACCACCGCGGCGGGGCCACAAAAAGGTATTACCTATTTACAGTGGCCGAAACAAGGTACCTTACTTATTAACATAGTCTCAGTGCATTTGAATGCTTCACACAGATAGTATATCAGCGGTTAAAAGGTATTAATCGTTTTTGGATTTCACGTGCCAAAACAACGATAATATTTGGAGAAATGCCACAGTGAATTAGTTGTGACTGTTCTCCGGATTGTGACCGTCTTGTTATTTTGATCCACCGGTCTTGTTAATTTTTTGTAATTTACTAATTTTGCTGTAGTTGTCTATTACAACGTGTGTAGCACTTGCTTATGGTTTGTTAACTTGTCCTCATTTCAACAATATCAGAATGACATTTACATATCTCAGTTGCATACTTTAAACAATATTTTTTATCTATGGATATCTCCTGTGTCATTTTTCTGTTTATAGATGATACGTCGAGACGATTCCTCTAATAAATTATCACAATCAGAATCACACACTGTTTTGGATTAAATAGTCAGCAGCCGGGTAGGAAAAAAGTAGTAACGAAGCAAGAATTGTAGCAATGGATGCAGTTACTACCTCTTTCATTCCAGTTAATAACTGTTTCCTAACATAGGTAGTAAACAGGTCGCAAAAAGTTAGTAACAGCTGCAGCTAGTAACTGTTTACTAATATAGGTAGTAAACAGGTTGCAAAAGGGTAGTAACAGTTCGAGAAAGATAGTAAGCGCTGCAGTTACTACCTGTTTGCTTGCAGTTACTACATTTTTACTAACTTTTTTCAAAGAGTTTGCACCCTAACATGTAGCCGTCATTTACAACCCGAGTATTTTATAGAATATAAGCAGTGGTGACTGAAGACTACCCTTCATGTTTGGCAACATGGTAATTGACATCACTAAACGGGAGTGTGCTGCATGCGAACAGTCAACAAATGAGTCTATCAGTAACAACGCTGCTCGCCATCACTACCGTGTGCAACGCTAACATTACGCCTCGAAGCTGAATAGGAGCCCATGGGCACCACACAGACATTCGGTTCTACTATGCTCGCTACCGAATTAAGAGGCCAGAGGGAAGAAGAAAGAAACAGAGCTGAGCAGCCGAATATTAAGGCTACAATAATCCGTCTGTGAACACACAGACAAGCTCAAGCATTGACCACAGGGATGCTAGCACTGACACAGGCTGCATTTTTCAGGCCTGTCACCTTGGCACAAGTTGAGAAGCGGCATTAGACTTCAGACTTTAACAGCACCTGTTCCAAACATAGGCGATGATCGCAGAAATATCGCCGTATACGGAGCGGTTATTGTTTATTTCATGGTGATATTATTGTTTAGGCTCTCAAATGGTGAAATCACTTGCCTTAGTTCCTCATTTTACGGCACTTGCTTTTTCTTGGTAGCAACACATGTAATGCTTTGCGAAGAGCACGGATATTGACCCATGTCCCTGGAAGCAGTCCAGTGGAATTTTGTGCTATTTAATGCATGAACTGCAAGCTTGCGCATAACGTGTTACACCACTAGCGAGTAGCAAGCATCGGGGAACATTAGGCGCCCAAGCTTTTAATATTAGCTCCTAGCAAACGCTTCTCTGAAAAATTGACTTTCAGTCACTCAAAAAATTAACTTCTTTCAGTCAATCGAACGCCATGATGACAAAATGATCTTCCGCGGATTACTGGCATCAGCCATCGGCCTAGCAGACGACGCGCGAGTGCCTAGATCAAGTAGTCGCGAATGACACATGCCTTTGAAATAAGCTGGGTGTCCAGAACAACAAGAGCTTCACGATTCTCTTTTCAATGTTTCCAATACATTTTAAACAATGCGAATACAGCCGAAAACCGAGCCATATAGCAGCTTCGAATGCAGCCGCGGCATTTGTTTGCGCGAGAGACGACGCGACGGCATCTCTACTCCAGTTACGGTGCCTGGCGGCAAAATGCCGCCTTAGCACCGACGGCCGCTTCCCATTAAAATCCGCTCCTTCGCCCGGGCACTGAGAAAATAGAGGAGGCGCTGGTTTCACACAATTGGGAACAAACACTGTGCGGAGAGTCGATCGGTGAGCGTGAGCTGACTGCTTGAAAAAAAAAAAACACTAAGTTTGATCCGGGGCGCGCGGAAAAAAAAACCGGTCTGTTGAAGTAATGCGAAAGGAAAAAAAAAAAAAAAAACGCCCGTGCTTGAGCTCGGGTTCGCCACAAGTGGAGACACCGTGGCAAACAAACACGGTGACCGAGCGAGTGGGCTGCCAGCCGGGGCGGCCAAAGAAATGCAAATTGTGAACCGCGTCAGCCGGGGTGGCACGGAAACGGCAAAACTGCGTCAGCCGGGGCGGCGCGGAACGCGAAAACTCCGTCAGCCGGGGCGGCACAAAAACAAGGAGGAAAAAAGAAAACAGTATTTCGACTGTTTCTCTTCAGACGCAAAACGTGCACACACTTTGGCTCATTTCAGCACCACTTTCTGGTGCCCTGTTGCACGGGTGCCACTTGTACGCACGGCACTGCACGTTTTATCCGACACCTCTTTCTGGTGCTCTGTAGGACGCGCGCCGTCCCTATGCACGGCACACCGCACGGTACTCTCGTTTCTTTTTAATCCTTTTGGGGACCTTCGACGCAAAAATTTTAGTCTGTCTGTACATTTGTCTGTTTGTCTATTCTTAACAGCACCGGGTATTTGCACTTATGTAATGGCAACACATGTAATGCTTCGCGAAGGAAAGGGATAATGACCTATGTCCCTGGAAGCAGTCTAGTGGTACTTTGTGCTATTTAGTGCATGAGCTACAAGCTTGCACATAATGTGTTACCCCACTATAGCGAGTAGCAAGCATCGGGGAACATTAGGCATACAAGCTTTAAATACTAGCCCCTGGCAAAGACTTCCCATTCAACCCCATCCGCAGCGCCCACTAATGTTGCTCAAGTTTTAGCGTTCATACTTGTGCAATTGTCAGTTAAAAAGCAATGATTGCGCACGTCTGGGGCACCGTAACAGCACGTATATATTCTGCATGTTCGTCTTTTACTAGAAAAGGCATACATAAGTAATTTTAAGGACCGTAGTGCTTATCACACTGCGCTGAGCATGCAACGCTTGTACGAAAAGAGGAGTGTTTCCAACGCTTTGCTAAGACGAGACAGTGGTGGCACCGGGGCACCTACCCGTCTCATTGCGTTCTACACCTATCACTTCTGAGACGGGCACGCGCACCCGTCTCAGACCCACACGCTTCGTTTTCCAAAAAAACTGCCAGATGGCGCTCATGTCTCACGTGAGACATGAGCGCCATCTGGCAGTTTTTTGGCGAAAGGCGTCGATGACATGCGCGCCACTTTTCCTAAGGTGCAGGTAGTGATATGCACGATACCGGAGGTACCGGTGCATGATAGCAACCTGCAAAGAGCGGTGGTCAACGCAAACCAAGAGATATGGTGGATGAGTCGAGAGAAAGGCTTTGAGGTGGTGGAAATAAACAGAGAGGTGCATAGGTGGGGGGGTTTTCAACGAGACAGAATTCACTTCGATGGGCGGCTAGGTCATGAGGTGGGTTGGCGACTTGCAGGACGCGCAGTAGCTTTTTTGGGGGGCAAGCGAGCCCTTCGGGGTGCAGGATAGCTAGTAACGAGGAAAACAACCAGGCAGACTCTTCGACAGGTGGTATGGACAGATACGATTCCAAAGTGGCACCAATATCTAAGATAGGTAGAGTCCGGGGCATAAATAGACGTAGCCACGAGCGCCGAGCCAATTCAGACATAGGGTATATTAACATGCAGGGTGGTAGGAAGAGGCTGAAGTGGGAAGAGATAGAAGAACAGCTAAGGGAAGAGAGGCCGATGGTATACGGTTTTGTAGAAACACATCTCAGGGACATGGAACAACCTCCGAACAATCCGGACTACGCGTGGGAATATTGTAATAGAACAAAAGGCAGCAGAAAGGGGGGTGGTATTGGGGCATTAATTCATAAAAGTACAGACTGGCAAAGGGTCAAGCAGGAGTGCAAGGAACATTTATGGCTAAAAGGGAAAGTGGCAGGTCAAATGACACTCCTTGGTTTCGTGTACTTGTGGATGGGAGCAAAGGCCAGAGAGGAAAACCAGGCAATGGTAGAGTGTATATCAAAGGACATTCAGGAGTTAGGAAGAAAGTGCGAGATGATTATACTAAGAGACATGAATGCGCACATAGAAGATATAGATGGGTATACCAACCCGACAGGCAAAATGATCATGGATATGTGTGAAAGGCTTGATTTGATCATTTGCAACAGTACCGAGAAGTGTGAAGGGCAAATAACATGGGAGGTAGGAAGGCTTCAGTCGACGATAGATTATGCACTGATGTCACATAGGATGCATGATAAGCTCAGGGAAATGCACATAAATGAAGGTGGCTCCAGAAGTCTGGGTAGCGATCACAAACGTATCAAGCTAAGTTTTGGAAGAGCAGTGAAAGTGGGAAGGAGACAAGATGAGCAACTACAGGAAAATTTTTATTCAGAAAGGCAAATTGAAATAGCCACTAAACAAATTGAGAAAGTAATCACGGAGGATAATAAGACAGTGTGGACATACACGAATCTAATTAGACTCTTTGAGCTAGAGCTTGCTAAGACGCGTGACAAGTCACCCCGGAAAAGAAGACACAAACCCAAAAGTTGGTGGGATGAGGAAGTTAAGAGAGCCATAGCAAAACGTCAGGAAGCCTCTAGGGAACACAGACATGCTAAGCAGCGGGGTGAACCGACAGATGATGTTGAAAGAAAATGGGCAACCTTTCTAAGCTGTAGAAGGGACGCATCCCTTCTGATCAATGAAAAGATTAGAAGGAAGGGAGCTCAGTGGCTGGCAGAAGTACATAAAAAAGATAGAAATGCAGCTGCGAAATTTTGTAACCATCTCAACTCCCTAAGAAATGAGACGAGCCTAGAGCAGAGCTTTATAACTTCAGCCCAAGGTGCTAGGCTAGAAGGGGACGAAGCTATTGAATATATAAGAACAAGGGTGACAGAAAATTTTCATCAAAGAAGTACTTTATGCACCACAATAGACAAGGACGAATCAAGTGGTGCAATGGCACCATTTTCACAACAAGAGTGGGAAAGGGCTGAGAAAAAGGTTCCTAGTAGTACATCAACAGACCCAGATGGTATTCCAATTAGGCTGATAAAGACATTAGGTCCGAAAAATAAGCAGGCTTTGAGAGAGGCAGTGAGTACAATAATAATCGATGGTGAAGTTCCCGATGGATGGAAACTTAGCAGGATGAGCATGATCTATAAAGGAAAGGGGGACAAAGCTGACATAAACAACTACCGTCCTATAACAGTGACATCAGTGGTCTACAGGCTGGCGATGCAGATTATAAAGGAAAGACTGCAGGCGTGGATAGAGGATGAGGGGGTGCTGGGGGAACTGCAGAATGGGTTTCGGAAACACAGGAGGTTGGAAGACAATCTGTTCTCACTGACGCAGTGCATCAAAATAGCAGAAAAAGAACACAGGCCCCTGTGGCTAGCATTTTTGGATATCAAGGGAGCGTACGATAGCGTGGTTCAAGAGGAATTGTGGGGAATACTCGACACACTAGGCGTGGAACATGTAGTCACTAATCTTTTAAAGGGTGTCTATAAAGGTAACAAGGTAGTTATAAAGTGGGAAAAACAGGTATCCAAGCCTGCAGAGGTAAAACGGGGGCTTAGGCAGGGGTGCCCCCTGTCACCCTTATTATTCATGATGTACCTACAAGGTTTAGAGGCAAAATTAGAGGGAAGTGGACTGGGCTTCAAACTCTCTTTATTCAAACAAGGAAAACTTATTGATCAGGCACTACCAGCATTAATGTACGCAGATGGTATAGTGCTAATGGCCAACAACAAGGAAGATTTGCAGAGATTGATGGACATCTGCGGTAATGAGGGAGATAGGTTAGATTTTAGATTCAGTAGGGAAAAATCAGCAGTCATGATTTTCAATGACAACGAAGGTAGTGAGCTTAGAATACAGGAGGTCACGCTAGAGATAACAGATAAATACAAATATCTGGGCGTATGGATAAGCAATGGGACCGAGTATCTGAGGGAACACGAAATATACGTGACGACTAAAGGTAACAGGAATGCAGCAGTCATGAAAAATAGGGCACTGTGGAATTACAATACGTATGATGTTGTGAGAGGAATATGGAAAGGGGTCATGGTTCCTGGGCTGACGTTCGGCAATGCGGTCTTGTGCATTAGATCAGAAGTTCAAGCAAGATTAGAAATTAAGCAACGTGGAATAGTTAGGCTTGCTTTAGGAGCTCACGGGAATACACCAAATCAGGGAGTACAAGGTGATATGGGATGGACATCATTTGAGGGCAGGGAAGCTAGCAGCAAGAAAAAAATTTGAGAAGCGATTGAGAGAAATGGGGGAAGAGCGTTGGGCTAGGAAGGTTTTCAGCTACTTGTACATGAAGAATGTGGATACAAAATGGAGGAAGCGAACCAGGAAGTTGACTGGTATATACTTAGAAAACAGCAGGTTGCCAAACCACAAAGAACTATCGGTTAAGAAGAAAGTGAAGGAAACGGAGACTGACATGTGGAGAATGGGCATGATTAAGAAGTCCGCACTAGAGATCTATCAAACTTTTAAGCAGGAAATTGCCAAGGAAAGGATCTATGATAATACTCGGGGTAGTTCTCTACTGTTTGAGGCCAGGACGGGAGTACTACGAACTAAGACATATCGGACCAAATACGAAGGGGTAGACACAGTATGCAGTGCGTGTGGAGAGGAAGAAGAAACTGCCGAACACTTGATAATGTTCTGTAATGGGCTTCACCCTATAGTTCAGGATGACGGCGCAGAGTTTTTCAAATCACTGGGGTTTAGGGACCGGGAGGGCAAAATAAACTTTAAGCGGGTAGACTTAACTAGAAGGAGGTTATCTGATTGGTGGCTAAAGTCAAGGCACGAGTGAAAATTGAACTCTTCACTGCAAAGTACGAATCCTCAAACTCACTTTTTTAAGCAAAAATATATAGTTTTTGGTTCATTAGGTATTACGGCTTGGTGGCGCTAGCCACCGCCCGATCTAAAGGGTACAGCCATATCCATCCATTCATCCAGACGTGACTTGATGCGCTCATTCGCCTCGGCTGCACGCTCAAGGCACTCTATCGCAGTGCCTCCAGAATACCATTTAGCGATTTTGTTGTGCAGAACATCAAATAAATGTTTTGTTCACTCTCTCCAGAGGAGGGTCACTAGGGGGCCACGGTGTGTGGACGCACGTCGCATCGGCTCCGCACATTTTCTACGGTTTTCGGCGATTTCTTTCCAGCCATTTAGTTCAGAGTATTCCCAAGTGACTGCGAAAGTCCTGCGGTCTCTCCCGATACCATTTGTGCAGGTGAGCCCGTGTTTCTGTCACTTTTCGAAGATTGCCCGTATTGCCACGCTGGCACGACAGTAAAGCCAGTAGACAAGGCACGGTAGGCCTGACAAGTCGTCGGAGCAAGCGGGTGCCCCATCCGCTGCGACGGCGCCCGAAATGGAATTCGTGCAAGTCGAAGGGGAGGAGATATCGCCGACGGAGTTCGGAAAAGAGCAGGGATGGTGCGAGATCAAACGAAACACCAAGAAGGCGGGTGGAGACGCCGACCCGGCGAAGAACCAGCAAGCAACGCTAGCGTCTACCGAGAAGGCGGCGTTTATACAGAAAGCGACGTAGTACGTGCGGAAGATCACCATGACGAGCCGAATGCCCAACCTGCCGACGGATGACTACAAGATCATCGTGCGACCCCGGGATGGCTTCAACGTATCCCACTACCAGAAGGACCGCGTCCACTGCTGCATACGCAACGCTGCAGGGGTGGGGCGCGAGGTAGCCGAGGAGGACAGCGTCTGTCTCAATGAGCGACAAAACGTTATTGTGGTAAGCACGCCGTCAGAAGATCGCGCTAGACGATAAGGAGGCATTTGCAAGCTGAGAATTGGCGACCGCGAGTTCGAAGCGAGTGCCTACAGAGCGGCTCCGGAGAACACGTCCAAAGGCCTCATCAGGGGCATATCGCTAGACGAAAAGCCGGCGGACGTCGTGAGAAGTCTGGTTAACCACCGCAACCCGAACGTCCTGCATGCCAAGCGCATGGGAAACACGACCAACGTGATAATCCTTTTCGACGGCTACTACGTGCCTCGTTACGTGAACTACGGCGGGATGGTGATTAGGTGCACGATTTACAAGAAACATATCGATATGTGCTACGAGTGTGGTCGTCTGGGACACAGGGCCGAGGTGTGCCACAACCCGAACGACAAGAATTGCCGTGGGTGCGGATGCGGCAACTCGCCCGACGATCATCGGTGCGAGCCGGTGTGCCAACTGTGCGGAAAGGGTCCCCTCACCGGAGACCGCAAGTGCAAAGCTAAGTACAAGACACCCTACCTAGTCAAGCGCCGACAGTGGGAACGCAGAATGCGCGAGGAGGCTGAGGCCGTCTACAGCAGTAGCAGCACAGTCAACGACGGGGAGGAGGGCTACGGACGACGCCACGCACCGAGACGACGTAGCCGCAACAGTCGATCGGCCTCAAGGGAGACCCGCGCGCGGAGCCGCACTCGCTCCCGTACTCGTTCTCAAGCCCACTCTCGCAACGTCTTCCGACCCCGTTCAGCGAAGCCTCGCAGCACGTCGACGGCCCGAGCCAACCACACAGCTGCAGCCAAAAGTGGAGGAGAGGTTGACCCCCATAAATTGAGGTGGGTGGACGTCGCCTCCGGACGCGCGCCCAGCGCACCACTAACGCGAACCGAGACTGCCATTGATAGAAACCCAGATGTAGACAGACGCGGCAGCTCTGCTTACAAACGCAACAGCGACCCAGAAAGTCTAATGCAGAAACGATTGGATCAATTCGTATCAATAATCCAAAAACTACAGCAGGAAATTGCAAGGTTAAGAAACAAAATCGCCACGTTGAAGGGGGAGGCCCTGACAGTTCCCTTTCCTCCTCCTCCTCCAATTAAAACCGTCGCAGCCCACGCGGCTGCTAGTACAGCCGAGAGTGTGGAGGAAGTCATGGAGGCCCAAGACGCGCACCCCGCACCCACTAAACGTAAGGCACTTGACCCGGAACAATTCGACGTCAAATCGCAGAAACGCGAGGAGAAACTCCGCGAACGAGTCGATAGACTGGACGACAAGGTAGACGCGATGATGACCCAACACGCGCAGAAAACCGCGCAACTTAACAACGCAATTGCTCAGCAAACCGCACAAACCGAACAGTTGAGCATTGCAATATCTCAGCTCACAAAAACGGTCGCGACGCTGCAAACGCGCATAGACAATATCGAAATGCGACTTCCGGGCGCAGTGGGTCGCCCAGTACGAACGACTGGGAAACCGTACTTTTGGGCCGTTACCCGACGAAGAGGCGCAGGATCAGCCGGACGGCAAATCATAACACGTACAGTCACCATGGCTCGACACGAAACCACACAAACACAACGCCCACAACAGCATAACACACAGAACACGTTCACTATCTGGCAGTGGAACTGCAGGGGGTACAGGAGGAAACGGGCGCTTCTCCAACAATTCTTACGTAGCCGGCAACGACCGGGCGTAATACTATTGCAGGAAACCAATGACCCGGTCAAGCTGGCGGGGTACAAATCTATAGACGAAGCTGTGACCGCGGGAGCCCCACCAGCCGCTGCAACGCTAGTGCGACGCAACCTCACCGTGGCGCAACGCGAACTTATGAACGCTAGCATACCGCACGGTACTTATAGAGCTCATCCGGACGAAAGGGCGCGACCCCGGCCTGTTTGTGCTGAACGTGTATAGCAGACCCAAAGCCAGACACCGCTTTAGCACGTTACTGCGAGAGGCGCGCGAGGCAGCTGCCGACGGGCCCTTGCTCATCGCGGGCGACTTCAACGCGCCCCACGCGGCGTGGGGGTACGGCTACGTAACGCCAAAAGGTAAGCGCCTTTGGGACGATGCGCAGAATGAGGGCCTCGAGCTCATCACAGACCCTTCCGCGCCTACGCGCAGGGGCAACAGCGTGTGTGCAGACACCTCACCCGACCTCACATTTAGCAAGAACGTCGCTAGCGCGCGATGACACAATACACAGGAGGACCTGGGTAGCAATCACTCAGTGATTGAGATCCAGGTCGACGCTGAACCTCACCACCGCGTTCATCGGGAAGGTACCAAGGGCAAGAACCACCGGCTGGTGGATTGGGACGCGTTTCGCAAAGTCCGGAAAGAGCAGAATCGTGGCAGTGCGGCTATTGAGGATATAGATAGCTGGACTGCGACGCTCAAGGCGGATTTAGAAACGGCGACGCGGGAGGTTCCGCCAGAAGCACAGCTCGAAGTGGTAGACAGCAAACTCCTACACATGTGGGAAGCCAAGCGCAGCCTGCAAGACAGGTGGAAGCGTCAACGCCACAATCGAACGCTGCGCAGACGCATAGCACGGCTAAGCAGGGACATGGAAGAGCACGCGTTACAGGTATGCACAACGCAATGGGAAGAGTTCTGCAATGGGATGGAGAACCAGCTAGGACAGGCCAAGACGTGGCATCTCCTCCGGCCCCTCTTGGATCCGGAGGAGGCGAAAACATCGCACGCACATAAGCTTAACATGTTGCTGCACGACTACAAAGGCACCCACGCGGACTTTCTAGATGACGTGCGAAGCCGTTACTTTCAGTCACGTAGCCCCCTCGCGCACTCGGCATACTCCTGGGAGGGTGAGGGTAACGCGGAACTAGACGAGGACTTCAGCGTTGCAGAGGTGAGGGTGGTGCTGCACAGGTTCAACACAAAGTCGGCGCCAGGCCCGGACGGGATAACCAATAAAGCGCTACGTAACTTGGACGATGAGTCGATGGAACAACTGACGGCTTACATGAAAGAGTGCTGGAATGCGGGCGCTATACCGAACTTGTTAAAAACGGCGGGCATAATTATGATCCCCAAACCGGGCAAACGAGTACAGATTGACAACCTTCGACCGATATCCCAGACGTCCTGCGTTGGTAAGGTCATGGAACATGTTGTTCTCTCTCGCCTTACCAACTACCTCGAGGACCGAAACATGCTCGTATCTCACACGATGCTGGGGTTCCGTCTTAACCTTTCCACGCAGGACGTTATGCTTCAACTCAAGCACGATATCGTAGACAATTCCACACGATCCACCAAAGCGATACTCGGGCTCGACCTCAAAAAGGCGTTCCACAACGTTAGCCATGCTGCGATACTTGAAAGTACACGAGCGTTGGGACTGGGCGAGAGAACGTACCACTACGTACGGGATTTTCTTACGGGCCACCGGGCCCGATTAGCGATCGGCGGACTAGAATCGCAAGACATATACATGGGTTGCACGGGCACGCCGCAGGGCTCCGTAATCTCGCCCATGCTCTTTAACCTCGTGCTTGTCGGACTACCACGAAAACTCGCTGAGATAGAAGGCCTCCACCATAGCTTGTACGTCGATGATATCACCCTCTGGGTTGCCGAGGGAAATGACGGCCACGTAGAGCAAACGCTGCAGGAAGCCATCGACGTGGTGCAGGACTACCTTCGCGACACTGGCCTCGAATGTTCCGCCGCTAAATCGGAGCTCCTGCTCTATAGACCCTCGCGCAGGGGCCGTAAACCCAAGAACGCCGATTCCGCATTCGAGTGCGCATATAGAGAAATTAATGTACGCACATAAGACGGCACTGTCATCCCACCATTAGGGTACTGGGCTTGCGCCTGTCCGCCAACGGCCACAACGGTGAAACCGTTCGCAGACTAGAGGGCGCGGTCAATGAAACAATCCGGTTGCTGAAACGAATAACAAATCGGCATAGCGGAATGAAGGAAAGCAATACCATTCGCCTGGTACATGCTTTCGTTATGAATCATATAACGTATACGTCGCCTCCTACCTCAAGTGGCAGGCGACTGAACGCACCAAACTAGATTGTCTCATCCGCAAGGCGTACAAACGCGCAATCGGATTACCGGCCAATACCAACACGGAAAAATTTCTCGAGCTGGGGTTGCACAATACTCTAGATGAGATAATCGAAGCACACAACATCGCCCAGTACGAACCTCTGGCGAAGACCAGAACTGGTCGACATATCCTCGAGACACTGGGTATCAACTACCGTACGCAGCACGGCGAAAAGGTCGGGATACCCAGACGTATTCGCGAGCGCATCGTCGTTCTGCCATTGCCCAAGAACATGCACCCGACACATCACATCGGTCGGCGCAACAGGCGCGCCAAAGACCCTGAAAAGAAATTCGGCAATAGCAAAGACACAGTTTACGTGGACGCGGCCCGTTAAGACTACCACCGCGGCTTCGCGGTCGCGATCACGGATCATGTAGGAACTTGTGTCACGAGTGCGACGATAGGCACGGAAGAGACCGAGGCGGCCGAAGAAGCTGCCATAGCCCTCGCGATAGCCACCACGGACGCCGAGGTGATAATAGGCGACTCGCAGGCGGCGATACGCAACTACGCCAGCGGCCGTATCTCCCGCGAAGCGGCCCGCATTCTCTAAATTCACGAACGCAACATATGCCGCAAAACGACAGTTTCCTCGTATGGACCCCGCCCACACGGAACCTCCGCTTGAGGGCAACGCGACTGCCCACGCCGTGGCTCGAGGACTTACACGCCGAGCTGCGACGCCTGCCGACAGTCCCGATGTCTCGCACACTTCGACAGCGATGCGGGAATGGACGTGGGGGGATCGCATGACCACTTTCAGAGACATCACGCAACACTACAGACTGAACAGATGCAAATATCCACCACCCACGCCAAACTAAACAAGAAACAGCAGGTTGCCTGGAGACAACTACAGACACACACGTACCCGAATCCGGTGATCCTCCGCCTCTGCTACCCAGGCATTTATACGTCCGACGCGTGTAAGGCGTGCGGAGCCAGAGCGACGCTGCAGCACAAGCTGTGGAAGTGTACCGGTAACGCGCAGTAGTCCCTTACGAACCCGGTAGACATGGCGGTCTCGAACCGCGAGGCGCGATGGGAGGCGGCTCTGCTCAGCCACGACCTTGCCGATCAACTGTGGGCCGTCCGGCATGCCCAAGATGCCGCCCGGGTTCAAGGACTCGAGGCCGTCACCTAGGCCGGGGTGCTTGTAGCCCCACCCCGCTCAATGACGCCGGACATGTTCAATAAAGTTTTTACTCCCTCACTCACTCTCTCCACACGCAAGACTATCGTCTTTCGACGACATTTGCAGATTAACATGCAGATATGGGGCCATTTTTTCCGACACTTCTTGCTCGACACCTTTCTGGTGCCCTGTTGCATGTGCGCCATCCCTACGCACGACACACCGCACGCGGCACTCTCGTTCGTTTTCTCCGACACCTCTGTTGCGCGCGCGCCGACCTTGCGCGCGGCACGCCACAGTCTCGCCCGCTTTCAAAGATGATAGTCTTTCCTGGGGACCTTCAACGCAAAAAAATTTAGTCTGTCTATCTGTCAGTCGGTACGTTTAATTGTCTGTTTGTCCACCCTTAACGGTACCGGATACTCTGAACGGCACTAGCCGATACCCTAAACGGCTGACCCCATCCGCAGCGGCCACCAATGTTGCTCAAGGCTCACCGTTCATACTTATAGGATTGTGAATTAAAAAGCAATTATTGCGCATATCTGAGGCACCATAATAACACGTTTATATTCTGCATGTGCGTCTTTTACTAGAAAAGGCATATTTAAATAATTCTGAGTACCCTAGCGTTTATCACGCTGCGCTGACTATGCAGCGCTTGCATGAAAAGGTGAGTGTTTCCAACACTTTGCTAAGACGACAGGGTAGTGGCACCTACCTGTCGCCTTGCGTTCTACATCTTACAACCTCTGAGACGGTACGCGCGCGCACGCCCGCCTCAGGGCCGCGCGCTTCGTTTTCCAAGACAACTGCCAGATGGCACTCATATCTCACGTGTGACGTGACTTGAAGCGCTCGTTCGCCTTCGCTGCACGCTCGAGGCACTCTAACGCAGCGCCTGCAAAATGCCATTCATCAATTTTTTTTTCGGCAGAACATCAAATAAATGTTTCGTTCACTCTCTCCACACACAAAACTATCGTCTTTAAATAAAATTTGCAGATTAACATGCAAATAGGGGGTCAATGTTTTCTCCGACACCCCTTTAGGGCCTTTACGTGCGCTACCCACACAGCCGCAACGTGCGTGCCGAGACCCCTGTCGCACGCAAGCGGGGCACAAATGAGCCAATTGGCGGCGCTCTTTTACCCTCCGCAGCGTCGCCAATTGGCTTATTTGTCTCCCGCTTGCGTGCGGTAGGTGTCCCGGCAACGACATTACATTCCAGCACCGTTCCATGGATGTATGTATGGATTTATATGGCTGTACCCTTTAGATCGGGCGGTGGCTAACGCCACCAAGCCGTAGTACTTAGTGGACCACAAACTATATTTATTTCTTTTAGTGAGGTTGAGGAGCCGTATTCTGCAGTTAGGGGTTTAATTTTCACTCGTGCTTTGACTTTAGCCACCAATCAGATAACCTCCTTGTAGTTAAGTCTACCCGCTTATAGTCTATTTTGCCCTCCCTATCCCTAAACCCCAGTGCTTTGAAAAACTCTGCGCCGTCATCCTGAACTATAGGGTGAAGCCCTTTACAGAACATTATCAAGTGTTCGGCAGTTTCTTCTTCCTCTCCACACGCACTGCATACTGTGTCTACCCCTTCGTATTTGGCCCGATATGTCTTAGTTCGTAGTACTCCCGTCCTGGCCTCAAACAGTAGAGAACTACCCCGAGTATTATCATAGATCCTTTCCTTGGCAATTTCCTGCTTAAAAGTTTGATAGATCTCTAGTGCGGACTTCTTAATCATGCCCATTCTCCACATGTCAGTCTCCGTTTCCTTCACTTTCTTCTTAACCGATAGTTCTTTGTGGTTTGGCCACCTGCTGTTTTCTAAGTATATACCAGTCAACTTCCTGGTTCGCTTCCTCCATTTTGTATCCACATTCTTCATGTACAAGTAGCTGAAAACCTTCCTAGCCCAACGCTCTTCCCCCATTTCTCTCAATCGCTTCTCAAATTTTTTTCTTGCTGCTAGCTTCCCTGCCCTCAAATGATGTCCATCCCATATCACCTTGTACTCCCTGATTTGGTGTATTCCCGTGAGCTCCTAAAGCAAGCCTAACTATTCCACGTTGCTTAATTTCTAATCTTGCTTGAACTTCTGATCTAATGCACAAGACCGCATTGCCGAACGTCAGCCCAGGAACCATGACCCCTTTCCATATTCCTCTCACAACATCATACCTATTGTGATTCCATAGTGCCCTATTTTTCATGACTGCTGCATTCCTGTTACATTTAGTCGTCACGTATATTTCGTGTTCCCTCAGATACTCGGTCCCATTGCTTATCCATACGCCCAGATATTTGTATTTATCTGTTATCTCTAGCGTGACCTCCTGTATTCTAAGCTCACTACCTTCGTTGTCATTGAAAATCATGACTGCTGATTTTTCCCTACTGAATCTAAAATCTAACCTATCTCCCTAATTACCGCAGATGTCCATCAATCTCTGCAAATCTTCCTTGTTGTTGGCCATTAGCACTATATCATCTGCGTACTTTAATGCTGGTAGTGCCTGATCAATAAGTTTGCTTGTTTGACTAAAGAGAGGTTGAAGCCCAGTCCACTTCCCTCTAATTTTGCCTCTAATCCTTGTAGGTACATCATGAATAATAAGGGTGACCGGGGGCACCCCTGCCTAAGCCCCCGTTTTACCTCTGCAGGCTTGGATACCTGTTTTTCCCACTTTATAACTGCCTTGTTACCTTTATAGACACCCTTTAAAAGAATAGTGACTACATGTTCCACGCCTAGTATGTCCAGTATTCCCCACAATTCCTCTTGAACCACGCTATCGTACGCTCCCTTGATATCCAAAAATGCTAGCCACAGGGGCCTGTGTTCTTTTTCCGCTATTTTGATGCACTGCGTCAGTGAGAACAGATTGTCTTCCAACCTCCTGTGTTTCCGAAACCCATTCTGCAGTTACCCCAGCACCCCCTCATCCTCTATCCACGCCTGCAGTCTTTCCTTTATAATCTGCATCGCCAGCCTGTAGACCACTGATGTCACTGTTATAGGACGGTAGTTGTTTATGTCAGCTTTGTCCCCCTTTCCTTTATAGATCATGCTCATCCTGCTAAGTTTCCATCCATCGGGAACTTCACCATAGATTATTATTTTGCACACTGTCTTTCTCAGAGCCTGCTTAGACTTCGGACCTATTGTCTTTATCAGCATAATTGGAATGCCATCTGGGCCTGTTTATGTACCACTTGGAACCCTCTTCTCAGCCCCTTCCCACTCGTTGTGAAAATGGAGCCATTGCACCACTTCATTCATCCTTGTCTATTGTGGTGGATAAAGCACTTTGTTGAAATTTTTCTGTCACCCTTGTTCTTATATATTCAATAGCTTCGTCCCCTTCTAGCCTAACACCTTGAGCTGTAGTTGTAAATCTCTGCTCTAGGCTCGTCTCATTTCTTAGGGAGTTTAGATGGTTCCGAAATTTCGCAGCTGCCTTTCTATCTTTTTTTATGTACTTTTGCCAGCCACTCAGCTCCTTTTCTTCTAATCTTTTCATTGATCAGAAAAGATGCATCCCTTCTACAGCTTTGAAAGATTTCCCATTTTCTTTGAACATTATCTGTCGGTTCACCCGGCTGCTGAGCATGTCTGTGTTCTGTTACGAAAGCCAGTAGACGTCAACACGGTCCCGAAGGCGCCACTGCTCCGATCTCCACCGACACGGTCACCACCAGCTGTTTGGTAGCGTAGGTTTTTCAGCTCGCGACTGCTTCTACGCAAAGCTGATAGACGAGTTAACGAGATGACGGCGAGTTAAAGCAAGGTGTATGTACAGCATAGAAAGAGAGGCGTTACAAATTCGGCACTGGGGCCGACAGTTTAGAGACTCGAAGAGCCGAGCTCTCTTCTTTGGCACATAGGTCTACTGCTGGCGACATGCCGCGGGGCTGTTTTTAAGGCACCGGGTGGATTCTTTGAGTAACCAAATGTCCAAACAGAAGCGCCGCTGGTCGTGAGGTCAGAATCCTTCATTGAGGCTGGGCCTGGGCCACGTCATTCTGATCAAATCCGGAGCCGCTGCGCGTGGTTGCAGCTGAGGACGAGTGACGTCGCCACGCATTCCGTAAGACTCGCCAGACTGGACGGCGCCGATTGCTTCGACGGGCTCGTGGATTGAGGGGGCTCGCTGTGCGTTGCGCGACAGACCGGCGCCGCCACGTGATGACGCCGTTCAGTTGTTTGCGTCAGGGGGGCTCGCGTGATGGCCTTGACACAGATTGCTCTTTTCAGAGGCATGGACGTTCGGTGTCGACTCGCAGACATAACAACACCCCCGCCACCAGACAATGCGCTGGAAAGACGAGCTGCTTCCACGTTGCTCGGATGTCAGGCGTTCTCGTTCGCCAGGTCCCTCCAGGTTCGCCTCCAGGACCATGGGGAAAATGCAGCTCCAGACTCCGTTCCGTGAACACATCCCATTTTTGAGGACGGATCGCAGGTCCACTGGCTTGTCGCTACAACTTGCCGGCCAGCTTCGCTCGTCTCTTCTGACGATTTTCGGTTTCAGCACTTGTCGATGCTTCTGCAACTAGTCAAGAATGGTGCGACAACAGACAACACACGACACAAGCAAGTGCCCTCGGTCACCCGACAGAACACCAGACAAAGTATACTACAGCATATACCTAGCTACGTGTCTATCGGAATTTCGTTCCCTCTACATAAAGAGGCACATGTGAGACACAAGACTCTTAAAATGAGAACTCAAATTTTACACGTACAATAACGTATTGAAATAGAATACAACATAAAGTTGGCCCCTTGAGATCACTCTGGACGAGAGCTCTCAGCTAAGGTCGTGATGAGGACAAAATTTTGCTCCGAATTGCCAGTGAGAAACCGAAAGGTGGAAAAGGTACTAGTTAAATGCACAGCTAACTAAACGCACAGACGCTAATGCGTCTGCATTAGCGTTTAGCTTTCCTTTTTTTTTGTAGCGAACGTCAAAGTTGTGCTGTTGGAGTTTCATGCTCCGCCTCAGTAACAGGCTACTTTTAGGTGACATGTTATTTAACGAAGTTACAGGACAGTGGTCCGTTTCAACCACAAACCTCGAACCGGAGACATAACAGGCTACCTTTTCAACGGCCCACACGAGGCAAGCGCATTCCTTTTCAGAGGTACTTTATGCCTCTTCCCTGCCGCTGAGTTTTCGACTTAAATACAAAACTGGCCTTTCGTTACCAGCACTGTCTTCTTGGCACAATATAGCTCCCATGCCGCGATCACTCGCGTCGCATTGAATCACAAATCTCCTAGAGAAATCGGGTGCCATGAGAACGGGATTTTCGCTTAGGACCTGTTTTAGCTGGACTTCACTTAACCTATAGGCTCTAGGTTCAACTGCTCCAAGATTACCTCCGATCCTCTTTCGATTACATCGCTAGAACTCAAAATTTCTGCTCCCTCTTCCTCTGAAGCATTCAACAGCAGATTTACGACCGCTTGACGTTGAACGAATGGTTTCATCAAGTTACTGTGATAAATTTTGTTCGGCCGCCTTCCTAATTTCACTTCATAATTGGTATCAGAAAGCTTCGATATTACTTTTGCGGGCCGTTCCCAATGAACTTCAAGCTTGTTCTTTTTGGACGGCCGCTGCAGCATTACCTGACTTCCTACTTCAAAAGCGCGCTTCTTTGCCGTTTTGTTATAGTACTCCTTTGACAACACTTGTGCAGCCTTCATGTGGCTTTCCACAAGATCTTTCATTTTTCCAAGCCTTTGAAGGAGGTTCAGAACATACGCAACTACATTAGGGTCCTCATCAAATCACTCCCAGGACTCGCGTAGCATTCGCAATGGTGTTCTCAAACCTGCCATACACAAGCTCTGCAGGGCTAAAACCAGTGCTCTCACGAGGAGCTGATCTCAAAGCGAACATAGCGGGAGGAATACACGCTTCACAGTCGCATTTGTGCTCGTAGCAAAGAGTTTCAGAACGGAATGCATACGCTCTACCGGATTAGATTGCGGGTGGTGGATCGAGCGGTGCACTACTTTTATTCCACATTTATCCATAAAGGTGAGGTAAGGCAGCTGGTGAAGACACTACCATTGTCGCATTGGATTTCAGAAGGAAATCCGACGCATGCAAATATAGATAGCAATGCATCCACGACATGAGGGGAATTTAGCTCCTTAAGTGGTGTCGCTTCCAGACATTTTGTGGCTACACAGAGAGCCATCAAGATGTACCGACAACGTTGATTGACTCTGGCAATGGCCCGATGATATCAATTACTAGGCGCCGAAAAGGTTCTGTGATAATTGGCACAAGCTTCATGGGTGCCTTCCACTTGTCCATGGCTTTGCCCGCTCTTTGACAAGTGTCGCATGAGCGTACAAAGTCTTCGATATCCTTCCAGCATTTCGGCCTATAAGACTGAAATGAAACTCTAGCCTTGGTCTTTTTTATGCCGAGATGCCCTGCCCACGCGTTTTCATGCGCCAGTTTTAATAGTTGGCGATGATACTTTTGTGGCACCAAGAGCTGCTCATACTTGCGACCTTGCGCATTTGTGTAGCTCTGATACAGGAGCCCTGCTTTCTCAAAAAAAAAAAAAAAGAAACATTATTTTTTTCTTTTTTCCCAAGTTTACGCTTTCCATTTGCGCTTTAATCTAGAGGCGCTCACGCTGCTCTCGAATGAGCGTTTCTCGATCAAGCCTCCACAGCTCACTCCAACTTTCCGCTACAGGCGAGAGCGTTGCACCCCTCTCTCTCTGACTTACTGTCGCCATATCGTCTCCTCCTGCTACGGAAACCATGCCAGTCCCTTCGGCGACGGGCCACTCGAGTGACTGCTCACATGACTCAAACGGAGAATTTCCTTTCTGAGGTCCCATCGACTCGCCGCCAAGGTCACACAGACTAGCAGCTTTGCACTTGGTGCTTCGCCAGATTGAACAAGATGAAGCCCCTGCGAAAGCTTCCACGCTTGCGATCGCATGAGGGCCATGCACGCTAAGTTGGAGAAAAACGATTTACCCTGCTCTTCGAGAAGCTGCTCTGAGTTATTAGAGAATAGATAAGGAAAACGATCGGGAAGCGCAGCAGACACAGCCGCTTCGGTGCGAAGCTTATCGAACGGGCCTTCAATGACAACTGTAGCGATTGGTAAGCAAGCACTCTGCTCCTCGGCGACTTGCCTAATCCACGCGCATTCTCCTGTAAAGTCATCCGGCGACACCAACGAAGGGTGGACAACGTCCATGGTTGCCGCCGAGTCTCGAAGTGCTCGACACGTTTTCCCATTCACACTAATTTCTTGGAGATACGGCTCCAACAACCACATGTTTTTTACCGATTCTCGGATTGTTGCGAAAGCAAACTTTTGCTTACAGTTTATGGCGATGTGCCTTTGCTTTTTGCAGTTGTAGCAGATTCGCGGCTGCCGTTTGTTTTCCGATTCGCGGATAAATGCAAACTTTTGCTTACAGTTTATCGTGATGTACCCTTTCTTTTTGCAGTTGTAGCAGATTCGCGGCTTCCGTTGATCAGGTTTCTTTGAAAAGCCCTCTTTCCTTTCATTCTTTTCAACGCACACTGCCCTGCTATGCAACTTTCGGCGAGTATAATACTCCTCAGCTAACTCTGCTGCCTTGTTTAGCTGTACTTCACCAAGTCTGTCTTGCAGCCAAAGTTTGACATCCTCCTCGATATAGCGGTAGAATTGCTCCAATGAAATGCATTCCACTACTTTATCGCGATCGTCATAAACACCTTAGCCCTTGAGCCATTCAAATAAATCGGCTTTAAGACGAAACGCGAAGTCAACGTGTGACTCATTCCCCTATTTAGCATACCGGAACCTTTGCCTGAAAGCCTCGGGTGACAACTTATAACGTCTCAAGAGCACTTCCTTAACCTCGTCATAGCTCTCAAATGCTTCCCTCGACAAGCACGTTATCACGTCGGACACTTCGCCGGGAACAGCTAACAGGTTTTGCGCCCAAACAGACCGCTACAAAGCATTTCACTCACAGACGTGTTCAAACTTGACAAGATACTTCGCCATGTCCTCGCCTACTACGAACGGTGGCAGTTGGTCCCGAATTCTAAAACCACTGACCTCAACTGTCGGAGAAGCTACGCTAGGCGCCTGCGAACACTGTAGGATTGCCAATTCTATTCGTTTCAACTCGAGGCGCTCCTGTCTCTTGGCCTCCTCACGCTCGCGACGTTCGCACCTTTCAGCTTCTTTACGTTCGCGAACTTCTCGCCTTTCAGCTTTTTCACGTTCGCGAACTTCTCGCCTTTCAGTCTCCTCGCGGCGTACTTTGATATCCACCCAGGCCTCATCGACTTCCTCAGCCAACACTCCTTCATCCTTCATGATCTCAAGGATCGCTTGCTTTCGTTTCGCACGGCTCAAAGTAATGCCGAGTTTCTCACAAACTTCGATGAGTTCCTTCACTTTAAGGTTCCCCATCGTTCACACTAGCCTCTTGCTGTTTGCCCCTGTTAGTAGTCTAGTAGCAAGACGCGCAAGCAATTTTTTTACACTCCCGTGTTTACACCCTCCGCATTAACTTTGGTTTCAAAGGGCTCTGACTTGGCTTGAAACGATCAAAGCTCACTCACCAATGCTTCACACAGCCCTTCTCTAAACTACTATAACCTAAGCTAGAGTAGTCTGGTGAACTGAGGGGAAAAAATCAGGCACCCACCGCATCGATGTCGCTGACGCCAGCCGATCCCACCACTGTTACGAAAGCCGGTAGACGCAAACACGGTCCCGAAGGCGCCACTGCTCCGATCTCCGCTGACACGCTCACCAGCCCTTTGGCAGCGTAGGTTTCTCAGGTCGCGACGGCTTCTGCGCAGAGCTGATAGACGAGCAGACGAGACGACGGTGAGTTAAAGCAAGGTTTATGTACAGCATAGAAAGAGAGGCATTACTAATTCGGCACTGTCGACAGTTTAGAGGCTCGAAGAGCCGAGCTCTCTTTTCTGACACATAGGTCTACTGCTGGCGACGTGCCATGAGGCTGTTTTTAAGGCACCGGGTGGATCCTTTGAGTAACCAAATGTACAACCAGAAGCGCCGCTGGCCACGAGGTCAGAATCCTCCAATGGGGCTCGCCGCTGGGCCGCGTCATTCTCATCAAATCCGGAGCCGCTGCGCGTGGTTGCAGCCAAAGACGAGTGACGTCGCAACGCATTGCGTAAGACTCGCCAGACTGGAGGGCGCCGATTGCTTCGACGGGCTCGTGGGCTGAGGGGGCTCGCTGTGCGTTGCGCGACAGACCGGCGCTGCCGCGTAATGACGCCGTTGAGTTGTTCGTGTCAGGCGGGCTCACGTACTGGCCTTGACACAGATTGCCTTTTTCAGAGGCATGGACGCTCAATGTGGACTCGCAGGCATAACAGTTCCCTAGAGGCTTCCTGACATTTTGCTATTGCTCTCTTAACTTCCTGATCCCATCAACTCTTGGGTTTGTGTCTTGTTTTTCGGGGTGATTTGTCACATGCCTTAGCAAGCTCTAGCTCAAACAGTCTAATTAGATTCGCGTATGTCCACAATGTTTTGTTGTCCTCAGTGATTACTTTCTCAATTTATTTAGTAGTTACTTCTATTTGCCTTTCTGAATAAAAACTACCCTGTAAGTGCTCATCTTGTCTTCTTCCCACTTTCATTGCTCTTCCAAAACTTAGCTTGATACGTTTGTGATCACTACCGAGACTTCTGGAGCCACCTTCATCTAAGTGCATTCCCCTGAGCTTATCATACATTCTATGTGACATCAGTGCGTAATCTATCGTCGACTGCAGCCTTCGTACCTCCCATTTTATTTGCCCTTCACACTTCTCGGTACTGTCGCAAATGATCAAATCATGGCTTTCACATGATTATTTTGCTTGTTGGGTCGGTATATCTATCTATATCTCCTATGTGTGCATTCATATCTCCTAGTATAATTATCTCGCACTCTCCTCCTTACTCCTCAGTCCTTTGATATACACTCTACCATTGCCTGGTTTTCCTCTCTGGCCTTTGCTCCCATCCACAAGTACACCAAACCAAGGAGTTTCATTTGGGCTGCCACTCCCTTTTAGCCATAAATGTTCCTTGCACTCCGGCTTGACCCTTTGCAAGTCTGTACTTTTATATAAAAATGAATGCCCCAATACCACCCCCTTTCTGCTACCTTCTGTTCTATTATAATGCAATACTCCCACGCGTAGTCTGGATTGTTAGGATGTTGTACGATGTCCCTAAGATGTGTTTCTACAAAAACGTATACTATTGGCCTCTCCTTCTTTAGCTGTTATTCTATCTCTTCCCACTTCAGTCTGTTGCTGCCACCCTGCTTGTTAATATACCCTATGTCTGAATTAGCTCGGCGCTCGTGGCTACGTCTATTTCTGCCCCGGACTCTACCTATCTTAGATACTGGTGCCACTTTGGAATCGTATCTGTCCATACCACCTGTCAAAGAGTCTCCCTGGTTGTTTCATAATTAAATTATTCAAAGCGCAAACCAACGGGACACAACGTGTCCCGTTGGTTTGCGCTTTCAATTATTTCATTATGAATTTGTACCAACTTGCCCGCCTGTCAACTCTTCTGCAACTCCCTGGTTGTTTTCTTCTTTACAAGCTATCCTGCGCCCCGAAGGGCCTGCGTGCCCCCTCCCCCCCAAGAAGCTACTGCGCGCCCTGCAAGTCGCCAACCAACCTCATGACCTATGCGCACATCGAAGTAAATTCTGCCTCGTTGAAAACCACCCCGCCTATGCACCTTTCTGTTTATTTCCATCACCTCAAAGCTTTTCTCTCGACTCATCCGCCATATCTCTTGGTTTGTGTTGACAACCGCTTTTTGCCGGTTGCCATCACGCCCCGGTAGCTCTAATATTGTGCATAATTACCTGTACCTGAGGAGAAGTGGCACGCATGTCATCGAACCCTTTCGCCAGTGTGGTTGCTAGTCCTGCCATATCTTCATTTAAGACATTGTTTAAACCACGTGCAATTATCACAAGGTTTCGTCTATCAGCTGTAGTTTTGAGTTTTGCGCTCGCTTGCCTCATGACTGCTTTTAACTTGCATCCTGGGAACGTCCCTACTGCAACCCTCTTGTCACCTCTTACCCCCTTTTTGATTGCTTCTGTGCATCGATTTAAATTCGAGTACCTGGCGATTATCACATGCTGTGACTTTACAGCTGGAGCGTCCTGCACCTGGGGGTTACTTGCACCTGTGACGCCAGCTGCTTTGTCCCCTCGCAGCCCCACCACTATTTCGCTGATGCTGGGCCTTGCGACAATTGAACCGCCTGAGCCTGTTTTTTTCCAAACTTGGTTGTTCTTTCTTCTCCGCTGTTCTTGTTGCCGGTGCCCTACTGTTCTTTCCGTCAGCCGCTTCTTTGTTCACCTCGGTTAGTGCTTCCACGGCGGACTTCAGCCTTTCTCCCATTGCCCTCGTTTTTTCTTGCTCTGTCGCCAACGCAGTCTCCAGCTTGGTGATTCTCAACAGCAGTTCACTCTGGGCAACCATCGTTTCCTCCATCTTTTCCTCGACCTCACATTGCCTACAGTGTCTGAGGTCGACGCGTTCGCGGACTCAGTTGCGGCAAAAATGCACCGGACCACTCAGGATGAAAAACTCTCCCACTTGTTGGACCGGAGTTCCACCCAAAGCACCCAAAATTCCACATTTGTCATAAATTTATTTATTTATTTATTTATTTATTTATTCCTCAAAGGTCCCATAGGGACATTACATGAGGGGTGGGCATGACACGGCACTTGAAAGAAGGGTAACAACATGGTAACGGCAACAGACTATGTGCAGAAGTTATGGCGGCACTTCTATATAAGGGGTGCGGCACAATACTAGAAAGGAGGGTTACAATATCGTAGCGACAGCAACAAAATGGGTACAATAATTATGGGGGCACTACAATGGCGTGCTTGAAACGAGATTGGTCCATGATGGTAGCAACTTCAGCAGGTAGGTCATTCCAGTCTCGGGATGTGCGTATGAAAAATGATTGTTGGAATGTATTAGCATGGGCACGTTCCGGATAGACTGCGTTGGCGTGGCTAGTACGGGAATTACGGTGGGCTAGTCGGATGTACTGATTTCTGAGTTGTTGCGAGTGGAAGAATTTGTGGTAAAGACACAGTCGAGCTATTTTGCGGCGACATTGAAGTGAAGGAAGGTTAAGGTCTGCTTTTAACGCTGAAACACTTGAATAATGAGAGTAATCAGACAAAACAAATCGAGCCGCGCGATTTTGGACAGATTCCAGGGTGTTGATCAAATAAGTTTGGTAAAGATCGAAGATAGCGTTTGCATATTCTAATTTGGGCCGCACGAAAGTTTCGTATGCAAGTAATTTTATTGAAGGAGGGGTTAGGCCAAGATTACGGCGCAGGTAGCCAAGAGCACGGTTAGCTGAGTTCGTTATGTGGTTAATGTGACAAGACCAGTTTAAGTCGTGGGATATATGGACACCTAAGTATTTAACCCAGTCGGCAGAATCAATAGCAATATTGTTAATAGTATACTTAGGCTGCACAAAATTGTGGCGGCGGTGGAAAGAAGCGTGCACAGTCTTTTGGACATTTAACGACATCAGCCAGTTATTGCACCAAACCTGTACGCGAAGTAAGTCTTCTTGTAGTGCGGATGTCACAGGTGCTACTTATAGAGCGATAAATGACGCAGTCGTCTGCAAAAAGGCGGACGTTCGATGTAAGATTTGTGGAGAGATCATTTATATATATGAGAAAAAGAAGTGGCCCCAGAACGGTTCCTTGTGGAACACCGGAGAGCACGTGCGTGAGTGATGATGTATGCGAATTGGCGTGAACAAATTGCTGGCGGTCATTTAGAAATGAGCTTATCCAGTTCAACACAAATGGGTCCAGATCAAGGCGAGACAATTTTAGCAGTAGGCGATTGTGTGGTACTTTATCAAATGCTTTTTCAAAATCAATAAAGATTGCATCAGTTGGAATGTTGCGGTCTAGGCATGAATGTACGTCATGAAGGAACATGGAAAGCTGAGTGTCACAGGAATGATCTTTACGGAAACCATGCTGATTAGGATTGAAGAAATTAACGGAATGCAAGAATTTGGCAATGTGCGAGTACAATACATGTTCCATGATTTTAGAGCAGACACTGGTAATTGAAATCGGTCGGTAATTATTGGGGCTCAAACGATTTCCCTTTTTAAATACTGGTATGACCTTGCCGATGCGCCATTCATAGGGCACCAATCCTGTGTTCAGAGACTGTTGAAAAATGAGTGAGAGAAACAAGCTGCTCATGCTTTTGGTGTTTTTAGTACTTTAGAATTGATACCATCAATACCAACAGATGATGAATTTTTCAGCGAGTCAATTACTTTCACTATGCCTTGTGGTTCAAACATAATACTCGGCATGGGGGGGTTATCACAAGAAGGAACAGTAGGAAGGTCATTCATGGGTTCACGTGTAAAAACAGCGCTAAATGCGCTGTTTAATATATCTGGTACTTCATGGTCAGGAATAGGGAGTTCAGAGCTATCGCACAGGGAAACAGAGTTAGATGCACTGGGATTAATCATTTTCCAGAAGCGCTTTGGATCAGTGCGTAGCATAGAGGGTAATGTGACAGAGAAGAAACTTTGTTTAGCGTGGGCGGCTGAGGATTTGTAATCGTTTTCAGCGGTGTAATATTTTTGCCAGGCTTGATTCGTTTTAGAATTTTTAGCTGCCCGGAATAATCGCTTTTTCTTATTGTTTAAGCGTTTAAGGAATGTATTAAACCACGGAGAACTCGGGCGTTCCAATATCGTTTTAGTAGGAATATAAAGGCGTATTAGGCGTTGCATCTCTGATTTAAAAAGAAGCCAGTTGGATTCAAGTGAACGCTGCGCAAAGCTGGCTGAAAAATTTTCAAAGAACGTTGATAAATCCCGGTTCATACTGTCATAATCCCCTTTATCGTACAATGTAAGTGTTTTTCTGGTTTTTTTACTTGTGTGTAAACTGCATGAGAATGAGGCATGCACAACCAAATGATCACTCAGGCCACGCAGGTAGGTGATAGGGGAGACGATCTCAGAGTGTGAAGTAAAAACAAGATCTAATATGTTAGACGAGTGGTCGGTAACACGCGTGGGCTGAGAGACCAGTTGGGACAATCCGAAGGTCAGGCAAGTGTTGATGAACTCGCCAGGGGGGTATTTTTTGATGACATAGAAGCAGTATTAGACCAATTTATACTAGGGAAATTAAAGTCGCCAAATAACAATATAGGACTGTTTGGGTGGGTCGTTCTTAGTTGGTTCAAATTTTCGTGAAGCAGACGTGAAAAAGAACTGTCAGTACTAGGAGCGCGATAACAAACTCCGATCAAGATGCGCGGGTGGGATGCGTGGCAGCAGAGCCAAACAATTTCTAATGGCGATGTAATATTGATGCGCACGCAGCGTAGGTCCCGTTTCGTGGCTACAAGGACACCACCACCACGCAAGTTGTTATCCCTGTCCTTGCGAAATATGTCATAGTCAGAGAGACAAGGAAATATTTCCGAATCATCGACTAACGAGTTAAGCCACGTTTCTGTTAGTAGCACAATATTTGAAGATGAAGAATTTATCAGGTCGCATAGCTTATCCCGCTTCGGAATGACACTCCGTATGTTGGTTAACAAAAATGATAAAGACTGATGAAAAGGACGTGACTCGGAGTTTATTTCTTGGCTGCTATGAGCTCTTTTCGACAACCGTATTTGAAGCATGATCAAATACATAGTTTTTGTTGTTTACAGTCAGCGTTTCATGGCGTAGCTTGAAGCTCTAGTTTTGAGTTTTGCCAAATTCAATTAGGCGCTTACGGGCAAGGCGTGCACTAGGGGAGAGATCCTGAGAAATGCTGAAGACGGTGTCTTTGAGCTTACTGTTTAGTGATAGTATATGGTCCTTACCTTTAAAATGCGCGAATTTCACTATTATTGGTCTGCACTTTCCGGTGCGGAACGTACCTATGCGATGGGCCCTTTCAATGTCACGGGGTTGAACGATAGTTTGAAGGAGGCGATTGCAGTGCTCAATTACTATTTTTTCCGACTCTTCCCACAATTCGTTCTGGGCGTCCTGATGCCCATAAAAAACCAAGTTATTGCGCCTTGATCTGTTCTCTGCGTCATTGATTCGAGCAGTTATCAATTTTATATGTTGAGCATTGCCATCAGCATCCGACTGCAAGGCTGTCAGTAGCGGCCTCATAGTCTCTAGGGAAGCATGGTCTGACTCGATCTTATCTAGCCGTTCTTTCATCTCTCCGAAGGTCTTTTCATGCTCCACTAGTGTTGTCTGAATCGCTTTTAATTGCTCTAACATAACTGCCTGACCAGTTTGTAGTTATTTAAGTACCTTGAGCATTTGCGACGAAACGTCGGCAGAGCCAGAAGAGTGGGGGGAGTCAGGTCCAGGGTTGGTCTCTACATCGCCAGCTAACAAGAGAAGCTGCATAAGTGCGTTTGTACAGTCATAAGCAAAAGTGCAAAACCAGTGCAGGCTCGGCAGCACAACTAGGGCACGGTAACTAGTTCGCTTAGTAAAAAGACTATAGCGGTTTGTTACCTGCACCAAGAAGAGGCAAGGAAGTTTAGCTCGGTCCATTGCGGTGCTGCCGAGCCCACTGAGCGCCGCGACGATCCGGGTGGGCTTTATGTCCAGGTTGAACGCATGCGCCGTGCTGGATGTCCCGGCTTCCAGATAGGTGCGGTATCGCCAAGATGTCACCAGATATGGCCAGTGGGAGTGAAGTGGCGGCGTAGAACTGGTTGCGCGGGGCATTTCGGGGTCAGCAGCTGCCGCTTCGTCCGCCTTCCACATCGAAAGACGGCTCGTGAACGGCAGACCCAGGGTGTCGACCGCGGTAGGGCAAGCGAGGTGCACTCCGGGAGGTTCCGAGAGCTGTAGGCACCAAAATCCAAGAAACTGCACCAAGAAGAGGCAAGGAAGTTTAGCTCGGTCCATTGAGGTGCTGCCGAGCCCACTCAAATCTTTTAAATTTTTTATCTAAATCTTTTATAAATACGAGATAAAAGATAAATCTTTTATCTCGTCCACTCACTGATAGTGAAACGTCTGTCCTGGCAAAGGGGCATGACTATAACATGTCAACGACGCCCTGTCTACCGAAACTTGTCGCAGCTGTAGAGGAAGCCGTCCAAAGCGTGAGGCCGGGCGCCAGAAAAGAAATTAGGCTGAAATCAATTGGGATCCTTTCGAAATTACTGTCACAAAGACAAAAATAACTTGACCACGGAGGAGAACCAGGCACTTCGGGAACTACGACGGGATCGAAGCATTGTCATCTTGCCCACCTACAAGGGCAATTCGACGGTGGTGTTGTACAGCGGGGATTACGATCGGAAGGTTTCAGCTCTTTTAGGAGGGGACACATACACGCAGCTTGTAATGGACCCAACGAAGCAAACCCAGACACAGCTAAACAAGCTACTCCCGGAAATTTTCAAGCATTAACCGGATCTCAGAACACTTTACCTGCGACTAATCTGCCGTAACGAATCCGCACCAAGTTTTTATGGACTACCTAAAATTCACAAGCCTGTCGTCTCCCTCCGACCGATTGTAGACTTCACTTCCTCCCCATGCCGAGCCCTTTCAAATTTTCTACACCAAACCTTCGCCCCACTAACCCGGAAGACACCAACTCATGTCCGTGATGCCAGCAACTTCGCGCAGCTAGCGTCAAATGTGAGCATCGGCGACGATGAGAGCATGGTCTCATTTGACGTCATTTCATTGTTCACCAACGTGCCAGTTCTCTTAGCTGTCTCCGCGGCCCGTGCTGCACTTGAGGAGGAC
Organism: Rhipicephalus microplus; assembly: GCF_043290135.1. Taxonomy (NCBI): domain Eukaryota; kingdom Metazoa; phylum Arthropoda; class Arachnida; order Ixodida; family Ixodidae; genus Rhipicephalus; species Rhipicephalus microplus. The sequence goes on from NW_027464607.1 coordinate 5,050,048, forward strand.
GCAAGCCTGAGTGAAAGGACTCCTTTGGCGGTTGACGAGCTCTGTCGTCTACTGGAGTTCTGCCTCTCCAGTACGTATTTCTCCTTCAAAGGAACTATTTTCAGGGAGAACAGTGGAACCGCGATGGGAGCTTCCATCTCCGTCACGATGGCAAACCTGAACATGGAGTACATAGAAAAGAAAGCACTCAGCTCCTTCTCGCCGTGACCCAAGCTTTTTCTGCGTTATATGGACGATTGTTTTTGCGTCATTAAGACGGCTGTAGTTGAAAACTTTAGACAACACCTAAATTCTGTGCACCCAGCCATACAATTCACGACCGAGTGTGAGAGCGACCACTGCCTGCCCTTTCTCGACGTCCAGGTGGCAAGAAATCGTGACGGCCTGGAGTTCTCCGTTCATAGGGCACTGGCAGCTACCTTCAATTTGATTCTTCCCATCCCGCCTGCCACAAGGCTTCGGTTGTCACCACGCTACTCGAGAGAGCTAGGGACTTATGCTCTAATTACACCAAGTGAAAGAAAGAGGAGGCCCGCGTAATTGCTGACCTCAGAAAAAATGGATACCCAAAAAAACTTCATTCGAGCCGCCACTCGTACCACAGAGCAACAAAGGATATGAAAACCTCAATCAACCTTAATTGGCTGCCCCCGAAACACGTATAGGTTCCATACGTTCAGGGAACCAGCGAGATGTTGGCGTGATTTTTCAAGAAGGAAGGGGTTCGCATCACGCACGTGCCTTCGTGTACGCTGGGCCGCCTTCTCCCACGCCCAAAAGACCGGCCAACAATGGACAGGCGCCCAGGTGTCGTTTACAAAATTCCGTGTACCGAGTGCCCCTCGTCGTATATCGTCGAGACGCAAAACCTACCGGAACGACTAAAGCTACGCGCCAACGATGTGCGGAAGTTCTACAAAGAGCGCAGCGCAGTCGCCGAACATGCTGAGACGTTGTATCACAAAATAAATTTCGAAGCGACGGCCATCCTTGAAAGCGAGCCGAACTGGAGGAGAAGGTTATTACTCGAGTCATGGCACATACAGAGGACAGCCCATAATATCAACCGCTCCCTCGGAACCCTTCCCCCTGTGTATTCACACGGACTGCGCTCCACGGCAAAACAAGAGAGAGAGACAGAGAGAGGGGGGTCATGAGCCACCCTGCGAGTGCTTTGAAGACGACGCTGCTACGTAGCCTCCGCAGTCACCACTGAGGAAGGAACCAAGTTGATTCCGAAACGTCGGGTTTCTTCAAAACTTTTGGTTGGAGTCTCAATCATCTCCCTGCCTAAACTTCGCGTCAGCCTCCTCTCCATTTGCTTCTGCACTTGGGTCCGTTTTCAAACTCACCCTGCATCCTGAGCACGTTACAGCCTTTTTAACCACGTCTTTATGACACCAATTGTCCTTATGACTTTCTCCCTCGATAATTACAAAACACAATCCTTGCCCTACGAAAAAGAGAAAGTCTAAGCTCTACTACAAAAATTTGCGTGTTCAATGCACGTGCACCTCCCCCACGGGGTGGCAAGAAAGAAAACACAAAGAACCAAACACACACACACAAACTAGTAAATACCTGGTGACTGACCCCCGGAAAAGCCGTACAATGTAATAAGTTATACAAAGATTTTAACTGCTGCCTTATTAATTACAGAGGCTTGCTCAAAACATGCAAAACCACTTATCTGTGCAGTCGATCAGGAGCGCTCAAAAAACACGTCCATCCACCGTGCCAGTCCGAACTGAACTACCCGGGTTCTAGCCAGGTGACTACCCGGGCTCAAGCCGGGTGACTGAAGCGCCACGGCGAGCCATGGTTCGAACTAATAAGAGTAGCCTCGTGCTTGGTGCTTTTCTGACGACCGCGTGCGGTCTATGTACCAAGTTGCGCGACCATATCTAGGCACTTTAGTCCCTAGCAGTGTGCCCGTGCTAGCTGGAGTGGTGCGGGTATGCCAGCACGGGCACACCCGCATCGCTCCAGCAAGCACGGGCAACACAGCCAGCGGTGCCTTTAGCACCGCTGGCTGTGTTGTGTGTGTGTTCGCGCTTCCTCTATTTCGCAGTTGTGCGGTGGTTTGTATTATTGCGATGTTAGTCCTTGCGAATATGGTGATGCGTGAGTGCTGACTGTTCTGTCTGGACGTTAGTTCTGAATGTGCGGTGCGCTCTAACGCGCCTTAGTGAACGCTGTCACACGGGTACTTGCTGCATGTGGTCGCGCTGCACTGTATTTGATCCGGATTAGTTATACCGTGTAGCGGTGACTAATACTCGTTTTCCTCGAAAAAGTTTGATCGCGCGCAACAACTTTGTCGCTGCTGCACTGTACAGCATCGAGTTTGGCGCAGATGCCCTGACCGCGATCACAAGTGTCTGTGTGACACCGGCGATATAAATATCGCATTATTTCCACTACTCGCACAGGTAGGCCAAGTAGCATAGAGAAAAAAAAAAGCTGTGACTGCGATATCCCCTGTCATGCTTATACCAAGTTAAACCGTTCAGTTCTGTACACTTTTGTGGCCTCTACTTCTTTGGTTGCTGCTTACATGACAATGCAAGAAAAAAGCAGTCTACTAATTGCATCAAAATTACGTAGAAACGGTGCATAATACTTAGGCAAGTCTCTAGAAAAGATAAAACTTCTGCAAAGAAGCCCATGTACATGTTCGGTCTTGCAAACAAGCTTATTGCTCACGCTTTTGGCAAATTTTTTGTGAGGGTTCTGCTGACATGAGCCGCAGTGGACCACCGCATTATACATATATTGTATGATTGCTGTGTCAAGTGGTCACCTGTAAATTGCGATCTGCATAAAAAGCGAGTGCTTTGCCTTCAGCACAACTTTGGCATGCTCACTTTTTGCTTAACACCTAAATCTAAAGCTCGTCGTACATTGAAGGTGTCATCATCATCAGCCTAACTACGCCCACAGCAGGGCAAAGGCATCTCCCATGATCTGCCAATCAACCCAGTCTTGTGCTTTTCATTGCCATGTTATATCTGCAACCTTTCTAATCTCATTGACTTACCTAACTTTGTCTCCCCTTCGTGCGTTTGTCTTCTCTGGGAATCTAGTCAGTTACCCTTAATGACCAGCGGTTATCCTGCCTACGTGCGATGTGCCCGGCCCATGTACATTTCTTCCTCTTGATTACAACTATGGTATCCTGAAGCCTGGTTTGTTCGCTGACCTACTTTGCTCTCATCTTGTCTTTTAAAGTTACACCTATCATTTTCCTTTCCTTTGCTCACTGGGTCATCCTCAATTTAAGCTCAACCATCTTTGTCAGCCTCCAGGCTTCTGCTCCGTAGGTAAATACTGGCAAGATGCAGTTGTTATATACCTTCCTCTTGAGGGTTGTGGCTTCTTGAGGGTTAGTGGCGATTACCATTCATGATTAGAGAATGCTTGCTGAATGTGATCAACCCCATTTTGATTTTTCTAGTTACTTCACTCTCATGGTTCGGCTTCGCGGCTCCTACCTTTCCTAAGTAGACATATTTCTTTACAACTTCCAGTGTCTCTCCACCTATCGTAAAAGTGAAAGTGCTGTTTTCTGCCGATACTGTAGCACATTACTTTAGTTTTGTGCACATTCATTTTCAGACCTACTTTTTTGCTTTACATGTTCAGTTCTGTAATCGTGAGCTGTAATTCATCTCCTGAGTTACTCATCGAGGCAATGTCATCAGCGAATCGAAGGTTACTAACAAACTTTCCATTAACTCTTATTCCTAACTCTTCCCAAGCTATGGGTCCTGAAAACCTCCTGTAAACACGATATGAATAGTACTGGAGAGATTGTATCTCCCTGCCTTACACTCTTCTTTATTGGGATTCTGCTGCTTTCTCTATGGTGGTTGTGCATCCACTGTAGATTTCTTCCAGTATGTTTATGTAGCGTTCTTCGATGCCCTGATTCAGTAGTACCTGCATTACTGCTGATGTCTTGACTGAGTCAAATACCTTCTCGTACTCTATGAAGGCTATGTATAGGTGTTGATTGTATGTGAAGGCGTTGTTTGATATGTTTATGGCACATGATAACGTTAACGCCATGGTTCATTCCACAGTGCAGTTAAGTGTGGTGCATTTCGGTCGGTGCATCTTCTTTTCATGATATAGCAGTAATTTATTTTGGACAAAAAACATCACTTATGGTCTTGTTGCTTTTCCCACTTCATAATTCAAATTATTTAATAAAAGATCACATCTCATACAATAATGAGATGACCAGGGCAGTGGAGGGCCTTGACACTTTGGTCATGCACTCCCTTATTGCAATTTTTGACTGCAACTCAAAGACCACTGCTTGGCATATTTAATAGATAATAAATTCTATTGTTGTAACATTTGTCTGTGTAAACTTTTGATTGTGAAAACATGCTCAGACGATCAACAAAAGCTGGTCCATTAGTTTTTAAAAAGCACCCAAATGGTACTCCATGCCTACTGATTATAGCACAGCGAAGTAGTATTTGTCTAAAATATGTGGTCAATACAAACGAAACAACAGGTGAGGCACTTTAAGTAAGTTATTTGCAGTTAAATAAAAGCTGGGAGCACTTGATCACAGCACTATTCGGAGTCTGTCACAATGTACAAATCTTTTGTACTTGCACAAGTTTCTGTGCTTGCAGGCTCATGCACAGCAGAGCGGAAGGAACCTACGTGGCTCTCCTCTAAAAGCATGATAAAAGAATTCGATTTATCTTTTGCAGCCATACATTTCAACTAGGAAGTTTGTCTGGTTAGAATTAGTTGACGAGGTAAAAGTACTTAAAATTTTTAGATGCTATAACACCCCCTGAGGAAGCCTTGGTGGTAAAAAAGAAAATGCTTTCTTAGCAGAAAAACCAAGGCAAGGCTTCATTGTGATTAAAAAAAGCCTTTGCTAGTCTTTGACAATAGAGTTTTAACCCCCTTTGCTAACACCAAGGAAAGTCGACTGTTTTTCTAGGTCTTAAGCTCTTTTGCTGGCCTCTGAACAATTTTAAACTAAGCTCTATTTTTACTCTTTATATAGCTTCTTTCCTATCCTTTTATAACAAACTGCTAATACCTGAACGTTAAATTTCCAGAAATTCAAATACTTCTGAAGTCGAAATTGTCACAAATTATTCGGATTTTCTTTAGCGTGTCAAGATGATGTCATAAAATATTGAACTTCACTGTAAAGAATAGAGTGGTTTTGCTCTCATTGAACAGGTGCTGTTTCAATTGACATGCATTTGCCAAGATTGTCAAACATATCACAAATGATCTAATAACAAATGCCTCAACTTAGTGAACAGAAAACTTGTATAACTCAAATGTGGTGTTTTATTGCATCTCACGAAGAGGGTAACATCATTTTGTAGAAGCATTGCTGGTGATTTCTATGGTCATAAAACTAATTGAATTTAAATAATTAGTTTTGAGGTTTCACTTTGTTGCATGTACATATAGTAGCACCATATTTATCCTTTTCTCTATGCCTGTGCATTTCATTATAGACATTTGAACATCCCGGAAGTCATATTAATATTGCCTGTCTTTGTCATAATTCACTCCGACTTAGCATAGTGTTTGAGGCTAGATGCCAAAAGAGATTAATATGTCACATCTCCCATTCACCACAAAGAGGTTTCTTTTTAAGCTATTGTTTAAGGCAGTGACGTTATTCAGCATTCTGTTGTATAGCATATGAGCAATATTGTTTGTTTGTACAGGACGCTATACCATCAGTCGCATAGACATGCTTTTTTGGTCTACACATGTAGCTTTAAAAATCATCAGTGTAAATGCAGCTGTATTTATTTAAATATGAAGTAATGCATTAAAGAAAAGAAAGGCTGTATCTCTATTTTGACCTCAAGGTAAAGGAGTCAGAATCCAGCCAATCATTTTAGGGGGACAGTGGTTGCTTAAAGTAACACCGGACAGAGGGGCATGGTCATTACTTTTTGTTTTTTACTAGCTCAAAAACTTTGTCATATCATAAAAACTATTAATGTGTGCTTAAGGGAATCCCACTCATTTGTCCTAGTTGGTGAAAACAGGTGGACGGCAAGCGCTGAAGTGAGGGGGAGGGGGTACTGACAGGCTTTGGGGGCAAGGGGGGATTGCCTCTAGCGCCTCCCTTCGGGATCCGCCGCTGCTTGCAGTTCTGCACGAGATCACAAGATTGATTCCAAACCTCAGCAGTCACATTATAATAGTTATAATATGTACTAGTGGCCTAGTTCTATGCACTCAGAGAGATTATGAGGTCAAAATCATTAAGCTTTCACTTGAAACAGTGCATCTCATAACCAGATTTTAGTTTTGCAACATGAAACTGTAGAACTTAAATTTATAAATTCCTCTCTAAGCCAGCATAGATGCACACTGCCTGCAAAATCCTGCTCCCTGTTTTTTTTTTCATGTGGACGTTGGTTCATCACAGACTTTATGGCATTAGGTATTTAGCAGTGTGGTTTTTTAAGGCCTTCTCAATGGCCATGACCTTTTTTTCACATTTGTTCAAACCAGAAGTTCACCACGGAACATTTACTGCATGGGAGGATGTTTGAAACAGTTGGATATGTGTTCAAGTTGGCCCATACACACGCTTTTTGCAAATCAACAAAATTTCTTCATCTTCGTTAGGCAAAATAATTATATATAATTGTGCAGGAGTCATGCAGCTATACTGTCAAAGAAATAATGTTCAGGACAAATAGAAATGTTTATTAAAAGTTACTGACAAGAAAATGTTAAGTTAGGCATCTGTCATAATCATATGGTTGTTTTGGGACGTTAAACCCCACATATCATGAAAAACGATAAGGTAACCTTGCCTGAAAAAGTTGCTTGTTATTTACTACGCACCTCAAGGATCAATATGAATTCTCTGCAATTAGAGACAAGAGTAAATCTAGAAAAAAGTGCATCTTAAAACCAAACGAGGGAGGACATGAAGTTAAAGTCACGAGGAATTTTTACTAAATATAATATTAATGTTTATTTTTCATCAGTAATTTGATGAAGGACAGCTGCAGGTAAAAGCCACTCTCTAAAAGAGCCAGCTTTACAAAGGCCCACAGCCACCATTTAGCACGACAGCAGTGGCAAATAATCAGCAATGTGAAGTCAACAACAATAACAACAACACCAAATAGATAAATGAATGAAAAATAAAGATATGAAAACCAAGTCTAAATTCAAAAATTAAAAATAGCAACCATGGTAATACAGCAACTGCAAAGAAATCTTAAAGAAAAAACATATGTATATCATGCAATTGAATCTGTGTACACTGTAAAAAATCTATGCTAGCTTTCACATATTTGTTAAGTAACGTAGGAACAATGTAGGATAACTTATCTGTGGAGTAGTTTGTTCTCAAAATTTTTATTTTCAATGTGTCTTTATTTTGTGTTTCAGACAATGTAATATTTGGCTGCAATTTTGAGAGGTCATACAAAAAACATCGACTTTCTTTCAATTCACGCCTGATTGCCAATGATAACTTAAAATTGTAGAGACGATGTACGGGTAGTATTCCTGCCCGTTGAAACAATTCGCTTGTGTGAGCATCATACGGCAAGTTAAAATGATTATAATATACTTCTTTTGTGCCAGGTACAGTTTTTGCAAGTTCGTGTAAGTTGTAGTCTCCCATACCAAGAAGCAATAGGTAAGATGTGAATAGAAAAGTGATTTATAAAGTAAGAGTTTTACTTTGCATGGTAGAACAGTTTTGCCACTGTACACTATATCCACTACGCGAGATAACTGACCCAGCACACTGTCAATGTGTTCACTTCAAAGCATATTGCTCGAAAATGTAACTCCAAGAATTTTTATACTAGTATTTACTAGCTCAATATAAGTATTGCCATACTTTAGATGTTTGTTTTCATTAACGGGCTTACTTTTAGGTCGGAATAGTACCGCCTTAGTTTTATTCGTGTTTATGTTTAAATTATTACAGCATGACCAGAGCTTTAGTTTCACAAGAAACTGGTTCATTTTTTCCTCAAGCGCGATACTATTTTCAGCTGAAACAAACATGCTGGCATCATTGACATATAAGACGTATTTAGCATCTGGATAAATACAAGGTAAATCATTTATATAGGCTATAAAAAGAAGGGGTCCAAGGATGCTTCCTTGAGATACACCCTTAGTAATAGGCTTCAGCTCTGAGAATTTTCTATCTATTTCAACCGCCTGTTTGCGATATTTAAAGTAACTTTTTATTAGGTCTAGTGCATGACCACGAATTCCATAGCACTGCAACTTTTCAAACAACGTGGAATGCTGAGTGTTGTCGAAGGCTTTACTAAAATCAACAAACATACCCAGAACGGCACGTTTGGTTTCAAATTCAGATAATATTGTCGCGGTACAACGCGAATAAAACACAGGTACACCTTGGGACGACGAAAGCAGCGTGTCCTCAACAGCTGAGCCCCAAGATCGTCTACTTCGAGCCTCGAGAGAAGCTAGAGGCCCACTACCTCGTGCCCACTAAATGCCCCATCATCGTTATCGTCCACATGTGGACACGCGTCATTTGCCTCTCTCTCAAAGTGCATCGCCCCGATGCGCAGTCTGTAATGCAGCTTTTTTCCTCAAGTAAAGTATCACGCAATCACTCGCTGACGTAAGGTTTCATGCGGACGACGTGAACGAGTTCAGGATGGTGCTGGCGACGCCTTGTACTATACGAACAGTCGGGAACAACTTCGTAAGTGACATAGCTCAGTCGTCGCAGCACTAGGTACGGTCCAAAGTATCTTCTTAGGAGTTTTTCAGAAAGTCCTCGTTTTCGTACGGGCGTCCAAATCCATACTTTGTCGCAAGTTTGGTAGACGACTGTTCTGCGGTGAGCATTGTAGCGGCCTGCGTCGTAATCTTGCTGCTGGCTGATCCGTAAACGTGCAAGTTGCCTAGCTTCTTCTGCACGTTCCGTAAACGTGTCGGCGTCCGGGACGATGTCGTCGCCTTCGTGCGGTAACATTGCATCTAACATGGTTCGTACGTCCCGTCCATGAAAGAGGCTGAAAGGTGTCATGCGGGTCGTTTCTTGCTTGGCCGTGTTGTATGCAAACGTTATGTAAGGCAAGATTGTATCCCAATTTTTGTGTTCGACGTCTACGTACACCGAAAGCATGTCTTCAATGGTTTTGTTTAGACGCTCTGTCAGCCCGTTCGTTTGCAGGTGGTATGCGGTGGTCTTACGATGCGTTGTTCCACTCAGCATCAATACATGGTCCAAAAGAGCTTCTTAATAATACTTCTTAAATAATACAAAAGAACCTAAATAATATCTTTCGCAAGTATTACCCAACATTACCTAGAAACGAGCCGCTTCGGAAAATGTTCCCCAACATTTTAGTGCATGCAAAAGTAAACCCGCATTTTTTTTAGTACACATAATACCTAGTTGTCATCAAGATTTAAGACCTGCAAACACCTTCAAGATTACGTTAGAATTAAAAGCACTAAAAGTGATTTATGCATAGTATAAAATCTAGTTTTACCTGCACTAGTTTAAACATTATCAACATGATTAAATATACATATTGTCACAAACAGGACAACATTTTAACATGGTGTAGTAGCTCAACTTCAACAGGGACACAGAGTGAAAGAAAACACGACACTCGCTTTTCTTGTCCTCTGTATCCTCGTCGAAGTTGTTCTACTACACCACATGTTAAAATGATATCTCACCAACTAGCCCAGCTCTCAACCCTACTGAAGAAACAGGACAACCTGTTCACATTTCATTAAATAGGCATCAAGCAAGCATGGCAAATAACTGGAGGCAATGGCGTAGCATTTTATAGCGACAGGACGTATCTTCAACGGTCTTAAACCTTAAATACAGTAACCAGCTTTTCGAGAAAAAAAAATGCCGCACCTTATTCACAAGTTTATTACATTCCAGCCATCAAGTATAAATGTTTCAAAGGGGACACTTGAATCAATTCGACATGGCACATACACAACGAAAACGTATAAAATATAAGCCATTCTTCAAAGAATTTCTAAGGATTATTATCGCCATCGTCAGGTGGTGCTTCCTCGAGGCGAAGATAATTCTGCAAAATGTCTTCTTTTTTTCTTCCTATCCATGCAAAACCCTTTGTTGTGTTCTGGGGTTTCGGTTTCGGAATGACATGTGAGGATGCCAGGAGGTTGGAAGACAATCTGTTCTCACTGACGCAGTGCATCGAAATAGCAGAAAAGGAACACAGGCCTCTGTGGCTAGCATTCTTGGATATCAAGGGAGCGTACGATAGCGTGGTTCAAGAGGAATGGTGGGGAATACTGGACACACTAGGCGTGGAACATCTAGTCGCTAATCTTTTAAAGGGTATCTATAAAGGTAACAAGGTAGTTATAAAGAGGGAAAAACAGGTATCCAAGCCTGTAGAGGTAAAACGGGGGCTTAGGCAGGGGTGCCCCCGGTCACCCTTATTATTCATGATGTACCTACAAGGATTAGAGGCAAAATTAGAGGGAAGTGGGCTGGGCTTCAACCTCTCTTCAGTCAAACAAGGAAAACTTATTGATCAGGCACTACCAGCAATAATGTACGCAGATGATATAGTGCTAATGGCCAGCAACAAGGAAGATTTGCAGAGATTGATGGACATCTGCGGTAATGAGGGAGATAGGTTAGATTTTAGATTCAGTAAGGAAAAATCAGCAGTCATGATTTTCCATGACAACGAAGGTAGTGAGCTTAGGATACAGGACGTCACGCTAGAGATAACAGATAAATACAAATATCTGGGCGTATGGATAAGCAATGGGACCGAGTACCTGAGGGAACACGAAATATACGTGACGACTAAAGGTAACAGGAATGCAGCAGTGATGAAAAATAGGGCACTGTGGAATTACAATAGGTATGATGTTGTGAGAGGAATATGGAAAGAGGTCATGGTTCCTGGGCTGACGTTCGGCAATGCGGTCTTGTGCATGAGATCAGAAGTTCAAGCAAGATTAGAAATTAAGCAACGTGGAATAGGTAGGCTTGCTTTAGGAGCTCACGGGAATACACCAAATCAGGAAGTACAAGGTGATATGGAATGGACATCATTTGAGGTCAGGGAAGCTAGCAGCAAGATAAAATTTGAGAAGCGATTGAGAGAAATGAAGGAGGAGCGTTGGGCTAGGAAGGTTTTCAGCTACTTGTACATGAAGAATGTCGATACAAAATGGAGGAAGCGAACCAAGAAGTTGACTGTTAAATACTTAGAAAACAGCAGGTGGCCAAACCAAAAAGAACTATCGGTTAAGAAGAAAGTGAAGGAAACGGAAACTGACATGTGAAAAATGGGCATGATTAAGAAGTCCGCACTAGAGATCTATCGAACGTTTAAGCAGGAAATTGACAAGGAAATGATCTATGATAATACTCGGGGGAGTTCTCTACTGTTTGAGGCAAGGACGGGAGTACTGCGAACCAAGACATATCGGGCCAAATACGAAGGGGTAGACACAGTATGCAGTGCGTGTGGAGAGGAAGAAGAAACTGCCGAACACTTGATAATAATCTGTAAAGGGCTTCACCCTACAGTTCAGGATGACGGCGCAGAGTTTTTCAAAGCACTGGGGTTTAGGGACCGGGAGGGCAAAATAGACTTTAAGCAAGTAGACTTAACTAGAAGGAGGTTATCTGATTGGTGGCTAAAGTCAAGGCACGAGTGAAAATTAAACTCTTCACTGCAAAGTACGAATCCTCAAACTCACTTTTTAAGGAAAAAATAAATAAATATAGTTTTAAGTTTATTAACTATTACGGCTTGGTGGCGCTAGCCACCGCCCGATCTAAAGGGTACAGCCATATCCATCCATTCATCCGGGTAAACTTGCGAAGAAGACAAACGAGACGGCAGGAGTGGCGATGTGGGCTTGTTGGTAAAACATTTGAAAGAAATTTATGTAGCGCGAGGCGAAAAAACGAACACAGGAAAGAATAGACTGAGAGGACAGAGCGCTACTAGCAACAACATGTTTATTTTCGACCTCCAAGCCGCTTTTAAGCCATAATCGTCAGGCTAGCAAGCAGATAAGCACGACAATGTCATCGACCTACAAGAAAAAACGATAAATAGGACAACAAAAAACCTCACAGATAAAATCACGTATAACTACGTACGCAGGAACGCCAGTTTCTTGGGTGACAAGGCAATTGAAGGCTCGCTAATACATACATCTCCAGGTGGATAAACTGCCGCCAGAAGGTTTTCTCGCTCTTCACATTCCAGAGTACAATCATTGTTGGTTGACATAAGGATGAGATGACTCGGTTGATCATAGAAGGTGAACTTATTGATGCTCTTGGAGAAGTATGTATTAGCAAGCCTTCAATTGCCTTGTCCCCCAAGGAACTGGCATTCCTGCGTACGCAGTGGTACGTGATTTTATCTGTGAGGTTTTTGTTGTCATATTTATCTTTTTTTCTTGTAGGTAGATGACATTGTCGTGCATTTATCTGAATACACGTGCTTATCTGCTTGCTCGCCTGACGATTATGGCTTAAAAGCGGCTTGGAGGTCGAAAATAAACCTGTTGTTACTAGTAGCGCCCTGTACTCTCAGTCTATTCTTTCCTGTGTTCGTTTTTTTTTTTTGCCTCGCGCTACATAAATTTCTTTCAAATGAGACGGCAGGCACCGCTCTCCACAAAAATTGCTCCCACGTTGTGTGTTGGTGACCCGTTTCGGTAAAACAATTTTCATCGAGCAAGTGTAGGGCAGTACGTGGCACCTAAGCCCTTTAAAGTCTCATCTCTGTAAACCATTCTTGAAAAGGCCTACGAACAAAACTCGACGCCCACTTTCATGGACTGGCCAACTCCGGCGATTTTTCGACCATGTCAAGGTAATGGTGTTTCTATGTTCCTGAGATACCCTTGCCACGAGACCAATAGCTGAAATGCCCGGGAAATTCTCAAATGATTTATTAAGCAAAAATGTGCGAAACTAAAACCCGAACGGGTGCCCTTTCTGCGTCTGACGTACTATTTGGTAAGAACCGGAGGCTGAATACTGGTCCCGCCGGCGCGTAGTATCAAAACTGTGATAGCCAGAAGAATGAAGCACCGGCCAAACACCACTCAGGAAGGAAGAAAGCTTTCCTCTGCAATACCCGTGCCAAACACCTCCACCGTCGCCTTGTGGCCACCACATTAAACGCTGTAGTGGTCAAAGTAGCGTTGGCATCAGCTGCGTCACTTCCATTGACATGCCAAACATGACGTCACCCAGACAGTGTTGCCAATAATTCTGGCAAGTGAGAGAGAGAGAGAATTAACTTTAATAAAGGTCCTGAAGGGGCCTGGGCACCCCTTACGGGGGCCAGCCCGGTGGCTCCGCCCATGTGGGGACTGGGAGTCGGAGCTCGCCAGCCACCTTTTGGGCCTTCTGGACGGCCTGGTGTTGAAGGGCCCTGTCGGGGCTCCTGAGGTGGTTGAACCAGTCGTCCTCGGTAGCAGGGGACCCGAAGCTAGCGTTTAGCACGGGACACTGCCACAGCATGTGACTTAAATCGCACCTTGAATTTTGGCATTTGGGGCATTCTGGCCTTATATCTGGTAGGTATTTGCTGCAGATATAGGGGCTGGGGTAACTGTGCGTTTGCAGCAGTCGAAGCGTTAATTGTTGGGCTTTATTTAGTGCTGAGTGAGGTGAGGGGAATTCTTTTCTAAATAACTTATAGTGCGAGCAAATTTCATGATATGATAGGAGCGGCTCCCGGTGCGTGTTGGTGTCCCCGGCCAGTGAGCCGGACCGCGACCCCCCGCGGCACGTAAGATCACGCGCGAGGTTATGGGCCAGCTCATTACCGTTGGGGACCCCTGGTTGAACGTTGATCCCTTCATGACCAGGGAACCAGTGGATATGCTTGTCTACAGTTATCTGAACAGATGTTAGAACTCTTAATGCCGACTGGCAAAGTGTACCGCGGCGGTATGCCAGTGCAGCGGGTTTAGAGTCGGTAAATATTGTGTCGCGCTGAGGGAGTGCTAGAGCAAGGGCAATGGCCACTTGTTCAGCCTCGCAGGCTTTCTGAGTTTTTACGGTAAGAGCATTAAGAGCTTTTCCGTCTGGGGCGACCGCTACAGCTGCAAAGTAGGGTTTGTCCACGTATTTAGCGGCGTCTACGAAAACCACGTCTGTCGCGTGTAGGTTGGCCGCTTTTAGTAAGGATTGAGCTCGTGCCCTTCTTCGAGCCTGATTGTGCACCGGGTGCATGTTCCTGGGGAAGGGTAGCACTGTGATTTTAGCGTGAAGGTGTTGCGGTAATGATTCTGCTTCGTTCACTTGAGTTGGGATAGGAAGACCTATGTGTGAGAGGAGTTCCTGACCCACAGCTGTCGAAGACAGGCGCATGAGTTGGGACATTCTTTGTGCTTCGATGATTTCTTGGAACGTGTTATGTACCCCAAGGGATAGCAGGCGCTGCGTGCTTGTGGACATGGGTAGACCAAGTACTCGTTTTGTGCGTTTTCGGATGAGGTTGTCTACTTTAGTTTCATCGCCTTTGCTCCACGGGTGAGCGCAGGCAACGTAGTGAACGTGGCACATTAAGAACGCATGAAAGATGCGTAGTAAGCTTTCTTCTGTGAGTCCTGCGTGTCTATTAGCGACGCGTCGGACGAGGTGCATGACTGCCTCAGCTTTTTTGGTGAGATGTGTGATGGTTAAGTCGTTTTTGCCATTCTCCTGTAGGGTAACGCCCAGAATTCGAACCGACGACACTATCGGGATAACCGAGCCATCCATTGTGGAGAGGTGTATGGTAGGTTCGGCTTTGGTGCGGCCGTACTGTGGTGGCAGAAGCAGCAACTCGGACTTAGATGCCGATAGTCTGAGGCCCGTGGGCTTTAAAAATGTTTGTACTGCAGTGACTGCTTCCTGAAGGCTCGCTTCGATTTGTCCATCGCTCCCTCCAGTACGCCAAATAGTAATATCGTCGGCGTAGAGCGCGTGTTCTACACCTTCGATGTGTCGAAGCTTTTGCGAAAGTTGCCTGAGGGCTAAATTGAAAAGAAACGGTGAGAGCACCGACCCTTGCGGGGTGCCGCGCGGGCCTAGGTTGTAGGTGTGTGACTTGAGATCCCCAACTTTAAGTGTGGCCGTTCTGGCTCTTAGGAAAGAGCGGACGTATTCGTAGAAACGGCGGCCTAAGCCTGCCTCCTGAATCTCGTGTAGTATATGAGCGTGGCTTATGGTATCAAAAGCTTTTTCTAAGTCAAGAGCTAGGATTGCTCGGAGGTCTTTGCTCCTTACTTTAAGTAACGTCTCCTGCAGCATGAGAAGTACATCCTGCGTGGCCATAGCCGGCCTGAACCCTACTTGATTGAATGGGAAGAGGTGTTTTCGCTCTGAATATTGTGTGACTCGACGGAGAATGACGTGCTCCATGACCTTACCCACACAGGATGTGAGGGAGATGGGTCGTAGAGAGTCGAGTTCCAGGGGTTTGTTCGGCTTGGGAATGAGTATGACGGTCGCGGCCCTCCATTCTGGCGGGACGCTCCCTTGCTCCCAAACCTCATTCATGTGGGTGGCTAGTGATTCAATGTCATGGTCAGCCAGGTTGCGGAGTAGCTTGTTGGTGACTCCGTCAGGACCCGGGGCTGACTTAGTATTGAGCTCTGCTATTACCGCGCGTATTTCAGCGCTAGTTATAGCATGCTCAAATGGGTCGTCTGCGGCCCCCGCGTAAGGTGGATAATCTTCATGTGAGGTAGGTTCTGTGCATAGATACCGGGCTGCTGTAGCATCTAAAATCTGCGCGTCGGTAAGTTGCTGTCCTCGCGCTTTGTGTAACAGTCTATCTAGAGTTAGTCGTTGCTCTGACTTGGTGGGCTTGTCGCCGAGCAGATGTCTGAGAAGGTCCCATTTTAGACCCTTTCTCATGCGTGCGTCAAGCGAATTACACACCTCATTCCACTGATTGCGTGCTAGTGTGTGACTGTACTCTTCGATTTGTCGGTTGAGCAATGCAATTCTTTTTCGTAGCCTACGATTGAGTTTATGCATTCTCCATCTTTCTTGAAGACTTTTGTGAGCCTCCAGGAGATGTGCGAGGTGGCTGTCCATGTGGTCTATGTTGCGTGTTGTAGAAATATTTTTGGTAGCTTGTTTTACGTCCCGCTGTAGCCTCGCAAAGAGTTCAGAGAGTGAAGAGTAATGGTTGGTGTCTTGTTTGCGTATTTGCCTAAAAAAGTTCCAGTCTACTACTTTAAAGTCTCTGGGCTCGAGGCTGCCTATATTGACTGTTGTGCTACAGATAAAGTGATCGCTACCGAGGTTAGCTTGCAGATTAACCCATGTGGGGTTCGAAACGTTGCGTACTAGGGTCAGGTCAGGGGATGAGTCCCGTGACACTGAGTTACCTATGTGTGTGGGGGTAGAGAGGTCGTTAAGTAACATGAGATTGTGTTGAGTGATGTGTGTTTGTAAGTGGCGTCCTTTCTGTGTTGTGCGATTGTAACCCCATTGTACATGGGGGGCGTTGAAGTCCCCCGCGATGATGAGGGGATGGTTGCCTGCTATCTGCGTCGCTTTAGTTAGTAGTGTGGTGAATGTTTCTGTGCTATGTGAAGGTGAACTATACACGTTAAGGATAAATACCGATTGCTTAATCTGAGCGCTGGGGATAATCTCTATCATCTGATGCTCTATTTTGAGGTCTGGGCGTACTGCATGTGTCGTGTAAGCATAAGGCTTAGCCACACAAGTGGCTATTCCTCGAGCTTTGTTCCCACAGACGGCCTCGACTCTGTATCCGCGAAGAGCGAATCGGTCGATACGCGTTTCCTGCAGGAGAATGACGGCCGGTCGTTGGGTCATAGAGCCAATGAATTGTTGTAACGTTTCTCTCCGCGTACGGAGGGTACTTGCGTTCCATTGCCAAATTGTGAATGATTGTGACGACGCCATTTTAGGGTCTAGGTATTTGCCCAGCACGCTTACTGCGTGCCAGGTCCTCCTCCAACACCTTAGTCCTCGCGTCTATTTGTGCTGGCCATGTAGCCAACTCGATAAGTTGTTTCTGCATGCTCTCTAGTTTAGCGTTGAAAGCGCTATACTCGGCCGTGGTCTCTGCGCGGTACTGCTCTAGTATCGCGTATATATTGGCTGTAAACCGGTCAAAATCGGATTGCTCTTCGGCCTGGAGCGTCGGGCCTGCCCGTTTCTTAGCGCCGCGTATCGAGACGGGGCCGCTGATAATGCTACCCTCGCGCGATTCGGGGGCCTGTTGTTTTGCTAGCTCTTCTTTAAGCGATTGGATTTCTTTAGCCTGCTCCGCATACATGCGTTTTAACTGTGCTAGTTCTGGGTCAGGTTGCTGTGGCGAGTGTCCCTGACGCTGCGCTGCGTGGGCCTCACCTTTGCATGCCACCTTGTCGGCCCAGGTAGGCTGGTCAGTGGGAGTAGGATTTCGTGGGCCTAGAGGAGGTCCTTGCGGTTTGGTGGTCTTGGCAGCAACCGGGCTGGTTGCTGGGGTGGGTGCTTGCTGCTGGGCTTGCTTTCGTCGGCGACGGCGCTGACGACGACGGCGCACCAGGTAAGGCAGCTGGTAGCGATGTCGGCATTCGCGGTCACCCGTGAAGTGTGCTTCACCACATAAGGCACACACTGGCTGGTTGCACACGTGTGGATTGTCCATTGGTAAGTGACCGCAGTGGTCGCAGACCTTGGTTGAAGGAGTGGGGCACACGTCTTGGCGATGGCCCACTTGGCCGCAGGTACGGCAGGTGTCTATTTGGCGCTTATACAACGTGCAGCGGTAGATGACCTGGCCGCAGTAGACGTAGTTGGGCACTTTGAGCCCGTTGAAGATCAGAATCACAGTTCCAGTGTTCTTGATGCGACGCGCTCCCAGTAGGCTTGAGTTGCGCGGTTGGATTAGCATGCGGTTGAGTGCTGCGTCGTCAAAGTCAGTGTCGACGCCGTGAATCACGCCTCGGCTCGTGATACCGGCAGGTGAGAGGTAGGCCGTGACCGGGTGTCTCTGGTCGGTGAGGATGATCTCTGTTACTCGGCTGTACGCTGCTGCATTAGTAGCGCTGGGCGTACTGACGACAAAAATGTTTTGCATCGAGTTGGGACAAATAATGTCCTCCTCCGTTACCGACGGCGCTAGCTGAGCTGCCATGGTTAGTGCGGCGAGAATCCTGTGCGGGCTGCAGGCTTGCACGTTGAGGCCGCCTCCCGGTCGCACGATGACTCGATTGTGACTACGTGGCATCGCCGGCAGTCGGCTCACAGCTGCGACGCGTCGTAGAGTAGCGTTCGGCGTTGCTGTCGCGCCTCGTTGCGTTCCAGACTGGCGGGCTGCGTGTGACTTCGCTCGCGATTCTTGCCGTCTTTTTAGAACGGAGAACAATCCGTTTCCTTGTAATTCCTCAGGGGTGACGTCGTCCCCTTCCATGGCAATCTGCTGCGGCATATCGCAGCTGACGTGCGAGCGCCGTAGGCGGGGAGGCTGGCCTAACCTCGCCTAGGCTTAGCTCGCTGGTGCAGCGAAAAGGCCTCTAAAATGATGAAAAACGAGCCCACCTTGGTGAACTAGGTGTCGAAATGTTCAGGTGAACTTCGCGGAAGAGGGTCCGTGCAGCTCAGGAAGATTGGAGGCCGTTGACTGGTCAGAATCGGCATTAGCAGCGGAGCGCGATAGGTGTGCGTCCGCACACCAGTCTGAGAGACGCTACCCGTCCTCTGGCAAGTGAAGTGAGCTTTGCGAGGAAATTTTGAAATTGATTTGAAAATAATCTGCGCATCTCTCAAGCATATAAATCGGTATAAATGACGGAAATGTGGAAAGAAACGTACCCAGCGAATTTCATTGAGATCCATCATCATCATCATCGTCATCGTCAGCATGACTACGTCCACTGCAGGACAAAGGCCTCTCCCATGTTCCGCCAGTTAACCCGGTCCTGCGCTTGCTGCTGCCAATTTATACCCGCAAACTTCTTAATCTCATCAGCCCACCTAACCTTCTGTCTCCCCCTAACTCGCTTCCCTTCTCTGGGAATCCAGTTAGTTACCCTTAATGACCAGCGGTTATCCTGTCTACTCGCTACATGCCCGGCCCATGTCCATTTCCTCTTCTTTATTTCAACTATGATATCCTTAACCCCCGTTTGTCCCCTAATCCACTCTGCTCTCTTCTAGTATCTTAAGGTTACACCTACCATTTTTCTTTCCATTGCTCGCTGCGTCATCCTCAATTTAAGCTGAACCCTCTTTGTAAGTCTCCAGGTTTCTGCTCCGTAGCTAAGTACCGGCAAGATACAGCTGTTATATACCTTCCTCTTGAGGGATAGTGGCAAACTACCTGTCGTAATTTGAGAGTGCTTGCCGAATGTGCTCCACCCCATTCTTATTCTTCTAGTTACTTCAATCTCGTGGTTCGGCTCTGCGGTTATTACCTACCCTAAGTAGACATAGTCTTTTACAACTTCAAGTGCACTATTACCTATCTCGAAGCGCTGCTCCTTTCCGAGGTTGTTGTACATTACTTTCGTTTTCTGCAGATTAATTTTAAGACCCACCTTTCTGCTCTCCTTGTCTAACTCCTTAATCATGAGTTGCAATTCGTCCCCTGAGTTACTCAGCAATGCAATGTCATCGGCGAAGCGCAAGTTACTAAGGTATTCTCCATTAACTCTTATCCCTAATTGTTCCCATTCTAGGCTTCTGAAAACCTCCTGTAAGCACGCGGTAAATAGCATTGGGGAGATTGTGTCCCCCTGCCTTACACCCTTCTTGATTGGTATTCTGTTGCTTTCTTTATGAAGCACTATGGTAGCAGTTGATCCCCTGTAGATTTCTTCCAGAATGTTTATATATACTTCATCTACGCCCTGATTCTGCAGTGTCTACATGACGGATGATATTTCTACTGAATCAAACACCTTCTCGTAATCTATGAAGGCTATGTATAGTGGTTGGTTATACTCTGAGCATTTCTCTATTACCTGATTGATAGTATGAATGTGGTCAATTGTTGAGTAGCCTGTTCGAAATCCTGCTTGTTCCTTTGGTTGATTGAATTCTAATGTTTTCTTTACTCTGTTAGCAATTACCTTTGTAAATAGCTTGTATACTACAGAGAGCAAGCTGATCGGCCTGTAATTCTTCAAGTCCTTGTCATCTCCTTTCTTATGTATTAGGATGATGTTAGCGTTCTTCCAAGACTCTGGTACCCTTCCCGTCAGGAGACACCTCGTAAACAGGGTGGCTAGTTTTTCTAACACAATCTGTCCTCCATCTTTCAGCAGGTCTGATGTTACCTGATCCTCACCAGCAGCTTTGCCTCTTTGCATGCTCTCCAAAGCTTTTCTGACTTCCTCTATTATTACTGGTTGGGTGTCATCTGGGTTACTGCTAGTTCTTATAGTATTAAGGTCGTGGTTGTCTCGGCTACTGTACAGATCTCTGTAAAACTCCTCCGCTATTTTAACTATCCTATCCATATTGGTAGTTATTTTGCCTTCTTTGTCCCTTAGTGCATACATCCGACTTTTGCCTATCCCAAGTTTCCTCTTCACTGCTTTGACGCTTCCTCCCTTTTTCAGAGCGTGTTCAATTATCTCCATGTTACACCTTCTTACATCGCATACTTTACGTCTATTAATCAACTTCGAAAGCTCTGCCAGTTCTATTTTGTCTGTTGTACTTGACACTTTCATGATTTGACGCTTTTTAATTAGGTTCTTCGTTTCCTGGGAAAGCTTGCCAGTGTCCTGTCTAACTAACCTTCCTCCAACTTCCACTGCACACTCCGTAATGATACTCGTCAGATTATTCATTGTATCTACGCTAAGGTTGGTTTCCTCACTAAGAGCCGAGTACCTGTTCTGCAGCGACACTCTGAATTCCTGTACTTTCCCTCTCAGTGCTAGCTCATTGATTGGCTTCTTGCGTATCAGTTTCTGCCATTCCTTCTTCAAGTCTAGGCGAATTCGAGACCTTGCCATTCTATGGTCACTGCATCGTACCTTGCCAACCACTTCCACATCCTGCACGATTCCTGAGTGTGCAGTCATTATAAAGTCTATTTCGTTCTTATTTTCGCCATTAGGGCTCCTCCATGTCCACTTGCGGTTTTCTGGTTTTCGGTAGAAGGTATTCAAAATCCGCAACTTATTGCGTTCTGCGAATTCTACTAGTAGCTCTCCTCTGGCGTTTCTAGTGCCGATGCCATAATCTCCTACTGCCTGGTCTCCAGCCTGCTTCTTCCCTACCTTTGCCTTAAAGTCGCCCATCACTATTGTATACTGTGTTTTTACCTTGCTCATTGCCGATTCCACGTCTTCATAGAAGCTTTCAACTGAAGCGTCATCATGGCTGGATGTAGGCGCGTAAGCCTGTACTACCTTCACCTTGTATCTTTCATTCAGTTTAATTACAATACCTACCACCCTTTCATTATTGCTATAGTATTCCTCTATGTTGCCAGCTATGTTTCTGTGAATTAGAAACCCCACTCCCAGTTCTCTTCTGTGTGCCAAGCCCCGATAGCAGAGGACGTGCCCATTCTGTAGCACAGTATAGGCCTCATCTGTCCTCCTAACCTCACTGAGCCCTATTATATCCCATTTAACACCCTCTAGCGCCGCGAATAGTACAGCTAGACTTCCCTCACTAGATAAGGTTCTAGCGTTAAACGTTGCCAAGTTCAGGTTCTAATGGCGGCCTGTCCGGATCCAGAGATTCTTAGCACCCCCTGCTGCGTTGCAGATCTGACCGCCGCCGTGGTCAGTTGCTTCGCAGCTGCTGGGGACTGAGGGCCGTGAGTGAGGTAGTGGCCAGATACTGCACCAGGGTGGCCAATCCTTCTCTGATGAGGGAGTGCGTTCCCGGCGGTGGTTACCAGTGAGGCCGCACCCCAGGCCTCTTAATGCCGTTCCATCAACACGCGGATTTTTTTTAATCCGGTTGGGAACTGCGCGGCACCGGGATTTGAACCATGGACCCCTTGCATGCGAGGCGGTACAACTTTTGCGCAAATGAACATCCATTCCTTATTTTCTTGCACTCCGCTCTCATTCCAGGTCATTCTGATATGCTTTAATAAATTGTAACTCTCCAAGTTTAGGCAAGCACACGGAAATGTTTGATATATAATAAAGAAAGCAAGACAATGATATCATCACCACAAGAAGAAGGCGTTCGAGCACCATCACGTTGCTCGGCTTGCATACTTTTCAAGCTACCATCCATGTTCGGCTCTTTTCATTTGGTGGATTGTGTTGGGTACCCCCATCGTCTGCACTATGGAACTACGATCCTGTACACCGACCATGCAAGCGGCCACCCTTGCCCTGGCCCTGCTAACCAGCAAGACCTCCCGATATTTATGGGCACGGAAGATCAGAATGTTGAAGAGTGGCTGTTGTCGTACGAGAAAGTTAGTGGACCCAACAGGTGGGGTGACTCTGCCAAGTTGTACACTGTCAACTTTAACTTGACTAATGTGGTGATGCTGTGGTATACGAATCTGAGTTCAAAAACTGGTCCACGTTCAAGCAGGCAATATCTATTGTTTTCGATCGTGAACTTTCTTACAGCGCAACACCAGAAAAAATACAGGACAGGGAAGGAGTAGAACAGAAAGAAAAGACGGCGCTGACTCACAACTGTTGTTTATTGGAAAAAACGGGGTGAAAAAATATTGGCAATATATATAGGTCCCGGCAGCCTACACCACAACATGCGCAGAATACGAGGTGCACCGAGGTAGCGTTATCACACTCATGGCAATAAACAAGCTTGGCCTAAATAACTTAATTCTTTTTCATGCAGTGTGACGGATGGTTCACTAACGCACTTGCTACCCCTAATCTTTATATGATATGCCTCAGCGATTTCTCTAGTTATCTGATTAGGATGCTTGAAGATGATGGTGGTTCTCTCAAAAATGGGACGACAACCGCATGACCTGCAATGTTCTGGCAGATGAAGTCGCGCGATCCCTTGAAGAGATAACTCATGCTCCCTTAAACGAACATTCACACATCGTTTAGTTTGTCCCACGTACTCCCTGCCACACGATAATGGAGTTAAATACACAGCTTTCTTTACGCATGCCATGTACTTGTTTTTATGATTCACAGCGCATCTCCCTTTGGCCTGTTCGTTCCTCAGCGCATTATCGACCATCGGGCAAATGCGTTTCTTGAACTTTTGTCATTTTACCTTGAAAGTACCTTTGTGTCGTGGCGGGGGGATCTTTATGTACAAAAGTCTGGTGTCTGCATAGGGTCCAGCGTGGCCACTATTATTAGTGACATTATTTTAGGCTACATTGACAGGCAGCTGGAAGGTCACCTTAGTAAGTGCTGCAGTGCTGTTTTTCGTTACGTCGACGATTTTGTAATTTTTTCCACAATGACATTCACCATAAGGACATTGACCACACTCTTAAATTGTTCAGTCAGCATGGTATAGGCCTCACTTTCACCCACGAAGTCAGTAAGGATTACGAGCTACAGTTTCTTGACCTAAAGCTAAATTTTGGTAAAGATCATTTGTGTTGGAAATATGAGCCAAGATCAGTTAAGCCTATCTTAAACTACAAGTCTGGCCATTCTAAGATTGTGAAGAGAGCGATTGCAAAGACAATTTTAAATGCGTCGCTCAGGAAATCCTGTGTGCACGTGTCGAATACTGCTTTTAATAACCAAGTAAAACGCTTAGTAGATGCTGGGTATCCCGACAAGGTGATTTCGTCTGTGTGTGAGTCTATGGTTCGGAGCGTTAAGCTCGTGAAACGCAGAGGAGCTCAAAAAAATTCTGATGGAAAAAGAAAAAAAGCAGTTTTTCCTTATGTACACAAATTGGCGCATGGGTTGAAAAATGTAGGCTCAAGGTATGGTGTCGACGTTCTTTTTTCCGCCAAACATAAAGTAGGTCGCATTTGCCCGATGGTCGATAATGCGCTGAGGAACGAACAGGCCAAAGGGAGATGCGCTGTGAATCATAAAAACAAGTACATCGCATGCGTAAAGAAAGCTGTGTATTTAACTCCATTATCGTGTGGCAGGGAGTACGTGGGACAAACTAAACGATGTGTGAATGTTCGTTTAAGGGAGCATGAGTTATCTCTTCAAGGGATCGCGCGACTTCATCTGCCAGAACATTGCAGGTCATGCGGTTGTCGTCCCATTTTTGAGAGAACCACCATCATCTTCAAGCATCCTAATCAGATAACTAGAGAAATCGCTGAGGCATATCATATAAAGATTAGGGGTAGCAAGTGCGTTAGTGAACCATCCGTCACACTGCATGAAAAAGAATTAAGTTATTTAGGCCAAGCTTGTTTATTGCCATGAGTGTGATAACGCTACCTTGGTGCACCTCGTATTCTGCGCATGTTGTGGTGTAGGCTGCCGGGACCTATATATATTGCCAATATTTTTTCACCCCGTTTTTTCCAATAAACAACAGTTGTGAGTCAGCGCCGTCTTTTCTTTCTGTTCTACTCCTTCCCTGTCCTGTATTTTTTCTGGTGTTGCGCTGTAAGAAAGTTCACGATGGATCCTAACCAACTGGCCCGACTTACCGTCTTTCTATTGTTTTCGATCGGCCCGCCATGCAGAAGCAGCGGGCTCAAGGACCAAAGACCATTGAGATCCATTGACCTCTAAAATTTACCGGAGTTTGCCTATATTGATATTGCGGTTATTCGCGACGGAGCTGCAGGTGCGCGGAGAGATGTTAATCAATGTAAGCCTTTATATTAATTTGAACATACTAAATTCATTCAACCACGAGTGAAAATTTTGGTATCAGAGCCCCGTTTCACTTTTCTGAACGCATAATCTTGCGTGAGCCGCAACTTGAATACTCACTTAGCGTTCAATATCGGCCACCAAATGTAACAGTTTTAGTGGCGTACAGTTACTGATTCTCAGATTTGGGTGCACGTTAAAGAACCCCAGGTGATCGAAATTTCCGGAGTCTTCCACTACGCCGTCTCTAGTACATCGGGCGTCTATATCTCCTCTTCTACAAGCCCTTCTCTTCTCGTCAGTTTAATCAGTGTGGCTACTTGCCGGGCGCGCTCATTGGCGTACTGCATCCGGCTAAAGATACTTCTTCCCGAAGTCAAGGCGTTGTTTGGTGGCCTCACTCCCTCGGTTGGCCATGGTTTAAGAGTATCCAAGATTCTACGCTCAGAATGGCTTCGGCAGGCTCGCCTGTACCGTCAAGCCCTGCAACTACAAATCCTAAGGAACGAACGCACAGCAGTTAAACAGAAGAAGTGTCGTGAACTCTCAAGCCTCGTAGACCGAAACGTCGAGTTCATGGGTCGAGTCGCTCAGTTACCTGCGGGCCATCACACCAAGGAAGTATCCAGCTGCTAGGGACCGTGTGCATGTTCTCGGGGATGCTTTTGTTCCCGACAACGTTAAGCACACCCTATACCTCGGACCAAAGTACGCGGTGGCACCTTCAAGAACACTGCACGAGCTCCTCACTCTGGTCAGGCAAGTCGCCCGTCGTGCTCCTGACTCTGAATGTGATAGATGTGTTGCCCAAGGCGTGCAGGTGCTCTCGAGATGTAAGCCTTCGAACAAATTTTTCAATACAGGAAGCACTGTCGCGTACCTAAAGGCACATTCCTTGTCACTTCTGCCGGCTGACAAGGAAGTTGGTTTAGCGGTTTTTCCTCGTTCAATGTTTAAGGTGAAAGCTATGCAGGCAATGCAGTCTCTTTTCAACGAGAATGATGAGATTGGTCTGGATAAGCTTAAGAAGCGTGAGAAAACTCTTACCGGGGTCCTGTGGTTTCAAAAGCTTTCAAAGGTGATAGACAATTGCAAACAGATTAGCCTTGACCTGTTCTTTTTTGCGAAAACTCACAAAATTGACCGCCCATTGCGGGTCATTGTAACAGAAAGGGGGACCTGGCAAAAGTCTGTAGCACTTTTCTTGCAGGAAAAGCTAAAACATATAACAATAGACAATCCTTTTTTGGTCGAGAACTCTGACGCTGTTATTGACATTATTGGGCGAACTAACACAGGACTCGAGGCAATGTCTGTGGATATTAAGGACTTGTATTACTCTTTGCCGCATGAACAAATACTTAAATGTGTAGAGGAATCCATAGACAGGTTAGAATCATCAGCGTTCCAAACGCGTACTGGAATTCATAACAGCAGCTTATTAGAATTACTCAGTTTTTTTTGAAGGTCACTTTTGTATCATGGGAAGACAAAAACTACTTACAAAAAGTGGAATATTTATTGGTTCATGTTTGGCACTCATTCTCAGTGACATATTTTTAGCACATCATGATCGTGTCTTGTCAAACAAGCTTGACGACTCTGTAGTTTTTAAAGTTTGCCGTTTTGTTGATGAATTATTTAGTGGTGTTGAAATGCGATAGTCAAAATTTTCAGACCATTTCCTCTGACGTGTTGACTGTTTTCTGAAAGTGCCTGAAACCACTAGTTCTAACCCATGAATCACCCACTTATAACAACCTGAAGTTCCTAGATTTGAAGCTTTTGCTAGAATCCCGACATGTTTGCTGGATGTATGAACCAAGAAGCGGCAAGCCACTTCTGCCTTTCAGCTCAGCTCACTCTAAATTGGTCAAGCGGGGCATCGCTAACCTCTGCCTTGTCAATGCCTTAAAGAAGTCCTGCCACCACATGGTACACCACAGCCTTGCTCTACAAGTAGAGTGGCTTACCAAAGCTGGTTACCCCGCGCATGTTCTCGTTTCGGTGGCGGAAAAGCTGGTCACTGTCTTGAAGCGAGGCGACAAACCAGATAAGCGAAACAGTGTCAGAAAGAGCCAGCCTGTCGTACTGCCTTACGTGCACGACGTATCACACAGGCTAAAAAAGATTGCTCGAGACGCCAACGTTTTTGTGGTTTTTTCTGCTCCGGAAAAATTTCAGAGGCTTTGCAAATGCACCTCGTGCAAATTCTGCCTCGTGCCTTGTCGCGCACAGGACACGCTACGTCCCATGCGCAGTGGGAGTCGTATACTTGATTCCATTGACGTGTGGGTGCATCTATGTTGGGCAAATCGGCAGGTGCATAAATGACCGCCTCCGAGAACACCGAAACAATGTGCACAATGTAGTACAAGGGCATCTTGGCATTCATTGCCGAGATTGTGGGTGCACCCCTCTCTTTGATCAGTGCTCAATATTGGCAAGGCACAGGGACCAGCTTACCCGAGAAATTATCGAAGCCGAAAAAATACACTTGCTAGGAGATAAATGTGTAAGCACATCATCGATTGCTTTATCACAGGCTGGACGTGATTACCTGGCTGGGCTTTGAGGCAATAGAGGACCCGTCACACGTGTTTTATTACTGATGTCTAGATTAAGCTTGCATTTTACCTTCATGCTCTGTTATCATCCTTTTTAGCAGTATATATTCTTGCCACTCTGTGAAATAAAGTTAGTTGGATGTCAGCGCTCTTTTTGTCTACCCTGTTCTTTTTCCTTTGTTCGCGCGCTAAAACATCTTGCAAATATGACGACGCTGACAAGTTCTTGAATGCGTTAGTTCAAGCCACCGCGTTTACAATGAAATTGAGGCTGTTGTATTTTCACAACGCGTTTTTCAGCCGCAAGTGTTATGTCCCCGTAGTAATCTGTGTTCGAGGCTAATTACGCGCTCCCTTTTTGTTGTGGTCGTCGTCGTTATCGCGCACAAGTCATATCGCTCGAGTTGCATTTGGCGCGACGGCGATCTTTTACATCTAGCAGGAATGCGGGCGCCAACACGCGCAAACGCTTCGTATTACAATGAAGAAAAGGCCTACAGTGGCAGCGGCATTGCACGCTGCGATACCGCGATGCTATTATCTACAAATAGCCGAAGGAATTGACTGGACAGTAATGTTTAAGATTGGGCACTGGTGTATATTTTTGTGCGCGGCTTGCTGACGCACTCTTTACTTTGCTCTGTACAAGTTCGCGTTTGCTCTATAACATGTCACAATGAGCTCGACAAGTATTGAAGTAATTGAAGTTTCAGCCTAGAAGGAAATGTTTAGTATGTCGAATATATTCATTAAATCTGGCATTAAATGTATGTGCATATCAAATAGTCATGTATAATATGAGAGGTGCCATAGCTTCTTTTGAAAAGCATGTAAATATGAATCGTAATGTGTGTTTACATTTCATGCAAGACACGTTGTTGCTGTCGAGAACACATGTCTACATTTTTTGTTGGTGTACGTAAAAAATGGCACCGCAAGCATCACTGTTGTTTCAACTCATCTGAAGGTTTCACAATTTTTTTTGCTACAACCCCTTCACTTCTACATTTCTGTTGTTCACCTCATCATCTTTTCCCATTGGCCATATGGTTCTTTACATACCGCGCCATAGCCTGAATGCTACATGGACTAACACGATGTCATAACCAGGTTTTTATTTCAGAATATTGGGTTTCTTCACCCACTTGAATGTTCCGTGGATGATGTGTGACAAATGTTTGGTGCTTCAGCTCTCTTTTCCCCCGCTTGAGTAATTGTTAGCAGGAAATCTTCTGTTTGGCTATGTTCACAGTAGTCCAGTGAAAGGCATGTTTGAATGAAATGCATTTTTTTGACGCCGATAAAACCATGAATCTCGTTCACCGACGCATATTTGTGCTTACTCTAAGGTAAACCTTCTTTCTCATCACTCAATATCTCAGTCTCTTCTGGGGAGCCTGAATTCCTCCATTTCATATTCTGCTAGCTGGCGCAGAGTGCCAACTGCAGTGAAACATGGGCAGCATCTAAGGCATTCCCTCTATGATCAATTCAGCTGTGCACAACTTCTCCTTCTAAGACACATTTGCAGCTAGCAATAATTTTGGGGCATAATAGTATCAGTAAATTCAGGACATTTGTCACTTCTGCAATTCACGAATTTTATGGTTCTTGCAAAGAAACCTTCCTGAAATTGTAAATGTGCTTAAATGTGTAAGGCCTCAGAAGAGGCAAAATATGTTCACTCCTCAGTGGGCAGAGAGAACACTTCTGTTAGCTTTAACTCTGGCTACATAAACAAGAACAGCCACAACGTACGGTAATACGCTGTGCAAGACCATTCTATTGGCACAAGGCATGGCCTTGGCTTTAACTAGCTGTCCTCGGGACAACTTGTGATACAATTTGTGATGTCTTCTTTTTTGGCTGCCAAGTTAACCGGTTTGTTTTGCAAAATCTGCCATATTATCCTGAATTCTGACTGGTGTGAAAGTGCTTGAACTCCAGCATTTTATTTTTTGTGCGCATGTCCTTCTATTCTAAATGTGCATGTAATGTGTGCTTTTACATTATGTGTACACATGGTCATGGCACCAATTGACAACATTGAAGTGAGCACCAGAATGTGTGTGGGCTGCCACAGAGGCGTAGAATTTTTTTGATTTTTTTGTGATCGGAGAATTAGAGGAGGGACACCACTATGATCATAAGTGGGGCCCGGTCCGTGGATGTGATTGAGCTTCATTTTGCACTCTGTATACTACAAGGGAAAACATTCGAAAAAGGGAGGAGGGCGTAAGCCAAGTGTGCCAACCTTTGGCTTTGCCACTGGGCTGCATCAATGTTGTATGCCTTGCCCTACGAAGGGGAGGATGTGTATGCATAGCATCTATCCACTGACTACAGGGTGAACATGATGTGACATGTGGAGTTGAGATGGGGCATTGGCATGCTAATGTTTTTGTTGTATCATCCTAAAATCAAATCATGCTGTACTAGCCCATCGAGCCATTTCTTTCTGTCACCTGTGGTAGTAATGTAAATGTAGTGGGTAGATCACTGATTGTTTTCTGCTGATAACATGAAGTGAGTGTCTTTCCTATTGCTTCTGTAATACTGAAGCATCATCAGAAAATGGCAAGCCCTTCTTGAGTCAGTTTGATTAGACATTTTGTCTTTCTGTGACTGTCTGTTGCCATAGAGCAGAACAGGAATGGCTTAACATACTCATGAACACCGCAAGAAGATGATTACTTGCAGTGTTATTACTTTTGTAATATGTGAAATACTTTATGTGTAGGTCTTGTCTCACTATAAAATTTTGCTTCAGAAAAACCACGTTATTGAAAAAAAGTGATTTTATTTGCAGTAAGTTTATATCTTGCTCATGGTCTTCCCTTGTCTTGAACGAGACTATCACAGCATCCTTATACAAATTCAATATTAATTTTCATTATTGGTTTTTAATGTCACCACTGTGAGAACAAATAACAGTCGATAAAAATTCACCTGTAGTATTTCTTCTTCTCACAGGGGTGATGCATAGTGACAAATTTTATTTATGCATTTATTGAGTGTAAAGCTTTACAAGTGCAGAGGGGGCACCAAAACAAGGCCCTGGTGGCTGACCATCTGCCACTACATTTTATTTATAGAATGTATAGCACAGTGATAAAGTGTCAAAAGGTCAGCACTTGCTAAAAAATATAATATGAAATGACATGCACACCTGCCCAGTCTCTGTACTTTATTCTAAACTAAACCAAGATAATACCCTGACTAAAAGTTAAAATGGGTGCAGTGGCCTCATAGAAAAAAAGGTTTACCTTCTAGCACACGTGCATTCGTTCTAGCAAGCTGCTTAAATGGACAATGAGATGAAAGCTTGCAACAAATGACATAGGATAGAACATTGAGCCACATGTGCTAGCGTACTAATTGTAAACTGCTGTAAGTTATGGGCAATCAATTCAATAATTTTATCTGAATAACTTTTGTATCCTCTAATGAAAGACGATAATGGTGGCATTACACAAGGTAGTTTATTAGCAGCTTACACAGGATATAACATAGGGTACGCAAGAAAACATGTCACGTTGTTCTTGGGATGTAGTACAGACTCACAGTTCTTGGGCACCCCTTTAAAACAGTGCAGAATATGTTGCATGCAAATGTGATACTCTGAGCATGTTTTACAGTAAGCTATTCATATAAACAAGTAGAATGGAAACAGCCCCATCAGCAATATAAAAACAATTTAAGACTTTCTGTTGTTATAAAGCACAGCAGCCAAGCCATTGTGCTGAAGGTCAATTAATCATGCGTTCTCATACTCAATGCAAATCCACACATCACAAGTAATTCTTCATTCCTTCCCATATTGCCTATGCTACAGACCACAAACAAGCAAAAGGATATGTTTGGAACACCTAAAAAATGATTGAGTTTGAATGTGCGAGATCATGTACACTGACATTTGTATGTACATAGTGATTATATTGCCCCCCCTCCCACTCCTGATATCCTTAAAATAAAATCTCAGCTATGCCCACAAACACGAGCTTTTAAGCACCAAGCCTGACAAATCACGGGAATTGTAACTTATTGCACTGAAAGCAACCTTAAGTGAGTCGTCGAGGATGGCACTGTGCACGTTATGCTTATATTAGTCGGCATGCAAGTTGTAAGATGCCTTTTTGGACAATATTTGCCCATTCATTATTTGTAGTAACACCATGGTGTCACATCAAACCCCAATAAAAAAACTGTACCCACTGAGTAATTTTTAGTAAGAGTCAGTCCAAATCGGTTTACTCAAAACCCGCCTGAACCCACGCTAAAAAATATATGTTGCCAATTTAGAGCAAAACGTACATCATACCAAACGAGCATTACCACAACTGAACACATAACTGAAGTTATGTTTTGGAAGCGCGTCTGCAACCACATTGCCAATTGCTATACCAGTTATTGGTTTGAAACAATTAAAGTGGTTCAATGCAAGTGTAAACAGCATATGTTGCCACTTACATGGTGAGTTCAACTTTAACAATTTTCGTGCAGTGACGTTTTTGCGGGGAAAACTGGCTTCCAGAAAATTGCAGAGGGGACAGTTGCCTGCCATTCAGTAAGTACACCTCTAGGGGCAGTGCCAGCAGTGGGGGGAAGGTTGTGGGGAGCTGGAGCCCCATAAACATTTTCACCTGCTTCCCCCCCCCCCCCCCCCCGCTACCACAAAAGCAAACATAGTGAATTAGTCTGCGGGGGGTGGCCTGAGAGATGAAAAGGACTCGAAAAAGTGCTCATTCAAATCAACGAGAAGTTGGCTCAGTTACAAATAATCCAGAGCAGAGTGAATGCCCTTTTTTTCTGTCAAAGAAACTGTCGACAAATTGGAGCACTCAATTGAGTACCTGTCGGAACAGTACGACACGGTGCTTGCAGAATTGAAAAAGCAGTCCGCTGAAATCGCAAGCCTAAGAAAGAAAGTTGAAACTGTGGAATCGACTAACAGCACGCAGGAAGTTTCTGAATTAAAAAAACAAGTAAATGCTCTACAACAATACAGTAGACGGCATAATTTAGAAATACAGGGTATGCCGGTTGTTGATAAAGAGGATTTGCTTGTAAGGATTAGCGAACTGGCTAACAAACTTCGCCTTACCGCGTTGACCCGCATTGACCTTGACGCATTACAAAGACTGCCGGCTAAGCCTGGAAACAATCCCACAATACTAATTCGTTTCACTTCACGTGTTTTACGTGATGAGTGGATGTCCAAGAGAACTGAACTTAGAAATGCTAAACTTGCGGTTCAATTCAGAGATAATTTGACGCCGCAGAACAAAAAACTTCTCTGGATGATGAAGGCAAAGGCCCTGGAAATGCACTACAATTTTGTGTGGCAGAAGGATGGAAAGCTTTTTGTACTGAAAGCTTCTGGCGAGCGTGCATTGCGCATTAAAAGCAAAGCGGATCTTCATAAAATTGCTTGAGCGCAGATAACTTCGCTGCGTTCTTGCTTTTCTTTTTTGCATTTCTGTTTCGATGGCTGACGACACTAAGATTGTGTATCATGATGTTTTTTCGTTCAATTCTTTAGTAGATAACGTGAGCAGTAGAGATGATATCTTGTCTGTTTTCCATGTAAATACTAGAAGCTTGAAGAACAAACAACTAGAAATTGATTCATTTTTTGAGTCGCTTGACTACAATTTTAACTTCATGGCATTTACGGAAACTTGGTTTCAGAATGATCAGGATGTTGTACACTTTTCTGGTTATAGATCAGAAGGTGTTTATAGATCCGATCGTAGAGGTGGAAGAACCTCTTTGTATATTAAGGATGGTGTTACTTATGATGTGTTGGGTGAATTTTCGGGTGTTATGGCAAATTATGAATTCGTTGCTGTTTAGAGCGTGGGAACAGTTATTGCTTTGGTTTACCGCCCCCACTCATATTATACTAAACCTTTTTTTGAATATACTACTTGCCTGTTTGAATATGTGTCTACAGAAATGTGGCCTATTGTTCTTGTTGGTGATTTTAAGATTAATATATTGAGAAACACTCCACAATCAGATCAATTATTAAACTTCATTGAATCATACTCCTGTGGAAATGTAATATATTCGCCAAGTAGAATTACAGGATTAAGTGAAACTCTGATTGATTTGTGTGTTACTAACTTTGATAAAAGTGATGTTATTTCTGGAATTTTCGCGAGCGATTTGAGGGACCACCTACCCATTTTCTGCATTATTCCTGCAAAAAAAGCA
This sequence comes from Rhipicephalus microplus, assembly GCF_043290135.1. NCBI lineage: Eukaryota > Metazoa > Arthropoda > Arachnida > Ixodida > Ixodidae > Rhipicephalus > Rhipicephalus microplus. The sequence continues at coordinate 5,083,590 of NW_027464607.1, forward strand.
GAATATGCCGAACTCGTACTGCTTCTGTTCCTTATCGTAGGTTTGATGAAACATCTCTCTGCTTTTCGCCTAATGATCGAGCTTGCGGACTGGTCAAATGTTCTCGAGGAAGAAAACCCAATCATCTCAACGATAGATTTCTGAAAGAGGTCAAGCATTGCTACGAGGAAGCTTTCCCTAAACGCTATGCGAAAATACACAAAAAAGTAGAAAACCATGGGTAACAAAAGAGTTACATCAGAGAATTGAAGCACGAGATATTATGTACCATCAATTTATTAATCTAAAAGATTTAGCGCTTCTTAACGAGTATAAGAAAGTGAGAAACAAGTTAAACTCTGACCTCAAGAAAACTAGGGCTGAATATTATAAAAACAAGATTCCTTGCTGTTTACGATGACCCTAAAAAGTTTGGAACACATTACGTTCTCTAATTGGTCAAGAACAAACTACCATTCCTAGCACGTTGGTGACTGATTGTGTCTCATACAGTAAAGAGGCTTTGTCAAACGAATTCAATTCATACTTCTTGACCTCTGGTACATATTCGTCCTACGCCAAGCAATTAAACGTTGAAAAATACATAGCTTTCTCTTGTATGAATTCTCTATTTCTATCTCCATGTAGTGAATCGGAGATCTGTTCTTTTCTTATGGGGCTAAATAAAAATACTGCGGCCGGTAACGATGAAATCAAAGCCATTCCAATAACTTTTGTTGCGAATTTACTTGCGGCACCTTTACAACATATCTGCAACAGAGCGCTAATTACAGGCATATTCCCAGCTGCTATGAAAACTGCGAGGGTAACAATCTTACATCAAGTAGGCCCTATCAATGATTTCAATAATTACCGGCTGATATCGGTGTTACCCTTATTCTCGAAAGTGTTAGAAAACGTAATAAAAACAAGGATAACCAAGTTTCTCGATGATTATGAACTACTTGTCTGTGAGCAATTTGGCTTTCGAGCAAAGAAATCTACAGAATTGGCATTACTTGGCATTAAAGAACAAAAAGCTCAAAATATAGACAGCAAGCAGTTCACCCTGGGAATATTTTTAGACTTTCGAAAGGCATTCGATACGGTTAAGCATCATAATATGTTAACAAAATTACTGTATTATGGCATTCGAGGTATTGCTCTAGAGTTAGTACGTAGCTATTTAACAGACAAGTTACAATATACATGTCTTCACGGGTATAATTCCCAGTTAAAACCCGTAACATTAGGTGTGCCTCAGGGTTCTATACTGGGACCTCTATTTTTTATTATTTATATAAATGATATCGTTCATGTGCCAGTGGCTTCTTCTATACAGCTATGTATGCAGATGATACAAGTTTGTTCTTCTCTGGTAGCTGTCTAAAAAACCTTGAGATGAAAGCGAATGAATGCCGGGTCTCACTCTCTTACTGGCTAGATTCAAACCAACTACAGTTGAATGTTAGTAAAACTAAATTTATTTTATTTAAGAGCAAAAACAAGTGTGATGATTACAAGATTTCTCTCTGGTGTAAAAATAGTGAAATCCAATCTTTGTTTAAATTTTTAGGTGTACTTTTTAATGAGCACCTGAGTTGGACACCTCAAACAAATAAAGTACACGCCAATATGTCTCGATCGATCTCGGTTTTAAATAAACTTAGGTCCTTAGTTCCAAACTGGTTAAAGCTCCAGCTATATTCTTCTTTGGTTCATTCCCATCTACACTACTGTCTTTTAATTTGGGGTACAACTTCAAAAAGCAATCTTGACAGGCTGTTAGTTTTACAAAAAAGGTCTGTACGCTACATAGAAAATCTGCAACCTAGAGAACATACTCCTCCATTTTTTGGCAAGCTTGAGATTTTTACTGTCTACCAATTATACAATCTTAAACTCAGCTTATATGTCATTATTGAAATGCCAAACACCATTGGCACATATATAGAGCATCGCTACCCAATCGATACTTCCTAAGAACTACGCTTTGATCGTTTTTGATTGCCTTTTTTTAGAACATATAGTAAGCAAACTTTATCATATAAATACCTTATCTATTTCACGAAAATAGCTATGTCCGTGAACTTTTGAAAGAACATAACACTAAAAACAGTGTGAAGAAAAAAGTTAAGATGTACTTCCTTCCTTGTAAGCAGCCTTAATTGTATTGTTTATTATAAACATTTCTTTTGTGTCGTTCGTGGTTTTGCATATTAGATGAAAATTGCTCAATTTCTTTCTTTTCAAATGTATTGTCTAAGGTATTTAGTAATTATGTCAGAAATTTCTTCTTGTTGCATTATATATATATATATATATATATATATATATATATATATATATATATATATATATATATATATATATATATATATGAAAGTAGATGCGCTTTCACATAACAACTGTTTATTGTGCCGACGTTTCGACAGGAACCCTGTCTTTTCCAAGGCATAATACTATTTACACATGTTCCGTGCCTTTTTATATCCTGTCGAGACAGGAGGGGAGGGGTCAATTGAGAGAGAGAGAGAAAAAAAAAAGAAACAGCGAAACCGGAGGACAAACATTAAATAAAACATATAAAATCTAGGAGAAGGTATTCTTGACAATGATGACATTCCTCATCTACCTCTGCCCTACTCTGTTAAAATGATGCCCCTTTCTAATTACGCCGTGTCGGTCTTGCTTCTTCTCCTAGATTTTCTATATTTTATTTAATGTTTGTCCTCCGGTTTCGCTGTTTCTTTTTTTTCTCTCTCTCTCTCTCTCTCAATTGACCCCTCCCCTCCTGTCTCGACAGGATATAAAAAGGCACGGAACATGTGTAACAAGTATTATGCCTTGAAAAAGACAGGGTTCCTGTCGAAACGTCGGCACAATAAACAGTTGTTATGTGAAAGCGCATCTACTTTCATATTTATAACCTTGCGGCAACCGAAGTTATTCTTCTGTATGTATATATATATATATATATATATATATATATATATATATATATATATATATATATATATATATATATATATATATTGACGCAAGGCAAACGCAGTATTCAAACTACGCGCGCTAGATCGTGCGCCCCCCAAGAGATCAGTGGCTTGATGATCGAACAAGAAAAGGCAGTGACGGCGCGCGCCTTCTCAGCACGGGATTTTGATGAAAAAGAAGTGGTGCACCACTCGAGGGTCTCTCGGAGATTGATCCCTTTTTGCTGATTGCCTGTTAGAGACGCCGCTACATTTTTCTTTACTTTTCGGGCACAAGTTCGCCCCAATAAACAGTTATTCGTACACCATTTGGATTGTACGTAACAATTCTGGTGGAGGAGCCGGGTAATGATCCCAAACCCAGTTGGACTTCGAGGAAGCAGCCCAGAACCATGAGCAGTCGAACCAACTGAGCTCACGCCAGTTCATCAGCGCTCCAGCCGTCGTCTACGTGGTGAGCCGCCGGAATTTCCCCTGCCACCAGAGCCCAGAGTGTCCCCAGCTGTCTCCGGTGAGAGTACCGAAATGTCGTCTCCAACCGCTGCCGCACACGCCGTTTCATCTCCAGTCGCTGCCACGCACGTCGTTGTCGATGAGCCACGGACGCCGGGCCCTTTTCATGGCGATCCTCATGAAGACGCCGAGGATTGGCTGGAGGGTTTTGAGCGCGTCGCCAACTGCAACGGATGGACCGAAGAACGGAAGCTCCGCCTTTTTCACATTGCAGGACAGCGCACGAACGTGGTTTGAAAACCATGAACGTACCATTCGATCGTGGGATGATTTCCGACGGGAGCTACTGGCCACATACCCGAGTACAGACCGCAAGGAAAGAGCTGAAGCTGCCTTGTAAGCAAAAAACCAGCGCAACAATGAAAGCGTCGCAATGTATGAGGAAGACATGTGCCGGTTATTCCGCCGGTCTGATCAAAATATGAGCGAGGACAAGAAACTTCGGCACCTGATGCGTGGGGTGAAGCAGGAGATTTTGGCTGGTTTGCTCCGATGTCCTCCGCGGAACGTCACTGAATTTCGCACCGAGGAGACAGCGGTTGAAAAGACTCTGCAACAGCGAGCGAGGCGCTACAATCGAGATGTTAACGTCACATCCGTAGACGCGGTGTCAGCAGTCTTCGGGAATGACATCTACGTATTACGAGAACTCATTCGATCGGTGGTTCGAGAAGAGCTCCAAAAGCTAAACGGCAACCCCTCAACGGTCACGTCATTAGCGGAAGTTCGGGAGGAGGTAAGACAGGCAGTCCGTGAGCAGCAGCCACAAACCCAGCCTGTTCAAGCGTCGGTTCCGATGCATCCCGCAGTCTCGTACGCCGAGGTACTGAGAAGCGCACCTGTACCTCATTTCGTTGCCCCTGGACCTCCTTTCGCCGCCCCTGGACTTTATTTCGCCGCAGTAAGCACGCTTCTGCCGAAACCTCGATTTACGCCGTCCCCAGCCGAGACTAGGATCCGAAAAGCTGATATATGGCGCACTCCTGATCGAATTCCGCTTTGTTATCACTGCGGCGAAGCTGGCCATCTTTACCGGATGTGTGAATATCGCGGAGCTGGACTTCGGGGTTTTCCCGTAAACGCTGCCTGTCCACGGAATGGAGAGTGACCTTTTGAGTCACTTTTGGCAGCGCTAGAACAAGGAGAATTGGTTCTTGGGCTGTTTATTGATTACTCTAAGGCTTTCGATCACATAAATCACCAAATTCTAATTAAAAAGCTTGACCGTTACAGTTTTCGAGGGAATGCCGCGCACCTAATTACGTCTTATCTGGAACATCGCAAACAAAGGGTTCATATCGACGACTGTTTTTCCGATCTATTGCCTTTATCTTCTGGTGTACCACAGGGGAGCATCTTGGGACCATTTCTTTTTATTATCTATATTAATGACGTGGTCAGCCTTAGCCCTAGCGCTGAATTTATTATTTATGCTGATGACACCAGCATATTTTTACGAGGAAATTCGGCGGACAAGTTAGTTGGCGAAGCAAAGTTTGTATTGGAAAACCTAAGTAGCTGGACTGCGAAAAACCATCTTAAAATAAACACGAGCAAAACCAAATCTGTAATATTCAGAAGTAAAAATAAGAAGGTAACATTGACGCAACAAATACTGCTGAATTCGACCCCGGTTGATATTGTACCCAACATTAAAACACTAGGAGTGGTCTTCCAGGAAAACCTTTCTTGGAACGAGCACATCGACACAATATCAAGTAAGTTATCTCAAATAGTGGGACTAGTCTACCGGAATCGCCTGATCCTTCCAAGACATGTAATGATATTAATTTACAACTCTTTATTTTCCTCAAGAATTAACTACTGCCAACTAGTTTGGGCATCCACTAGTCAAGAAAACACACAAAAATTGTATTGTCTACAAAAAAGATTTCTACGTGCTGTAGAGGACTTGCCTTCACATTTTCACACCTACCCGTTGTTTGAAAAGTATAATGTAATGCCTTTTGAGAAGATGTACAACTTTAGATTAGCGAAAGCCTATAAACAAGAATTAAAGGGGAAATCTAGTTGTGTAAAATCTGTGCTACGCTACTGTTATGATCATTGCTGCCCTGCTTCGTTTTTTTTCTTTTTTTCTGTTTTGGTTTTTACCTTCTTATGTGCCATATGTCTGAAATATGCACTGATTAGTCCTCTCCTGTTCTCTGGTGTTTTCTTCGATTGTTCATTGCTTATTTCTGCTTGCTCTCAATTTGTATTTCTTTTTTTGTTTAAAACTGGTTTTCATCGTTGATATACAAAGAAACCACTCCTGCTTGGGCCGCCCTAGGCCTGCAGTATTGTATAAATAAAATAAATAAAAATAAATAAATAAATAAATAAACATGTATTCTTGACTGAACTTGCCAACCTTAAAAGAAATTGTCAGCCTTATAAAACGCGAAACTGCGAAATTTGGACTGTTAAAACTTGTAGAACAACATATGGGTGACATACGTTAGGAAACAGACTTCCGAGGCTACTAAATGCTTTATACGAATTTAACTTTCAGCTGGAAAGCAACACTTTCAATGCAATACGTTCCTTTCTTGCAAATAATTACATTGACACTATATAATATCTCGCGCATTCCTATGAGTGTCAACTATAGAGAATATGTCGGTGTACGCTAGGCATAGCGATTTGTAACCACCTCATATTTTCTCATATTTTCTTTCGGTCGTGTATTGAATGATTTGTGCAATTATATATCTATAGTGTACTCTATGTAAATTACAAAGTTATGTTAATCTGTATGCATGTATTATGAAGGTAATCTATATGTGTTGAGCTATTTAGTACATCCGTTGGTGTATATTTTTCTTTTGTGTATGGTTTGTACGCAAGACGTAGTTATTTGTAGTGGGCTCACATTTTCCTTCGGGTCCTGTACTAAGTGATTTATCTGTTCAGTACATCTTTTTTTTTTGTACTGAGAACACCGTTGTACGCTGGTGCCAAAACGGGGGCCCGCAGCTTCGTCAAGCTATCCTTGCGATGGCTTTTTCTGCCGGCCTCCGGCATTGTGTACTATGTGTGTGTACTATGTACATGATGTCAATAAAGTTCACTGTTACTGTTACTGAAATCGAGGAGTACTTGTGAACGCGTCAAGGTGCTCACTCCTCGCAGCAGCATCAGTCTCGGTCGACAGCGCCACTGAGGTATCGGTCACCAAGTCCGCGCCCATCTTCAAACTCTCCGAGGCGACTTCCCGAAAGCCCGCTTCGGGAAAACTAGAATCGGCGACCTGGGGAGGTAAGGCCGCTGCCGTCGCTAGAAAACAACCTCCAGTGCCGATTTCAAAATGGGATGATGGACACGAGACTACGTGCGGAAATGGTAACGGCGCTTCTGATTTGTCGGTAATTATAGACGGCTACAAAACGAATGCTTTGGTAGACACAGGCGCAGACTATTCCGTCATGAGCAGGGGATTGCCAGAATTCTGAAAAAAGTGCTGACCCCCTGGATAGGACCACAAGTGCGAACCTCCGGGGGACATCTTATCGATCCGGCAGGCATGTGTACCTCTAGAGTCGGGATACGCGGCTTCACCTACGTCGCTAGCTTCATTGTCCTGTCGGAGTGTTCAAGAGATGTAAGTATCGGAATGGACTTTTTGCAGGCCAATGGCGCAGTGATAAACTTGCAGGAAACATGCGTCTCGTTCTCGACGAAACACGCCATCGTGACATTCGAGAGTGAAAAACGATTCGATGCGCTCCAGATTGCAGGTGATGATGTAACAGTACCTGCAAGATCCATCATCGTCGTCACCGTAAAAAGCAATGTGTACAACGACTATGAAGTAATGGCAGAAAGCAATACTGGACTATTACTCGAGAAAGGGATCTGTGCAGCAAGAGGTATTGTACGACTGCGTAATGGGTGTACGAGTGTCTTCTTGACAAATTTCCGAAATGAGGTGCAGCTTGCGAAGAAGCCCTATCACCGATCCAGAAACAAAAAATCGAGAGCCTTATACGGGAGTACGCCTCATGTTTTTCCACGTCATCGAAAGTGCAAAGAACATCTATCATCCAACACCGCATCATAATCGATCAATCTGTTAGACCTATTCGCCAGCACCCGTACCGAGTGTCACCAAAAGAGAGACAAGTCATCAGAGGCCAAGTTGAAGAAATGCTCAGGGACGACGTAATTCAACCGTCGGCCAGCCCATGGGCCTCACCTGTAGTACTGGTAAAGAAAAAGGACCAGACCTTGCGCTTCTGCTTTGACTACCGAAAATTGAACGTCGTCACAAAGCGGGATGTCTATCCCCTTCCAAGGATCGATGACACCCTTGACAGACTACGAGACGCGAAATTCTTCTCCTCTCTAGACCCCAAGAGCGAATACTGGCAGATAGAGGTGGACGAACGAGATCGCGAGAAAACTGCTTTCGTGACCCCAGATGGGTTATACGAGTTCACGGTACTCCCATTTGGCCTGTGTTCCGCACCCGCCACATTTCAGCGGATGATGGATACTGTGCTGTCCGGGTTAAAATGGCAGTCCTGCCTTGTTTATCTCGATGACGTCGTGGTTTTTTCGGCCACCTTCGATCAGCATGTCGAAAGACTACGGACTGTGCTCGAAGCGATTAGTTCAGCAGGGCTGATGATAAAACCCCAAAAGTGCCATTTTGGTTTTCATAAACTGCTTTTCCTCGGTCATGTGGTTAGCTCTGAAGGCATTTGACCTGACCCCGAAAAGACAGTAGCTGTAGAAAAGGTTGCTGCTTGGCTAAGTAGCTCTGTCTGCATTTATCGTTTATTTTTGTTTATATTACGCCTCAGCACTGCTCAAGACGTCGGACGACTCGAAAAGGTACCTGTCGTATCGGCGACCGACGAGTACTGCGCAGCCCGCCGCGTCGAAATGTGCTAGAAGAAACAAAACAAGCATCGGGGAGAGCGCCGCCGTGACCTCCCAAGGTGTGACACCAGGTCAGAAGCACCAGCTGGTTGGCGCAAGCATACCTGACGGCAAGCGACAACACAGCGTTGCATCAGAGGACGAATCAACTGTCGTCGGGGACCACAATGGGGCGAACCTCACAGATCAAGACATGGACGAGGGTGGTTTCCGCCTTGTGCGACATCGCAAAGACAGGACGGTGGGCATTCCTGTGTTAATTGCTCCAACATGCGAAGGAGCTAACTTGAGACAAGTGAATCCTATTGACCTATATTCGGAAATGGAAACGATTCTCGGTGGAGCCCCAGTTAAGAGCCGTTTCACAGCACAGGGAGCCCTGCTCTTGGATATAGAGACAGAACACCAAGCTAATATGCTTCTAGAGACCAATACTATCTGCGGCCTTGCCATATCTGCCCGTGTACCACACAGCTACATGAAAAATACATGCATTATAAAAGGGGTCCCAAGATGGTACTCGGACGAAGAGCTGTTAACCTACCTGAGACCTCAGGGAGTATACCACGCAAGAAGAATCATACGACGAGTCCAAACCTCATCCACCGAATGGGAATCAAGGCGCACTGACTCTGTAGTTCTCACATTCGCTCCGAATTCGGAACGCCCAGAGAAGATCAACCTTGGCTTCACCAGACACGAGTTGGTAGACTACGTGGAGATGCCACCACGCTGTTTTAAATGTCAGCGTTTTGGACATGTTGCTAAGCACTGTCGTGGGGAACAAAGGTGTAAGCGCTGTGGGGGGCCTCATGACTTTAAGACGTGTACAAGTAAAGAAAAACTTGTGTGTGCAAACTGTGGCGGCGACCACCCAGCTAGCTACGGCCGATGTCCAGCACGAACAGCTGCGCAGCGAAGAAATAAGACGTTTGTCCTCGGCCCGAAGACTGTGAACGAACCATCGCTCACAAAGAAGACGTCCGGCGCGCCACAGCATGGCGGTTTGGATAACGAGTACGCAGGAAATTTTCCGCGCCTAAAGCCGACAAGAGCTGGTACTGAGTCAACGCAAGTGCTCAACGCTGGTAAGAAATGTATCACGAAAGAGTCCGCCAAGCGCACCTACGCTGATGCACTGAGCCCACCTCAAGTACCATCTGGAAGCCAACAGAAAGAAAACCTCGAGCACGTTATTCGCGCTCTGTTCACGGCACTACGTTCACACGTCGCTAAGATGCCTGCGAGTTCAACGAAGGATATGTTGGAAGCAGTCCTGGCTCTAGAGTCAGTGTTACTTTGCTCTGCTTCCACAAACACACAGTAGAATAATGACAATGTCTCGCCCACCTGGTCTATTTCGTCCTTCAAAAGTGCCCTTAATAATGCAATGGAACTGCGCCGGTCTTCTAAAACGCCTGTGCGAACTCAACCTTTTCCTGCGCGACATTCAAATACCAATTCTAGCCCTCTCCGAAGCCAGTCTACCGAATGCAAGGACGCTCCCAGGGTACACCCGACACGGCAACCCGAGCATAACGTCGTTTGCAAATGGAAGCGCAATGATATACATAAGGCGGGAAATCCCTCACGTCGCCTTACCAGTGCAAGACCTCTGTTCCAATTCACTGGAAGTCACTGCTGTGCAAGTGTGCCTGGGAAACCGAAAACTGAGTGTGGTATCGGTGTACATAAGCCCACGAAAAAAGGTCTCTATGGAGACTTTCCTAAAGGACTTTTGCACTCGATGTCCCACACCTCGAATAATCTGTGGTGATTTTAACGTGTACCATCCACTCTGGGGAGAGAAGAGAATCGATTTTTGAGGCAAGGAACTTCTAGCAGCTGCGGATGCTGCCGACTTATGTGTGGCGAACGATGGTAAACCTACATTTTTCAGGCCACCAGATTCATGGAGTGCAATAGACCTTGTACTTCACTCCACGGACCTTCTGGTATCATCGACCACGGCTCCAGACAAGATAGGCAGCGACCATTTCCCCATCTTCACCAATATCCTGGGATTTCGAACTGCTGGTCGACAATTCTGCAATGTAACACGCTGGGACACCTACAGAGAAGTGTTGGACAAATCCACTGGTTAGCTGTTCGCAGATATGTTGCAAGGCAAGCGATCAGCAATTTCATTGCTGAAACTGCCCGACCATTTTCCTGCTCCTGACTTGAAATTGAAGAACCTCTGCGCAGCACGTAGACGGGCGGAGCGGAAATTAATGAGAACAAAAAGAAATCCGTCTGCGAAAACCGAATATAACAGGATAAACGCTGCGATTCGTCGCCATACAAAAAATTAAAACGAAATCAATGGGCCGCTTTCTGTGAGAGTTTGTCAACGTTTACGCCCTTGACAAAGATATGGGCAGTAATAAATAGTCTTTCTGAGAATATCCGAACACACAGGCCATTCGAAGCACTCGCTTTGAAACAAGGGATAGATTTTCAAACCCTTGCAGAGGATTTCGCAGACGTGTACATATCTGGTAGATCAGCAGGAGCGGAGATTCCTCTCTCACCCCCGTTTTTTCACACGATGGATACGCCATTCACCTTCCGAGAGCTGGATATAGCACTTATGGCAAATTAAGAAGACGCTGTGCCGTGGGTCCCGATTTGATCAGCAATCAAATGCTGACAAATCTACCATATGAGCGAAAAAGGGCCCTTTTGAACATATTCAATCATGTCTGGAGCACGGGAGAGATCCCATTTGTTTGGAAGACAGCTTGGGTGGTGCCAGTCTTAAAGTCAGGAAAGGATCCTGCGAGCCTCGCGTCATATCGACCGGTATCTCTTACATCATGCGTATCTAAGCTGTTGGAAAGATTAATATGTACAAGATTAACTTGGTACCTTGAACAAGGAAGACGATGGCCATCGTGTATGACCGGATTTCGCCCACGACTGAGTGCCCAGGACAGTGTTTTGGACCTATTAAGCCACATCGAGCACCACCGTGTCAGCGGACTCTCGACACTCGCCGTCTTCATGGACGTTGCCAAGGCATATGATTGTGTGCTTCAGGCAGGCATCGTGAACAGGCTCCAAGCCATGGGTGTGTCGGGAAATGCTCTTCGGTTCATACATAAATTTCTCAGAGACCGTTGTGTCCGTGTTAAGCTTGGAAATGTAATGAGCGAAGAGAGACGCATTTCCCTCGGCGTCCCACAAGGAAGTGTTCTATCTCCCTTGCTTTTTAACGCTGCCATGGCCAGCCTTCCCGACACTCTGCACTTAGCTCTGGAAGCAGTTAAAATATCCATCTACGCCGATGACATCTGCATTTGGATCTCAGGGTACCAGCACAAACGTTTGGCCCGGATAGCACAGAGCGCTATTTCAATCATTGAGCGTCACTTGTTGACACTCGGCCTATCTTTATCAGCGGAAAAATCGACCTTCATGCTCTTCCCGGGAGCGCGACTGAAGTCAACACGTCTGTCGCTGAATATTCGAGGCCACTCAATTCGTTGTGCAACAAGCGTCCGTTTCCTGGGCATTACCATCGACAACAAGCTACTATGGCGACGTGCGGTTGATGGTATAGTCACTGCATCAGTGCAAAGGATCAACGCTCTTCGTCGCATGGCAGGGGTCCGTTGGGGCAACAATCCTATGTCCATGCTTAAATTAAATGATGCGCTTATAACAAGCCGCATCATTTATCAGCTGCCCCTGATATCACCATCACCAAGCCATTTCGAACGCCTAGAGGCAGTGCACAGAAAGGGCCGTCGCTTGGCGATGGGAGTCCCTCAGGCGGCTTCAAACACGAAGGTAGGTCACCAATGAAGCCGAGTCTCTGCCGCTCCGCCTTTTGGCATCTCAGGCCTTATTGACGCAGCTGCCAAGACTGGGCGAGTCCTTCGCAGGCACGGCGCTTCTCCGGCGGCTAAGAGCAAGAACTGGCTCACATTTCAACGCGGCACTAAACACATTTCATTATTTAGGCTTGAAACTGCCTAAACGGCGCCCTATGGACCCGCCATGGTCTTTTGTGGATGTTGCGTGCAACTTCAGCGTACCCAAGATACCAGCGAAGCGCACCATTCCAGCCGCGGAAGCAAAATTTCTTGCACTGGACCACTTGAGCACCATGTACCGCGGCCACCTACAAGTGTACACCGACGGATCAGTGTGCACAGAGACGGATAGCTGCGCAGCGGCTTTCTGCATACCCTGCCTGGGCGTGTCATGGTCGGGCCGCCTGGATCGCGTGGTTTCGTCCACAACGGTAGAAAGCGCTGCAATTACGGCGGCTTTGCGAAAACTGCGATCCTTTTCTGCACGAGATGTTGTAGTGCTGACGGACTCCAAATCGGCGCTACAAAGACTGCATCGTGGCCTACCTCAAGAAAAGTTCACCAGGCAATCTCTGGCACTAATCAAACACCTAAATTGCAAGAGTTTTAATATAAAGTTCCAGTGGATCCCATCCCACGTTGGCATTGAGGGCAATGAAAAGGCTGATACATCGTTTCCAAAAGTAAGAATTCCCAAGACTTACCAGAACAACAAAGATGTGATACGCAATCATTTCAAGGCGATCTACAAGTTTCCACACCAAGCATGTGTAATTCATGGACTTTCTCGTGAAGAAGCGACGCTGTTGTACCGCATTAGAACCGGCTCCGCATACACCCCGGCCTGGTCATTCAAGACTGGGAGATACGCTTCCCCGTTCTGTGCCTTCTGTGGTGACATTGGGGATATTGAACATTTCATTTGGCTTTGCCCACAGTTTAATGTGCAAAGAGCAGCGATGATCCGCACCTTGCGAAAAGGCTGTCATAGACACCGGACAGTTGATGACATCATCTTTCCTGAAGGACCCGCGGCAACTAGGAGGAACGTGCAACGAATTTTGTTAGTCTTCCTGCGAGACACTGAGCTGTCTGACACGTGGTGACATTTTCCAAATTCAGGAGATGCTCAGTCGGAACAATTGCCGGCCATGCAGGCCAGGCTAACCCCGCCTGCTACAACACCACCACCACCACCACCACCACCACCACCACCACCACCACCACCACCACCACCACCACCACCACCACCATTTCCTAGACCGACAGATAAAAGGGCTGTCAGATGATTCTTAGGACTTTGTGCCTATTACAGAAGATTCATCAAAGATTTTTCGAAGATTGCGGAGCCACTAACCCGACTGACGAAAAAAGACACGCCTTTCACCTGGACAAGCGAGCAAGAAGAGGCGTTCAATGAGCTACGACAGCAACTCCTACACCACCCCGTCCTGGCACATTTCCACAAAGAAGCCGAAACAGAGATTCACACGGACGCAAGCAATTTGGGACTAGGCGCCGTCCTTGTGCAGCTGCAAAACGGAGAGGAAAGAGTGGTCGAATATGCTAGTCGCACTCTTTCGAGAGCTTAAATAAATTATTTGGCGACGGAAAAAGAATGTCTAGCGGTAATATGGGCCATACAGAGATTCCAACCATACTTATATGGTAGACCATTTCGAGCAGTGAGCGACCATCACTCGTTGTGCTGGCTCGCAGGCCTAAAGGACCCTTCTGGGCGACTTGCTAGATGAAGCCTCAGGTTGCAAGAATACGACATAACAGTCGTATACAAGTCGGGTCGCAAGCACAGCGATGCTGATTGCCTGTCACGCGCACCAATGGAATCTGCACCTGTGGAAGATGGAGACGACTTTCCGTTTCTTGGGGCCGTCAGCACCGCAGACATGACTGAACATCAGAGATCTGACGCGGAGTTGCTTAAACTGATCAAGCACCTGGAAGGGCAACCCGTGCGTGTTCTTTGAGTTTTCGTCCGGGGATTGTCCTCGTACCTCATAAGAAACAACGTTTTATACAAGAGAAACTTCGAGCACAGCAAGGAGAAATTCCTACTCGTCGTTCCTTCGGCCTTGCCACCCGAAATCTTGGAAGCCTGCCACGATGACAGCAGCAGCAGGGCACCTCGGAGTGAGTAGAACATTGGCTCGCATCCGCACCAAGTACTACTGGCCAAAGTTACTGGATGCTGTACAGCATTATGTAAGGACATGTAGAGATTGTTAGAGACGCAAAACGCCTCCATTTAAACCTACAGGCTTTCTCCAACCAATCGAACCACCTGAGTCTCCATTTGAACAAGTAGGAATGGATCTACTTGGTCCATTTCCTACGTCATCAATGGACAACCGATGGATAGTAGTAGCGACAGACTACTTAACCCGGTATGCCGAGACAGCCTCTCTCACCAGGGGCACGGCTATAGAAGTAGCTGAATTTTTCGTCACTAACATTGTACTACGGCATGGTGCCCCAAAGGTGGTTATCACGGATCGAGGAACTGCATTCACAGCCAATCTGACGCAGTCCATTATGAAACTTACCCACACAAGTCATAGGAAAACAACGGCTTACCACCCCCAAACGAATGGGCTAACCGAGCGACTCAACAGAACTCTAACCGATGTTGTCCCTTTACGTTGACTTGGAGCACCGTACGTGGGACAAGATACTGCCGTACGCCACTTTCGCTTACAATACTGCTATGCAGGAGACTACTAAAGTGACGCCATTCCAGCTAGTCTATGGTCGAGTAGTTACCACACTTTTAGATGCAATGCTGCCTGTAGGCGACAATACAGAGCACAAGCCTGACATCAGCGAATTCATTCAGCGAGCCGAAGAAGCACGGCAGTTGGCGCGACATCACATAAAACAACAACAACGCGTGGATGCAAATCGTTACAACCTTCGTCGGAGAGGAGTCGACTACGCACCAGGCGACCTAGTTTGGATTTGGACTCCCGTGCGGACGCCTGGCCTTTCCGAAAAGCTCACGCGCCGCTATTTCGGCCCTTACGGAGTCCTTCGTCGCGTCAGCTCCTTGAGCTACGAGGTGTCACCGGAAGGACAAGTGAGCTCATCAAGATGCCGAAGGAGCACAGAAATCGTGCATGTAGTCAGAATGAAGCCATACTATGACAGGCAATGAACATCGAACTATACACACCCGATTATGAGGAATACCTATTTCTCCAATGGAAACCACGCATTCAGACCATCTCAGCAACACTGCTTTTACGCATCGGGTCGATGCGTTTTTGGAGGAGGAATAATGACGCAAGGCAAACGCAGTATTCAAACTACGCGCGCTAGTTCGTGCGCCCCCCACGAGATCAGTGGCTTGATGATCAAACAAGAAAAGGCAGTGACGGCGCGCGCCTTCTCAGCACAGGATTTTGATGAAAAAGAAGTGGTGCACCACTCGAGGGTCTCTCAGAGATTAATCCCTTTTTGCTGATCGCCTGTTAGAGACGCCGCTACATTTTAGGGGCGAAGCTCCTTAGGGCGTGGGCTGTGCGTCCCCTGTAGCCTGTATGTAGCCACCTCTAGTTTAGTTCTTGCAGTCTTCACTAGATGGCGGTACCGTCCCCTGTATGTAGCCACCTCTAGTTTAGTTCTTGCAGTCTTCACTAGATGGCGGTACCGTCTTCTCGGCTGCCCGGAGCCTTTCTTCAGCCATGGAAGAAAGGCTCCGGGCAGCCGAGAAGGGCCTATCGAAGGTCGTGAAAGGGAACGAAGACGCAGGTGACGGCGGAAGCATTATGGCGACGACCCCCCGTGCGGGAGAGATGAAGGAAACAGGCATGACAAAGGCAGATACATTGGCCACAGGGCCCAGCTACCGGGAAGTAGTTTTGAGGGAGGGAGGGAGCAAACCAGCAGCCGTGACTCACGCTAGTCACCTAGTCAGCAGCCAGGTGCAGGTTTCAGAAGGAATGTCTGAACAGGTCATCATCGCCGGTGACTCAAATTTAGTCCGATGCGCAGCGGCAATCAAAGAAAGGGTGAAAGGCGACAAGAGAGTTGCGATAGGGACGTTCCCAGGACAAACGCTGGGGACAGTAATGAGTCAAGCGGGTGAACAACTCGCAGCTAAAGCTAACAATCGTAACCTCGTTGTAATTGTGGGAGGGTTAAATGACGTCCTGAAAAAAGAATCGTCAGGACTAGCGACGACCTTGGCGAAAGGGGTGGATGACATGCGCACCGTGTCCCCCCAGGTGCAAATTGTAGTATGCACAGTACCAGAAGTACCAGTACGCAACGTCAACCTGCAAAGAGCGGTTGTCGACGCAAACAATGAGATATGGCGAATTAGTCGAGAGAAGGGTTTCGAGGTAGTGGATTTAAACAGGGAAGTGCACAGGTGGGGTGGATTCCAAAGAGACAAGATTCATTTCGATAAGAGGCTTGGACACGAGGTGGGCTGGCGACTGGCAGGACGCGCAGTAGCTTTTTTGGGGGGCTCACGGGCCCTTCGGAGTCCGGGGTAGCTCGTAACAGGGAAAACAGCCAGGAGGACGCTTTGACAGGTAGAATTGCGAAAAACCAGAAAAAAGGTAAAAGAAAAAGGAAAAAGGCGCTGTTGCAATTAGTTACATAAACATGCAGGGTGGCAGAAAGAAGGCAAAATGGTTAGAGATTGAGGAGCAGTTAAACAAAGAACAGATAGGCGTGTATGCGGTTACAGAAACACACCTTAGAGACTTGGAAGAGCCACCACATATTAAAAATTATGTTTGGGAAGGGTGTAACAGGACCATATCGGAAAGGAAAGGTGGGGGTGTAGGAATGCTAATTCACCGCGGAGCCAAATGGGTTAGAGTGAAACAGACGTGTTCAGAGCACCTCTGGGTTCTGGGCACAGTAGGTGGAAAGGAAACGTGGCTAGGGGTAGCCTACTTGTGGACGGGGAATAACTGCAGAGAAAAGAATCAGGAGATAGTGGATTGCATGAGTGCGGATATTAAGGAATTTGGTAATGGGGCCGAAATCATCCTTCTAGGGGACATGAATGCCCACATACATGACCTTGACGGATATTCAGACACCAATGGGAAGTTATTACTAGATCTTTGCGAGCAACATAGTCTGGAGATAGTTAACACGGGGCCTAAATGTGACGGCCAGATCACATGGGAAGTCGGAAACAAGCAATCAAGTATTGATTATTGTCTCATGACTGAAGGAATTTACCACAAACTGACAGAAATGAGGATAGACGAGGAAGGCATTAACAGCTTGGGTAGTGATCATAAACGAATAACATTACAAATGGGATACGAAACTGAAAATATGAGCATGGAATCAAAGTCTGGCAGCTCGTATTTAAATGACAAACAAATAATAAATATAGCCGCAAGAGTCGAGGAAGAAGTAGGCGAAATACCAGGCAAGGACTGGGAGTATAGTGAGCTGTTACATCTAATGACGAAGGAGATAGGGAAAGAGAAGAAAACTGTTTGCTGGAAAGGAAAAAGGAAGCCAAAAAGTTGGTGGAACAATGAAATCCGGGAGGCGATCGAGAAGCGACGCGAAGCATCACGGGAGCATAGAAAGGCAAAAAAAGGAGAAGCGGCCGCAGGGCGAAGTAAAAAAAATATGGGAAATATATTTAGAGAAAAAATCCCTTGTACAGAAATTGGTAGAGGCAAAAATTAAAGGTGAAAGTGAACACTGGATGACAGAGATACACGAAAAAAAGGAGGCCGCGCCTAGGATTTTTTGGAGCCACATAAAGGCGCTAGGTAGGAAGTCTGTCACAACGCAACAACATATTCTAGATGAAGGAGGAAATCAATTGGAAGGGTACGAAGCGCTAGGTTACATCCAAAAGGTAACAGCCGACTCGTTTCAAAAGAGCGTCCAGGGGATCTCCCCGGTGAGTAAAAGTGTGGCGGAGAAAGCAACAGAGGAAGAGCTAGTACTTGATAATTTCAACTGGAAAAAGGCCGAAGGAAAAATTCCAAAGCGCACTGCCGCGGGTTTAGATGGGATTCCCGTTAGCCTCATTAACGAACTAGGACATAACACTAAAGAAGCATTGTTAAAAGCAGTAGAAAAAAGCTTAAAGGACGGACAAATACCGGACAGTTGGCGACAAAGTAGAATGAACTTAATCTATAAAGGCAAGGGAGAAAAGGACAAGATTCGCTCGTATAGACCACTAACCATTACATCGGTACTATACAGGTTGGCGATGCAAGCAGTAAAAATGAAAATAGAAACATGGGCCGAACATAACGATATTTTGGGAGAACTTCAGAACGGATTTCGAGTCGACAGGCGGTTAGACGATAACCTGTTTGTTCTCACTCAGTGTATAGAAATATCTAAAATAGAGAATAGGCCCTTGTACGTGGCTTTTCTAGACATCACGGGGGCATACGACAACGTTAATCAGGAAATTTTGTGGGATATATTGAAAGGAATGGGCATGGGCGACGACTGTATACAGCTTTTGAGGGAGATATACCGAGAAAATACAGTTTGCATAGAGTGGGAAGGAATGCGTAGCAAAGAGAACGTTGAGGTTAGCAGGGGTCTGAGACAGGGATGTCCTTTGTCCCCGCTGTTATTCATGCTGTACATGGTGAGTATGGAAAAAGCGCTAGAAGGTAGCAACATTGGTTTTAATCTGTCACACAAACAGGGCGGCATGATGATTGAGCAGAAGCTTCCAGGTTTATTCTATGCGGACGATATCGTCTTATTTGCGGACAGTCGAGATGATATACAGCAGCTGGCGAATATATGCGGAAGGGAAGGTGAAGCTCTTGGACTAGGATTCAGTGTAACGAAGTGTGGATTGATGGTATTCAATGATCCCTGTGATCAGACGGTGTCCATACAAGGCCAAGAAATACCGAGGGTAAGTGAATACAAGTACCTTGGAGTATGGGTAAATGAGAGTGATAGATACATGGAGGTACAGGAAAAAGCCTCGGCAGCAAAAGGAAAGAGGAATGCGGCAATAATGAAGCACAGAGCGTTGTGGGGATACAATAGGTATGAGGTGCTTCGAGGTCTGTGGAAGGGTGTAATGGTTCCAGGGCTTACTTTTGGGAACTCAGTGGTGTGCATGAGGGCAGAGGTGCAATCGGGAATGGATGTAAATCAAAGGACTGTGGGACGCCTCGCGTTGGGTGCTCACGGGAAGACGACAAACGAGGCTGTAAAGGGCGATATGGGGTGGGCAGGTTTTGAGGCGAGGGAAGCGCAGAGCAAAATAAGGTTCGAAGAAAGGCTAAGAAATATGAAGGAGAGTAGATGGGCAGAGAAGGTGTTCCGTTATTTGTATAGGAAGAGCGTGGACACACAGTGGAGAAAAAGAACTAGAAGACTCACTAGTAAATATACGGCTGGTATTGTAAGCCATATGTCAACAAAGAGCGTTAAGGAAAAGTCAGGGAGGCGGAGAGGATTTACTGGATGGCAGCTATGGAGAAAAAACCGGCTTTGAGTAACTACCGAAAGGGCAAAAATGAAATAAGGAGGGAGGCATTTTACGATAATTCAAGGGGAAGCGCTTTACTGTTTGAAGCGAGATCGGGTTGCCTTAGAACGCGTAGTTATAAAGCAAGATTCAGTAAAGAAGAAGAACAATGCACATGCTGCGGGAAAGATAAGGAAACGGCGGAGCATGTTCTGATTGAATGTGGAGATATCCACCCAGGTGTACGTTTGGGCACGAGCCTACAGGAAGCCTTGGGTTTTAGGGACAACAATGGAAAGCTGAACACACCCGCGATTGAAATAAGTAAGAGACGGTTAGAGTATTGGTGGCAGAAAATTAGAGAGAAAGGACAAAAATAAATATTGGAAAAAATAAAATATGGACAGTGTGCCGTAAATGGCAGAGAACTTAAGCTGAAAATTTACCTTTTTTTCCATTAAGATAGAATTTATCGAAGTAGAGGCATTAGGCCAACATAAAAAAAAGAAAAAAGGTGTTTTTTTTTTGTCGAGCCGGGTGGCATACTTGTCACCACCCCGTTATAAAGGGGACGCTCATAGCATCCATCCATCCATGTAGCCACCTCTCGTTTAGTTCTTGCAGTGTTTACTAGATGGTGGAACTTGTAGCTGATGATGAAAAGATGCAAGATCTTATAAACTAGAAAGCGGTACTTGTAGTTGATGAAAGACGCGAGATCTTATAAAATAGAAATGATGTCACATATGGCGCGTGTCATTGGTTGAAGGCAATCGTTCGATTTAGTGCGGTGACGTACGCTAGGGGGAGCGACGTAATAAAATCGAGTGGGCAAAATGTACAGAGGATTCATGGTTTACCAGGTTTACCTCCGGAGCTTCGCCCACTCATCATCATTCACTTCGTGGATATGGCGGAAATTTTTTCTTTACTTTTCGGGCACAAGTTCGCCCCAATAAACAGTTATTCGTACACCATTTGGATTGTACGTAACAATATATATATATATATATATATATATATATATATTCCAGTAGATCCTTTGTGAGCAGTCACAACGTGGTTTATTTCGACGTTTCGGCCTAGAGTCTGGCCTTCATCAGGATTAAAGATACAGTTTGTTGGTGCTCAGCTTTATACAATCTCAAATCAAAGAGAAAGGAAAGAGAAAAAAAAGACAGAAAAGAAAAAAAGAAAAAGGAAAGGAAAGAAGAAAAAAGAGAAGAAGAGAAAAATAATATACGCTGGACGCCCCTCGGTTGCCCCCCTTCCACTCTTCCTTCCACTTCCCCCCTCCACTCTTCCCTCCACTTCCCCCTTCATCTCTCTCCCCCCTCTCCCCTTCACCTTTCTGATGTCAGCGGTCTATGTATGTTTCCGTTCACTAACGCATTCCTCCCGATCAGACGGCCCCTCTTGGCACTGGCGGTTCGGCGTGGGACAAAAAAGAGCTTTTCAGGAAGTCCTAAGCCTTTAACTACTCGGAGTCCCGTAAAGAATTCGTCGTAGAAGGAGGGGTGCCGCGTATTGTGGCAGAGGCTGGTAAGCGGGCATTTTAGGAAGTTCTAAGCTTTTAACTACTCCGCGCCCTGTCAACATTTCGTCGTAAAAAGAGGGGTGCCCCGTATTGCGGTAGGCTGTGCAAGCGGGTGCAATGCGAATTCCTTGCCCGCTTCTGGATTACGCGTGTAGTGGGGGCCCACCGGCTGTGCACAGGGTTGCTGTTGGGCATGTCATGCATGGCACAATTGATTGGGTAGTAAAATAAAACAGAAAACAGACGACAGCTGCACTTAGGAAGAGTAGTTACACTTGGAATTGTTTTGGGTTGTCCAGTGCCCTTCGCAGCTGCAGTGCCGTGAACTCAATTACTATTTTCATTGTTGCCGTTATTGTTTTGTGATGCCTTAATTGCTGCAAGTGTATCAGGATTCTCATTTATTCCTCTATTGAGGGTGTTAAATCGGTGGATAAGGTATGACTCTCGTTGTTCACGTTCTCGATTTGATTTAAGTCCCGTCTTTAGGAGCGTTACTGATAGTTTGTCGAATGCATGGTCGGGAAGATTGAGATGTTGTGATAGAGGTAGACTTGGGGCTGATTTCGCATGGGCTCTTTGATTATTGAAGCGAATCCTAAATGGTGTTTCTGTTTGTCCGATGTACTGCATACCACACACGTTGCATTCGAGTAGGTATACCACATTAGAGGAATCGCATGTTAGGTTTCCTCGTATGTTATCGAAAACTTGGATTGCGTGCTGGTTGCTTTGTCTGTTTCTCGCATCGCCTTACATACAAGACATCGTGGCTTTAAGCAAGGGCGGCATGAATTATTGGGGGGTGTTGTGTTAATTTGGGAGTGGACAAGGGTGTCTTTTAGGTTACGTGGTCGTCGGTAAACGACGCCTGGAGCGGATGGGAATGCGCGTTTCAGACGTTCAATTTGTTCCAGAATGTTGTAATGTCGTTTAAGGATTTTGTTAACATTGGGGAAGTTTGTGCTGTAAGTCAAGCAGAGGTTTGTTCGTTGTGGGTCTTCTCGTGGTGGTACAGCATACCCTCGTCCAGGTCGCTTCTACATCCTCCCGAAAATTCATAAACCCGGTAACCCAGGTCGACCAATCATATCAGGCATCGGTACAATAACTGAACCCATATCATGGTACGTGGACAAACTAATAAGCCACATTCCATGCACCCTCGCGTCGTACATAAAAGACACCACACATTTTCTTCGAGACATTGCAGGTATCTGTGTGCCGAAAAACTCGTACTTGGTTACTCTTGATGTTTCTTCTTTATATACAAATATTCCTCACGATGACGGTATAGCTGCGTTACAAAACATGTACACAAACCATAGACAATCTAACACCCCAGATTTCTCTGCCATTGCAACTTTGACGAGGATGGTCCTCGAATTAAACGAGGATGGTCCTCGAATTAAATTCATTTGAGTTTAACCAAGAGTATTTTCGACAAATCAGCGGGACCGCTATGGGCACCAAAATGGCACCTAATTTTCCAACATATTTATGGGAAAGCTAGAATCTGAATTTCTTGCACAAAGTTCCTTGAAACTAATGTGATACAGAAGATACATAGACGACATCTTTCTTATTTGGACCCACAGCGAGGACGAACTTCTCAGCTTTATCGACACTTACAATGCTGTACATCCGAACATACACTTCACACAGACATACTCGCAAGTTACCGCAAATTTTCTTGATGTTACCATAACGATAGAAGAAGAGAAGCTCTCTACAACCCTATATCGCAAACCAACGGATCGACAACAATACCTCCATTACCAAAGCGACCACCCACGCCACTGTAAAAACAGTATTCCATACAGCCAGGCTCACCGGCTTAAGCGAATCTGCTCTAGAGACGCTGACTTTGACACGAGCTCACAGAGGCTAAAACTTATGCTCGAGAAACAAAAATACCCCCCACATGTAATTAATGACGCTGTTCAAAAAGCGAGAAAACTAAAGCGTGAAGACTTACTTATGAAGCGACCACCACGAGAAGACCCACAACGAACAAACCTCTGCTTGACTTACAGCACAAACTTCCCCAATGTAAACAAAATCCTTAAACGACATTACAACATTCTGGAACAAAGTGAACATCTGAAACGCGCATTCCCATCCGCTCCAGGCGTCGTTTACCGACGACCACGTAACCTAAAAGACACCCTTGTCCACTCCCAAATTAACACAACACCCCCCCAATAATTCATGCCGCCCTTGTTTAAAGCTACGATGTCTTGTATGAAAGGCGATGCGAGAAACAGACAAAGCAACCAGCACGCAATCCAAGTTTTTGATTAACATACGAGGAAACCTAACATGCGATTCCTCTAATGTGGTATACCTACACGAATGCAACGTGTGTGGTATGCAGTACATCGGACAAACAGAAACACCATTTAGGATTCGCTTCAATAATCATAGAGCCCATGCGAAATCAGCCCCAAGTCTACCTCTATCAAAACATCTCAATCTTCCCGACCATGCATTCGACAAACTATCAGTAATGCTCTTAGAGACGGGATTTAAATCAAATCGACAACGTGAACAACGAGAGTCATACCTTATCCACCGATTTAACACCCTCGATAGAGGAATAACTGAGAATGCTGATACACTTGCAGCAATTAAAGCATTACAAAACAATAATGGCAACAATGAAAATAGTAACTGAGTTCACGGCACTGCAGCTGCGAAGGGCACTGGACAACCCAAAACAATTCCAAGTGGAACTACTCTTCCTAAGTGCAGCTGTCGTCTGTTTTCTGTTTTATTTTACTACCCAATCAATTGTGCCATGCATGACATTCCCAACAGCAACCCTGTGCACAGCCGGAAGGCCCCCACTACACGCGTAATCCAGAAGTGGGCAAGGAATTCGCATTGCACCCGCTTGCACAGCCTACCGCAATACGGGGCCCCCCTCTTTTTACGATGAAATGTTGACAGGGTGCGGAGTAGTTAAAGGCTTAGAACTTCCTAAAATGCCCGCTTACCAGCCTCTGCCACAATACGCGGCACCCCTCCTTCTACGACGAATTGTTTACGGGACTCCGAGCAGTTAAAGGCTTAGGACTTCCTGAAAAGCTCTTTTTTGCCCCACGCCGAACCGCCAGTGCCAGGAGGGGCCGTCTGATCGGGAGGAATGCGTTAGTGAACGGAAACATACACAGACCGCTGACATCAGAAAGGTGAAGGGGAGAGGGGGGAAAGAGATGAAGGGGGAAGTGGAGGGAAGAGTGGAGAGGGGAAGTGGAAGGAAGAGTAGAAAGGGGCACACGAGGGGCGTCCACCGTATATTATTTTTCTCTTCTTCTTCTCTTTTTTCTTCTTTTTCTTTCCTTTTTCTTTTTTCTTTTTTTCTCTTTTTTCCTTTTCTGTCTTTTTTTCCTCTTTCCTTGCCCTTTGATTTGAGATTGTATAAAGCTGAGTACCAACAAACTGTATCTTTAATCCTGATGAAGGCCAGACTCTAGGCCGAAACGTCGAAATAAACCACGTTGTGACCGCTCACGGAGGATCTACTGGACTATATGCAACGCTACGGCCACTCAACCACCATGCCTGCCTATATATATATATATATATATATATATATATATATATATATATATATATATATATATATATATATATATATATATATATATATATATTTCTATGGTATGAGCCGGGCTGTAGTATGTGCCGGGGAGGTAGAAGAGGAAGACGACGTTGTCTGGTGCGGCCTGAGGACTCCATTGAAGAAGAATGGCTATTTGGGCTAGTTGGTTTGAATTCATGGTAATAAGGGCTGCAGCGCGAACACGAAGGTGCTAGAAGAAACAGACGAAAGGTGAGGCACGGAAGGCAAAGAGGACAACACGAGCGCTGACTACCAACTGAATTTTATTATTCGCAGCACACATGATAATATATACAACAGGCATCTTTTTAACAGCAAACGTGAGCAACGTGACATATTCTGGGGAATGGTCTGATAAAAAGAAGGTACAATGATACAATGGCTAACCCTTATCTAAAAGCGCGAACTCTTTGTCATGCAAGGCCACCGAAGGTTGGCTCACGCGTCCGTCACTATGTTTTCTAATAAAATACGCTTCAGCTATTTCACGAGTTAACTTGTCCATGTGGCGTGCCAGCACACTCACCAAAAAAAGTTGGACATGCGCCGTAAAACACATAAATAAATTTGTAGATTGCGCAGTTGGTGTTGTTTACATGCTTCCTTTAACGTGCGGTCGTTGTTATATAGGCCAAACTGGGCGGTGCATCAATAAAAGGTTAGGAGAACATATGAATGATATATGCAAAGAAATTAGTTCAGACCTTGTTTTGCACTGCAAAAACTGCGGGTGCCAGCCTCGACTTCCGGGCGTGAGTGTGCTGGCACGCCACATGGACAAGTTAACACGTGAAATAGCTGAAACGTATTTTATTAGAAAACATAGTGACGGATGCGTGAGCCAACCTTCGGTGGCCTTGCATGACAGAGTTCGCGCTTTTAGATAAGGGTTAGCCATTGTATCATTGTACCTTCTTTTTATCAGACCATTCCCCAGAATATGTCACGTTGGTCACGTTTGCCGTTAAAAGGTTGCCTGTTGTATATTGTCACGGACGGCCATTTTTGGTGGCACCGCGTCACGGCAATTAACGGGCGCCGTACTCCCCGACTGACCGTGAGAAACGGGGGCGCATGAAAGGGAGCCGAGAAGTGCAAAATGGGGTGCTCTTCTTAGAACGTCGCCGCCGACGGTTAATTCTTTTGTAACTGTGGCGGCGTCTGCAAGGTCGTAGAAGGCCGCGGTATACCCCGAACAAGGATTAGACTACGAGACACACCGGCTGAGAGCCAAACGTTTGACCGTTCCCACGGGGAAAAGCGTGGGAAACGCTCTGGTGGCCAAGCCGTATGACAACAACTCAACAGGTTGTCACTCTCGCTAGTTGAGGGCCCTCTCCCAATTAAAAAGGGGTGGGGTCAAAATATTTTTGAGGCGGAGTTTCCCATCAATTAAACGCGCATGATTGGACCCAGGTAGAGGTCTCTTGTCCCCAAGGAAGAGAGCGAGGAGACACGAGGGGGATTTAAGCGCAGGATTTTGCCCTGCTAGGCAGACTAGTCGCTGACCAACATGGTGTAGAAACAGATCAACAAGCATCTCTTCTAGAAGTCTTTAGTGTGGCTCTGTATCGGCTGGCCACCTAAACTTAGCCGTTCGTCTAGTTGTGACGCGATATCAACGTCTGCAACGTAGACATCGGGACTTCGCCTCGAGTTAGCTCAACCTGCTCGAAGTCACCTGCAAGCACTAGCCTCCCGGAGCCACCAGCGTTGCAACACCGCCGACATCGCAGTCGTGCCAGAACTCTCTTCGACTTCTCGCTTCCGATCGTCGGGGACGCAACGCTGCCGGTCATCACACGTATGCCTTCACCCGTTTATATCTTCGAACTTTCTCCGTCGTTCTATTTTTGTTAGTTTGTGTAGTTTGTAATAGTTCTCTCTCGCAAGCTGTTTTATTGTTTTGCTTTTATATGTATTGTTTTAGTTGTATCAAGGGTTGATGTATTTTGTTAGTTGTATTGAAGTGTTGTATTAGATCCCGTGTGCTGCAATATCACGAGAGTAAAGTTGTTTTGTTTTCCCACGTCTCTGATCTCTTCACTGTCTCTGCTTGCGTACGGAACGAACCAACCTGCTGTCATTCCCGTCGCCGACTTCGCGCTGGCGACGCTAGAGTGGCAGCTTGTAACATATATATTATCATGTGTGCTGCGAATAATGAAATTCAGTTGGTAGTCAGGACTCCATCTTTACCGCGACTGCCGAACTTCATCCTCACCCTGTAAATAAATCCACCTATCCTTTAATTCAACCGTAACAGTTTTGTGGTGGAGGCGCTGGGTAATCAACCAAGCAACACGACGCTTCAAGCGCCTGATCTACGACGAAGCCGCCACCTTGCTGGACTGCCGCCGTCACCACTAGTAGCTGAGATATCTCACGGCGAAGAAGGAAACCGGATCCCCGCAGCTGCAGACCTTCTACCAGTCCCAGAAGCACCGCTAGTACCAGGTTCGCGTGCGGCTGGTCCCTGGTTGCGTCAGGATCTGATAGTGCCTCGCACATTCGGTGGCGAATCTGGCGAGGACGTGGATGCCTGGCTCACACACTACAAACGGTTGAGCAAATACTACCAGTGGGATGCGGCGACCCAGCTGACCAATGTAGTCTTTTTCTTAACGGACACAGCACTTGTGTGGTACAAGAACCACGAAGATGCCCTCACGTCATGGGATCGCTTCGTTTCTTAAATAAGAGCGTGCTTCGGAGACCCCGTAGCTAAGAGAAAGCAGGTGGAACAAACGTTACTGCAGAGAGCTCAGATCCCAGGAGAGACACGACCTATGTCGAGGCAATCTTGAAGCTCTGCAAGGTTGTCAACCCTTCTATGTCAGAGGAAGACAAAGTTGGCCACCTGTTGAAGGGCATTGCCGAGGACGTGTATCAGTTCCTCATCAGCAAAGACAGCCTTGCTACGGTGACCGATGTCATAAGCCACTGTCGCACATTCGAGACCCTGAAGATGCGACGCATCACCCCCAAGTTCGGTCGCCTACCGAATATAACCACCGTGGCAAGTGTTGACAAATACACGCCGCTTGATCTCGCGTCGACAATACGCGAGATCGTTCGAGAAGAGCTCACTCGACACGCTCGCCCGACGCCGTACGAGCTTTTACCCGCACCACCTCCCTCTCGCCCTTCCGTGTCAATTGCCGCAGCAGGCAACGATGACTGCAACTACAGGCCACCCTCACCACCGAAGTCACAGTGCAATAACTACCCGCTGCCGAGGTACGAAGACCGCTTCAGTTACCCCCATCAGCCAGCCAACACCTATTACGACCCGAACGAAGATGCACCCGTACCACCACCACGTCAGCGCAATGCCTTCCAGGAACATAATGCATACCGCCAAGCCCCTGTGTGCTACCGTTGCGGTATCGCCGGCCATATAGCTCGGTTCTGTCGTCGACAGAGAGAGCCAACATCCCGATATCGTTCCCCATCAGAGTCAGCGGGCACTGGTCACAAGAACGGTCATTGGCTCGCCTATTCCAGAAGTACCTCACGGCGGGGAAATCACCGTGGTGATTCTCCCGCCTCTGACCGTAGTTTGACGCCTCTATCTGACCGACTGCATCGTTCCCCTTCGCCGGGACGACGCCTGTCATCACCGCCGCCGCCGGGAAACTAGCCAGCGCGACCGATGGAGGTGATGTCGCACAACAGGATTTGCCTCAAATGCCTCTGCCAGTTATAATGTCCAAGAACAAGATACGTGTGAAAATAGATGGCTTTTGTACAAGTGCTTTGGTGGACACTGGTGCTACGATATCAGTTATGAGTTTTGCCGCAAATTTATGTTTACTTGGGGCGAATCAACAAGGTTTCGTGGTGTTGGTGGGGAAGTACTTCATCCTGTCGGAGTTTGTGCCGTCAATGTCTTATTGGCAGGAAAGGTGTTCCCAACGGAGTTTCTTGTGCTGCAACATTGTACCCACGATGTGATTCTCGGTCTTGACTTTTTCCAAGGATGTGGCACTTTCGTCGACTGTAGAAGCGGTGAACTTTCCGTCAGCGGTGACATTGTTCCTGCCCTCGTCGATGAGGCGCCGGAGGCTGCGAAGGATGTTCTGATTGTTTCCGATGAGCTGACAGTGCCGCCATGGTCAATGAGGTTAGTTGCGGTGTTCGCCCCAGAATCTGCCACATCTTTTGACGCCATCGTTGAACCTGCCATCGTTCAACGTGCTAAGAAAGACATACTCGTCCCTCGTAGTTTGGTATCTGTTGATGAAGGAGCAACCTTTCTGTGGGCACTGAACTGTTCGCCAATGCCAGTTGTGCTCCCTCGAGGAATGAAGCTTGGCGTCTTCGATAATTCCACTGAAGGTTCTGTAGCGGTCGTTAACAACGATGGAAGCAAGAAAGGTACAGTCTCTGGCAAGCGCAGTTGCTCTTACGAGTCGCAGATCCTAGGCATGATTAGCGCCACTTTGCGTTCACACGAGCAGCAAACATTACGCCATCTGTTGAGGCAACATGCTTCTGTGTTTGACTTTTGCCAAGAGGAGAGGCCACTACCTTTACCATGTTCTCGCGCTGACCATAGGATTGACACCAACACTGTCCATCCGATCCGACAAAAGCCTTACCGAGTGTCGTCATCAGAACGAAAAGTTATTGCCGACCAGGTTCAGGAAATGCTGAAGAAGGGTGTTATTGAAGAGTCGTGTAGCCCGTGGGCAGCACCGGTCATCTTGGTTAAGAAGAAAGATGGTGCCTGGCGATTCTGCGTTGATTACAGAAGACTCAACGCCGTGACCAAAAAAGATGTATATCCACTGCCTAGATTTGACGATGTTATTGACTGCTTACACTCGGCTTCGTACTTTTCTTCAATAGACCTACAATCAGGATATTGGCAGATACCTATGCGCCCTTCAGACAAGGAGAAGACCACATTCGTGACGCCTGATGGACTGTACCAATTCAATGCGATGCCTTTTGAGCTTTGCAACGCCACCGCCACTTTTGAAAGGTTTATGGACTCTGTCCTTCGTGGTCTTAAATGGGAGGTGTGCTTATGCTACCTGGATGACGTCGTCATTTTTGGGCGTACCTTCGAAGAGCACAACGTCCGTTTAAGCCTCGTTCGAGACTGTGTCAGAAAGGCTGGCTTGATTTTGAACTCTAAGAAGTGCCGGTTTGGTGAACGACAAGCTTTAGTCCTCGGTCACCTAGCAGGCCAGATCCCCACAAAATTGAAGCAGTCGGCACATTCAAACCACCCCAGACACTGAAGGAACTTCGCAGCTTCTTGGGCCTATGTTCCTACTTTCGCCGCTTTGTGCCCCGATTCGCGGACGTAGTACACCCACTGACGAGCTTGTTGCGAAAAGACAGCCCATTCAAATTGACACCTGATTGTGATGCCGCCTTTTCTGAACTGAAATTTCTACTAACATCTGAGCCTATTCTTCGTCATTTCGATCCTTCTGCTCCTACAGAACTGCACAGTGACGCAAGTGAAATTGGCATCGGAGGTGTGCTTGTTCAGCGCCATAATAATGCAGAGCATGTTGTTGCTTATAAGAGTCGATCTCTAAGCAAGGCTGAAATGAATTATGCGGTGACAGAGCAAGAATGTTTAGCGGCTGTATTCGCCATTCAGAAGTTTCGATGTTACCTCTACGGTCGTCCATTCACGATTGTGACAGACCATCATTCATTATGTTGGCTTATTACCCTCCGAGACCCTTCTGGCCGCCTTGCTCGATGGGCTTTACGCCTTCAAGAATTGAACTTCAGCATTTCGTACAGAAGTGGATGACGTCATTCGGACGCTGATTGCCTTTCTCGCCTACCTATGACCACGACGGAGGACAGTGCGGATACCCTTGACATCTGTTTTGCTGTGGTCTCTCACACGTTTCCTGACGCCAATATCTTCAAGCGAGAACAATTGAATGATTTATCTTTAGACCCATTGTTCTTTGACGCTCGGAATCTCAAAGGTAGTGGTCGCTTTCGCATTTGTGATGGACTGTTGTGCAAAACGAATCACTCAGCAACCGGCGCACGTGATTTACTGGTTGTACCTCAAAGTCTTCGATGCGACGTTCTCCGTACTATGCACGATGATCCAACGTCAGGACATCTTGGGTTTATTCGCACACTGCATCGAGTGCAGCAGCGTTTTTACTGGCCCCGAATGCAAGATTTTACAAAGCAATACGTCTCGAGCTGCGAGAATTGCCAGTGCTACAAACGACCTACCAGTGCACCGCACGGCCTTCTTAATCCCGTAGAACCGCCTACTACGCCTTTCGAGCAAGTGGGCACCGACATATTGGGCCAGTTTCCGCGATCTTCGAACAACAACCGCTGGATAATAGTGTGCGTCAACCACCTTACCAGATACGCCAAAACCGCTGCGATACCATCTTCTACAGCTGATGGCTTCGCTGCCTTTTTGTTACGCTCTGTTGTTTTTCGCCATGGTCCACCTCAAGTAATCATTAGTGACCGTGGTCGCCAATTCATCGCGGACGCTGTGGAAGAATTGCTTTGTCTCTGCACTTCACAGTTCAGACATTAGACACCATACCATCCCCAGACGAATGGTCTTGTAGAACGTACCAATCGAACTCCTACTAACATGCTCGCAATGTACGTCGCGTCCAATCACAAAAACTGGGATGAGATCTTACCATTTATTACTTATGCATACAATACAGCGAAGCACGAGACCACGGACTTCACGCCCTTCTACCTGCTCTACGCTCGATCACCACGCAGCTCCTTTGACACAATCCTCCCATTTAAGCTCCATACCAATGAGTCTGTGGCCGAAACATTGTGCCGGGCTGAAGAAGCCCGCCAAATTGCTCACTTGCGAACACTGGCATCACAAGATCGCTCCAAGCAAAGATACCATCAACGCCATGATGCCATTTGTTTCCGCAAAGGTGAATTCGTGTGGTTGTGGACCCCCAACAAAAACCTGGTTTATGTCAGAAGTTTTTACCACAGTACACGGGTCCCTACGTCATTGTAGATCGCTTGACTGACTTGACGTACGTTGTGGCACGCATGACGACACCTTCTCGTCGGTCAAATCGAACGCAGTTGGTGCACGTGGCTCGCCTCAAGAAGTTTCATCCCTCCAGTAACATAAACTCGCCCAGCGGGCTTCGTCTGTGAACGGGGGATTGCTATGGTATGAGCCGGGCTGTAGTATGTGCCGGGGAGGTAGAAGAGGAAGACGACGTTGTCTGGTGCGGCCTGAGGACTCCATTGAAGAAGAATGGCTATTTGGGCTAGTTGGTTTGAATTCATGGTAATAAGGGCTGCAGCGCGAACACGAAGGTGCTAGAAGAAACAGACGAAAGGTGAGGCACGGAAGGCAAAGAGGACAACACGAGCGCTGACTACCAACTGAATTTTATTATTCGCAGCACACATGATAATATATACAACAGGCATCTTTTTAACAGCAAACGTGAGCAACGTGACATATTCTGGGGAATGGTCTGATAAAAAGAAGGTACAATGATACAATGGCTAACCCTTATCTAAAAGCGCGAACTCTTTGTCATGCAAGGCCACCGAAGGTTGGCTCACGCGTCCGTCACTATGTTTTCTAATAAAATACGCTTCAGCTATTTCACGAGTTAACTTGTCCATGTGGCGTGCCAGCACACTCACCAAAAAAAGTTGGACATGCGCCGTAAAACACATAAATAAATTTGTAGATTGCGCAGTTGGTGTTGTTTACATGCTTCCTTTAACGTGCGGTCGTTGTTATATAGGCCAAACTGGGCGGTGCATCAATAAAAGGTTAGGAGAACATATGAATGATATATGCAAAGAAATTAGTTCAGACCTTGTTTTGCACTGCAAAAACTGCGGGTGCCAGCCTCGACTTCCGGGCGTGAGTGTGCTGGCACGCCACATGGACAAGTTAACACGTGAAATAGCTGAAACGTATTTTATTAGAAAACATAGTGACGGATGCGTGAGCCAACCTTCGGTGGCCTTGCATGACAGAGTTCGCGCTTTTAGATAAGGGTTAGCCATTGTATCATTGTACCTTCTTTTTATCAGACCATTCCCCAGAATATGTCACGTTGGTCACGTTTGCCGTTAAAAGGTTGCCTGTTGTATATTGTCACGGACGGCCATTTTTGGTGGCACCGCGTCACGGCAATTAACGGGCGCCGTACTCCCCGACTGACCGTGAGAAACGGGGGCGCATGAAAGGGAGCCGAGAAGTGCAAAATGGGGTGCTCTTCTTAGAACGTCGCCGCCGACGGTTAATTCTTTTGTAACTGTGGCGGCGTCTGCAAGGTCGTAGAAGGCCGCGGTATACCCCGAACAAGGATTAGACTACGAGACACACCGGCTGAGAGCCAAACGTTTGACCGTTCCCACGGGGAAAAGCGTGGGAAACGCTCTGGTGGCCAAGCCGTATGACAACAACTCAACAGGTTGTCACTCTCGCTAGTTGAGGGCCCTCTCCCAATTAAAAAGGGGTGGGGTCAAAATATTTTTGAGGCGGAGTTTCCCATCAATTAAACGCGCATGATTGGACCCAGGTAGAGGTCTCTTGTCCCCAAGGAAGAGAGCGAGGAGACACGAGGGGGATTTAAGCGCAGGATTTTGCCCTGCTAGGCAGACTAGTCGCTGACCAACATGGTGTAGAAACAGATCAACAAGCATCTCTTCTAGAAGTCTTTAGTGTGGCTCTGTATCGGCTGGCCACCTAAACTTAGCCGTTCGTCTAGTTGTGACGCGATATCAACGTCTGCAACGTAGACATCGGGACTTCGCCTCGAGTTAGCTCAACCTGCTCGAAGTCACCTGCAAGCACTAGCCTCCCGGAGCCACCAGCGTTGCAACACCGCCGACATCGCAGTCGTGCCAGAACTCTCTTCGACTTCTCGCTTCCGATCGTCGGGGACGCAACGCTGCCGGTCATCACACGTATGCCTTCACCTGTTTATATCTTCGAACTTTCTCCGTCGTTCTATTTTTGTTAGTTTGTGTAGTTTGTAATAGTTCTCTCTCGCAAGCTGTTTTATTGTTTTGCTTTTATATGTATTGTTTTAGTTGTATCAAGGGTTGATGTATTTTGTTAGTTGTATTGAAGTGTTGTATTAGATCCCGTGTGCTGCAATATCACGAGAGTAAAGTTGTTTTGTTTTCCCACGTCTCTGATCTCTTCACTGTCTCTGCTTGCGTACGGAACGAACCAACCTGCTGTCATTCCCGTCGCCGACTTCGCGCTGGCGACGCTAGAGTGGCAGCTTGTAACATATATATTATCATGTGTGCTGCGAATAATGAAATTCAGTTGGTAGTCAGGACTCCATCTTTACCGCGACTGCCGAACTTCATCCTCACCCTGTAAATAAATCCACCTATCCTTTACTTCAACCGTAACAGTTTTGTGGTGGAGGCGCTGGGTAATCAACCAAGCAACACGACGCTTCAAGCGCCTGATCTACGACGAAGCCGCCACCTTGCTGGACTGCCGCCGTCACCACTAGTAGCTGAGATATCTCACGGCGAAGAAGGAAACCGGATCCCCGCAGCTGCAGACCTTCTACCAGTCCCAGAAGCACCGCTAGTACCAGGTTCGCGTGCGGCTGGTCCCTGGTTGCGTCAGGATCTGATAGTGCCTCGCACATTCGGTGGCGAATCTGGCGAGGACGTGGATGCCTGGCTCACACACTACAAACGGTTGAGCAAATACTACCAGTGGGATGCGGCGACCCAGCTGACCAATGTAGTCTTTTTCTTAACGGACACAGCACTTGTGTGGTACAAGAACCACGAAGATGCCCTCACGTCATGGGATCGCTTCGTTTCTTAAATAAGAGCGTGCTTCGGAGACCCCGTAGCTAAGAGAAAGCAGGTGGAACAAACGTTACTGCAGAGAGCTCAGATCCCAGGAGAGACACGACCTATGTCGAGGCAATCTTGAAGCTCTGCAAGGTTGTCAACCCTTCTATGTCAGAGGAAGACAAAGTTGGCCACCTGTTGAAGGGCATTGCCGAGGACGTGTATCAGTTCCTCATCAGCAAAGACAGCCTTGCTACGGTGACCGATGTCATAAGCCACTGTCGCACATTCGAGACCCTGAAGATGCGACGCATCACCCCCAAGTTCGGTCGCCTACCGAATATAACCACCGTGGCAAGTGTTGACAAATACACGCCGCTTGATCTCGCGTCGACAATACGCGAGATCGTTCGAGAAGAGCTCACTCGACACGCTCGCCCGACGCCGTACGAGCCTTTACCCGCACCACCTCCCTCTCGCCCTTCCGTGTCAATTGCCGCAGCAGGCAACGATGACTGCAACTACAGGCCACCCTCACCACCGAAGTCACAGTGCAATAACTACCCGCTGCCGAGGTACGAAGACCGCTTCAGTTACCCCCATCAGCCAGCCAACACCTATTACGACCCGAACGAAGATGCACCCGTACCACCACCACGTCAGCGCAATGCCTTCCAGGAACATAATGCATACCGCCAAGCCCCTGTGTGCTACCGTTGCGGTATCGCCGGCCATATAGCTCGGTTCTGTCGTCGACAGAGAGAGCCAACATCCCGATATCGTTCCCCATCAGAGTCAGCGGGCACTGGTCACAAGAACGGTCATTGGCTCGCCTATTCCAGAAGTACCTCACGGCGGGGAAATCACCGTGGTGATTCTCCCGCCTCTGACCGTAGTTTGACGCCTCTATCTGACCGACTGCATCGTTCCCCTTCGCCGGGACGACGCCTGTCATCACCGCCGCCGCCGGGAAACTAGCCAGCGCGACCGATGGAGGTGATGTCGCACAACAGGATTTGCCTCAAATGCCTCTGCCAGTTATAATGTCCAAGAACAAGATACGTGTGAAAATAGATGGCTTTTGTACAAGTGCTTTGGTGGACACTGGTGCTACGATATCAGTTATGAGTTTTGCCGCAAATTTATGTTTACTTGGGGCGAATCAACAAGGTTTCGTGGTGTTGGTGGGGAAGTACTTCATCCTGTCGGAGTTTGTGCCGTCAATGTCTTATTGGCAGGAAAGGTGTTCCCAACGGAGTTTCTTGTGCTGCAACATTGTACCCACGATGTGATTCTCGGTCTTGACTTTTTCCAAGGATGTGGCACTTTCGTCGACTGTAGAAGCGGTGAACTTTCCGTCAGCGGTGACATTGTTCCTGCCCTCGTCGATGAGGCGCCGGAGGCTGCGAAGGATGTTCTGATTGTTTCCGATGAGCTGACAGTGCCGCCATGGTCAATGAGGTTAGTTGCGGTGTTCGCCCCAGAATCTGCCACATCTTTTGACGCCATCGTTGAACCTGCCATCGTTCAACGTGCTAAGAAAGACATACTCGTCCCTCGTAGTTTGGTATCTGTTGATGAAGGAGCAACCTTTCTGTGGGCACTGAACTGTTCGCCAATGCCAGTTGTGCTCCCTCGAGGAATGAAGCTTGGCGTCTTCGATAATTCCACTGAAGGTTCTGTAGCGGTCGTTAACAACGATGGAAGCAAGAAAGGTACAGTCTCTGGCAAGCGCAGTTGCTCTTACGAGTCGCAGATCCTAGGCATGATTAGCGCCACTTTGCGTTCACACGAGCAGCAAACATTACGCCATCTGTTGAGGCAACATGCTTCTGTGTTTGACTTTTGCCAAGAGGAGAGGCCACTACCTTTACCATGTTCTCGCGCTGACCATAGGATTGACACCAACACTGTCCATCCGATCCGACAAAAGCCTTACCGAGTGTCGTCATCAGAACGAAAAGTTATTGCCGACCAGGTTCAGGAAATGCTGAAGAAGGGTGTTATTGAAGAGTCGTGTAGCCCGTGGGCAGCACCGGTCATCTTGGTTAAGAAGAAAGATGGTGCCTGGCGATTCTGCGTTGATTACAGAAGACTCAACGCCGTGACCAAAAAAGATGTATATCCACTGCCTAGATTTGACGATGTTATTGACTGCTTACACTCGGCTTCGTACTTTTCTTCAATAGACCTACAATCAGGATATTGGCAGATACCTATGCGCCCTTCAGACAAGGAGAAGACCACATTCGTGACGCCTGATGGACTGTACCAATTCAATGCGATGCCTTTTGAGCTTTGCAACGCCACCGCCACTTTTGAAAGGTTTATGGACTCTGTCCTTCGTGGTCTTAAATGGGAGGTGTGCTTATGCTACCTGGATGACGTCGTCATTTTTGGGCGTACCTTCGAAGAGCACAACGTCCGTTTAAGCCTCGTTCGAGACTGTGTCAGAAAGGCTGGCTTGATTTTGAACTCTAAGAAGTGCCGGTTTGGTGAACGACAAGCTTTAGTCCTCGGTCACCTAGCAGGCCAGATCCCCACAAAATTGAAGCAGTCGGCACATTCAAACCACCCCAGACACTGAAGGAACTTCGCAGCTTCTTGGGCCTATGTTCCTACTTTCGCCGCTTTGTGCCCCGATTCGCGGACGTAGTACACCCACTGACGAGCTTGTTGCGAAAAGACAGCCCATTCAAATTGACACCTGATTGTGATGCCGCCTTTTCTGAACTGAAATTTCTACTAACATCTGAGCCTATTCTTCGTCATTTCGATCCTTCTGCTCCTACAGAACTGCACAGTGACGCAAGTGGAATTGGCATCGGAGGTGTGCTTGTTCAGCGCCATGATAATGCAGAGCATGTTGTTGCTTATAAGAGTCGATCTCTAAGCAAGGCTGAAATGAATTATGCGGTGACAGAGCAAGAATGTTTAGCGGCTGTATTCGCCATTCAGAAGTTTCGATGTTACCTCTACGGTCGTCCATTCACGATTGTGACAGACCATCATTCATTATGTTGGCTTATTACCCTCCGAGACCCTTCTGGCCGCCTTGCTCGATGGGCTTTACGCCTTCAAGAATTGGACTTCAGCATTTCGTACAGAAGTGGATGACGTCATTCGGACGCTGATTGCCTTTCTCGCCTACCTATGACCACGACGGAGGACAGTGCGGATACCCTTGACATCTGTTTTGCTGTGGTCTCTCACACGTTTCCTGACGCCAATATCTTCAAGCGAGAACAATTGAATGATTTATCTTTAGACCCATTGTTCTTTGACGCTCGGAATCTCAAAGGTAGTGGTCGCTTTCGCATTTGTGATGGACTGTTGTGCAAAACGAATCACTCAGCAACCGGCGCACGTGATTTACTGGTTGTACCTCAAAGTCTTCGATGCGACGTTCTCCGTACTATGCACGATGATCCAACGTCAGGACATCTTGGGTTTATTCGCACACTGCATCGAGTGCAGCAGCGTTTTTACTGGCCCCGAATGCAAGATTTTACAAAGCAATACGTCTCGAGCTGCGAGAATTGCCAGTGCTACAAACGACCTACCAGTGCACCGCACGGCCTTCTTAATCCCGTAGAACCGCCTACTACGCCTTTCGAGCAAGTGGGCACCGACATATTGGGCCAGTTTCCGCGATCTTCGAACAACAACCGCTGGATAATAGTGTGCGTCAACCACCTTACCAGATACGCCAAAACCGCTGCGATACCATCTTCTACAGCTGATGGCTTCGCTGCCTTTTTGTTACGCTCTGTTGTTTTTCGCCATGGTCCACCTCAAGTAATCATTAGTGACCGTGGTCGCCAATTCATCGCGGACGCTGTGGAAGAATTGCTTTGTCTCTGCACTTCACAGTTCAGACATTAGACACCATACCATCCCCAGACGAATGGTCTTGTAGAACGTACCAATCGAACTCCTACTAACATGCTCGCAATGTACGTCGCGTCCAATCACAAAAACTGGGATGAGATCTTACCATTTATTACTTATGCATACAATACAGCGAAGCACGAGACCACGGACTTCACGCCCTTCTACCTGCTCTACGCTCGATCACCACGCAGCTCCTTTGACACAATCCTCCCATTTAAGCTCCATACCAATGAGTCTGTGGCCGAAACATTGTGCCGGGCTGAAGAAGCCCGCCAAATTGCTCACTTGCGAACACTGGCATCACAAGATCGCTCCAAGCAAAGATACCATCAACGCCATGATGCCATTTGTTTCCGCAAAGGTGAATTCGTGTGGTTGTGGACCCCCAACAAAAACCTGGTTTATGTCAGAAGTTTTTACCACAGTACACGGGTCCCTACGTCATTGTAGATCGCTTGACTGACTTGACGTACGTTGTGGCACGCATGACGACACCTTCTCGTCGGTCAAATCGAACGCAGTTGGTGCACGTGGCTCGCCTCAAGAAGTTTCATCCCTCCAGTAACATAAACTCGCCCAGCGGGCTTCGTCTGTGAACGGGGGATTGCTATGGTATGAGCCGGGCTGTAGTATGTGCCGGGGAGGTAGAAGAGGAAGACGACGTTGTCTGGTGCGGCCTGAGGACTCCATTGAAGAAGAATGGCTATTTGGGCTAGTTGGTTTGAATTCATGGTAATAAGGGCGGCAGCGCGAACACGAAGGTGCTAGAAGAAACAGACGAAAGGTGAGGCACGGAAGGCAAAGAGGACAACACGAGCGCTGACTACCAACTGAATTTTATTATTCGCAGCACACATGATAATATATACAACAGGCATCTTTTTAACAGCAAACGTGAGCAACGTGACATATTCTGGGGAATGGTCTGATAAAAAGAAGGTACAATGATACAATGGCTAACCCTTATCTAAAAGCGCGAACTCTTTGTCATGCAAGGCCACCGAAGGTTGGCTCACGCGTCCGTCACTATGTTTTCTAATAAAATACGCTTCAGCTATTTCACGAGTTAACTTGTCCATGTGGCGTGCCAGCACACTCACCAAAAAAAGTTGGACATGCGCCGTAAAACACATAAATAAATTTGTAGATTGCGCAGTTGGTGTTGTTTACATGCTTCCTTTAACGTGCGGTCGTTGTTATATAGGCCAAACTGGGCGGTGCATCAATAAAAGGTTAGGAGAACATATGAATGATATATGCAAAGAAATTAGTTCAGACCTTGTTTTGCACTGCAAAAACTGCGGGTGCCAGCCTCGACTTCCGGGCGTGAGTGTGCTGGCACGCCACATGGACAAGTTAACACGTGAAATAGCTGAAACGTATTTTATTAGAAAACATAGTGACGGATGCGTGAGCCAACCTTCGGTGGCCTTGCATGACAGAGTTCGCGCTTTTAGATAAGGGTTAGCCATTGTATCATTGTACCTTCTTTTTATCAGACCATTCCCCAGAATATGTCACGTTGGTCACGTTTGCCGTTAAAAGGTTGCCTGTTGTATATTGTCACGGACGGCCATTTTTGGTGGCACCGCGTCACGGCAATTAACGGGCGCCGTACTCCCGACTGACCGTGAGAAACGGGGGCGCATGAAAGGGAGCCGAGAAGTGCAAAATGGGGTGCTCTTCTTAGAACGTCGCCGCCGACGGTTAATTCTTTTGTAACTGTGGCGGCGTCTGCAAGGTCGTAGAAGGCCGCGGTATACCCCGAACAAGGATTAGACTACGAGACACACCGGCTGAGAGCCAAACGTTTGACCGTTCCCACGGGGAAAAGCGTGGGAAACGCTCTGGTGGCCAAGCCGTATGACAACAACTCAACAGGTTGTCACTCTCGCTAGTTGAGGGCCCTCTCCCAATTAAAAAGGGGTGGGGTCAAAATATTTTTGAGGCGGAGTTTCCCATCAATTAAACGCGCATGATTGGACCCAGGTAGAGGTCTCTTGTCCCCAAGGAAGAGAGCGAGGAGACACGAGGGGGATTTAAGCGCAGGATTTTGCCCTGCTAGGCAGACTAGTCGCTGACCAACATGGTGTAGAAACAGATCAACAAGCATCTCTTCTAGAAGTCTTTAGTGTGGCTCTGTATCGGCTGGCCACCTAAACTTAGCCGTTCGTCTAGTTGTGACGCGATATCAACGTCTGCAACGTAGACATCGGGACTTCGCCTCGAGTTAGCTCAACCTGCTCGAAGTCACCTGCAAGCACTAGCCTCCCG
This sequence comes from Rhipicephalus microplus, assembly GCF_043290135.1. NCBI lineage: Eukaryota > Metazoa > Arthropoda > Arachnida > Ixodida > Ixodidae > Rhipicephalus > Rhipicephalus microplus. The sequence continues at coordinate 5,124,373 of NW_027464607.1, forward strand.
GAGCCACCAGCGTTGCAACACCGCCGACATCGCAGTCGTGCCAGAACTCTCTTCGACTTCTCGCTTCCGATCGTCGGGGACGCAACGCTGCCGGTCATCACACGTATGCCTTCACCTGTTTATATCTTCGAACTTTCTCCGTCGTTCTATTTTTGTTAGTTTGTGTAGTTTGTAATAGTTCTCTCTCGCAAGCTGTTTTATTGTTTTGCTTTTATATGTATTGTTTTAGTTGTATCAAGGGTTGATGTATTTTGTTAGTTGTATTGAAGTGTTGTATTAGATCCCGTGTGCTGCAATATCACGAGAGTAAAGTTGTTTTGTTTTCCCACGTCTCTGATCTCTTCACTGTCTCTGCTTGCGTACGGAACGAACCAACCTGCTGTCATTCCCGTCGCCGACTTCGCGCTGGCGACGCTAGAGTGGCAGCTTGTAACATATATATTATCATGTGTGCTGCGAATAATGAAATTCAGTTGGTAGTCAGGACTCCATCTTTACCGCGACTGCCGAACTTCATCCTCACCCTGTAAATAAATCCACCTATCCTTTAATTCAACCGTAACAGTTTTGTGGTGGAGGCGCTGGGTAATCAACCAAGCAACACGACGCTTCAAGCGCCTGATCTACGACGAAGCCGCCACCTTGCTGGACTGCCGCCGTCACCACTAGTAGCTGAGATATCTCACGGCGAAGAAGGAAATCGGATCCCCGCAGCTGCAGACCTTCTACCAGTCCCAGAAGCACCGCTAGTACCAGGTTCGCGTGCGGCTGGTCCCTGGTTGCGTCAGGATCTGATAGTGCCTCGCACATTCGGTGGCGAATCTGGCGAGGACGTGGATGCCTGGCTCACACACTACAAACGGTTGAGCAAATACTACCAGTGGGATGCGGCGACCCAGCTGACCAATGTAGTCTTTTTCTTAACGGACACAGCACTTGTGTGGTACAAGAACCACGAAGATGCCCTCACGTCATGGGATCGCTTCGTTTCTTAAATAAGAGCGTGCTTCGGAGACCCCGTAGCTAAGAGAAAGCAGGTGGAACAAACGTTACTGCAGAGAGCTCAGATCCCAGGAGAGACACGACCTATGTCGAGGCAATCTTGAAGCTCTGCAAGGTTGTCAACCCTTCTATGTCAGAGGAAGACAAAGTTGGCCACCTGTTGAAGGGCATTGCCGAGGACGTGTATCAGTTCCTCATCAGCAAAGACAGCCTTGCTACGGTGACCGATGTCATAAGCCACTGTCGCACATTCGAGACCCTGAAGATGCGACGCATCACCCCCAAGTTCGGTCGCCTACCGAATATAACCACCGTGGCAAGTGTTGACAAATACACGCCGCTTGATCTCGCGTCGACAATACGCGAGATCGTTCGAGAAGAGCTCACTCGACACGCTCGCCCGACGCCGTACGAGCCTTTACCCGCACCACCTCCCTCTCGCCCTTCCGTGTCAATTGCCGCAGCAGGCAACGATGACTGCAACTACAGGCCACCCTCACCACCGAAGTCACAGTGCAATAACTACCCGCTGCCGAGGTACGAAGACCGCTTCAGTTACCCCCATCAGCCAGCCAACACCTATTACGACCCGAACGAAGATGCACCCGTACCACCACCACGTCAGCGCAATGCCTTCCAGGAACATAATGCATACCGCCAAGCCCCTGTGTGCTACCGTTGCGGTATCGCCGGCCATATAGCTCGGTTCTGTCGTCGACAGAGAGAGCCAACATCCCGATATCGTTCCCCATCAGAGTCAGCGGGCACTGGTCACAAGAACGGTCATTGGCTCGCCTATTCCAGAAGTACCTCACGGCGGGGAAATCACCGTGGTGATTCTCCCGCCTCTGACCGTAGTTTGACGCCTCTATCTGACCGACTGCATCGTTCCCCTTCGCCGGGACGACGCCTGTCATCACCGCCGCCGCCGGGAAACTAGCCAGCGCGACCGATGGAGGTGATGTCGCACAACAGGATTTGCCTCAAATGCCTCTGCCAGTTATAATGTCCAAGAACAAGATACGTGTGAAAATAGATGGCTTTTGTACAAGTGCATTGGTGGACACTGGTGCTACGATATCAGTTATGAGTTTTGCCGCAAATTTATGTTTACTTGGGGCGAATCAACAAGGTTTCGTGGTGTTGGTGGGGAAGTACTTCATCCTGTCGGAGTTTGTGCCGTCAATGTCTTATTGGCAGGAAAGGTGTTCCCAACGGAGTTTCTTGTGCTGCAACATTGTACCCACGATGTGATTCTCGGTCTTGACTTTTTCCAAGGATGTGGCACTTTCGTCGACTGTAGAAGCGGTGAACTTTCCGTCAGCGGTGACATTGTTCCTGCCCTCGTCGATGAGGCGCCGGAGGCCGCGAAGGATGTTCTGATTGTTTCCGATGAGCTGACAGTGCCGCCATGGTCAATGAGGTTAGTTGCGGTGTTCGCCCCAGAATCTGCCACATCTTTTGACGCCATCGTTGAACCTGCCATCGTTCAACGTGCTAAGAAGACATACTCGTCCCTCGTAGTTTGGTATCTGTTGATGAAGGAGCAACCTTTCTGTGGGCACTGAACTGTTCGCCAATGCCAGTTGTGCTCCCTCGAGGAATGAAGCTTGGCGTCTTCGATAATTCCACTGAAGGTTCTGTAGCGGTCGTTAACAACGATGAAGCAAGAAAGGTACAGTCTCTGGCAAGCGCAGTTGCTCTTACGAGTCGCAGATCCTAGGCATGATTAGCGCCACTTTGCGTTCACACGAGCAGCAAACATTACGCCATCTGTTGAGGCAACATGCTTCTGTGTTTGACTTTTGCCAAGAGGAGAGGCCACTACCTTTACCATGTTCTCGCGCTGACCATAGGATTGACACCAACACTGTCCATCCGATCCGACAAAAGCCTTACCGAGTGTCGTCATCAGAACGAAAAGTTATTGCCGACCAGGTTCAGGAAATGCTGAAGAAGGGTGTTATTGAAGAGTCGTGTAGCCCGTGGGCAGCACCGGTCATCTTGGTTAAGAAGAAAGATGGTGCCTGGCGATTCTGCGTTGATTACAGAAGACTCAACGCCGTGACCAAAAAGATGTATATCCACTGCCTAGATTTGACGATGTTATTGACTGCTTACACTCGGCTTCGTACTTTTCTTCAATAGACCTACAATCAGGATATTGGCAGATACCTATGCGCCCTTCAGACAAGGAGAAGACCACATTCGTGACGCCTGATGGACTGTACCAATTCAATCGCGATGCCTTTTGAGCTTTGCAACGCCACCGCCACTTTTGAAAGGTTATGGACTCTGTCCTTCGTGGTCTTAAATGGGAGGTGTGCTTATGCTACCTGGATGACGTCGTCATTTTTGGGCGTACCTTCGAAGAGCACAACGTCCGTTTAAGCCTCGTTCGAGACTGTGTCAGAAAGGCTGGCTTGATTTTGAACTCTAAGAAGTGCCGGTTTGGTGAACGACAAGCTTTAGTCCTCGGTCACCTAGCAGGCCAGATCCCCACAAAATTGAAGCAGTCGGCACATTCAAACCACCCCAGACACTGAAGGAACTTCGCAGCTTCTTGGGCCTATGTTCCTACTTTCGCCGCTTTGTGCCCCGATTCGCGGACGTAGTACACCCACTGACGAGCTTGTTGCGAAAAGACAGCCATTCAAATTGACACCTGATTGTGAGGCCGCCTTTTCTGAACTGAAATTTCTACTAACATCTGAGCCTATTCTTCGTCATTTCGATCCTTCTGCTCCTACAGAACTGCACAGTGACGCAAGTGAAATTGGCATCGGAGGTGTGCTTGTTCAGCGCCATAATAATGCAGAGCATGTTGTTGCTTATAAGAGTCGATCTCTAAGCAAGGCTGAAATGAATTATGCGGTGACAGAGCAAGAATGTTTAGCGGCTGTATTCGCCATTCAGAAGTTTCGATGTTACCTCTACGGTCGTCCATTCACGATTGTGACAGACCATCATTCATTATGTTGGCTTATTACCCTCCGAGACCCTTCTGGCCGCCTTGCTCGATGGGCTTTACGCCTTCAAGAATTGGACTTCAGCATTTCGTACAGAAGTGGATGACGTCATTCGGACGCTGATTGCCTTTCTCGCCTACCTATGACCACGACGGAGGACAGTGCGGATACCCTTGACATCTGTTTTGCTGTGGTCTCTCACACGTTTCCTGACGCCAATATCTTCAAGCGAGAACAATTGAATGATTTATCTTTAGACCCATTGTTCTTTGACGCTCGGAATCTCAAGGTAGTGGTCGCTTTCGCATTTGTGATGGCTGTTGTGCAAAACGAATCACTCAGCAACGGTCGCACGTGATTTACTGGTTGTACCTCAAAGTCTTCGATGCGACGTTCTCCGTACTATGCACGATGATCCAACGTCAGGACATCTTGGGTTTATTCGCACACTGCATCGAGTGCAGCAGCGTTTTTACTGCCCCGAATGCAAGATTTTACAAAGCAATACGTCTCGAGCTGCGAGAATTGCCAGTGCTACAAACGACCTACCAGTGCACCGCACGGCCTTCTTAATCCCGTAGAACCGCCTACTACGCCTTTCGAGCAAAGTGGGCACCGACATATTGGGCCAGTTTCCGCGATCTTCGAACAACAACCGCTGGATAATAGTGTGCGTCAACCACCTTACCAGATACGC